>NC_073255.2:179489545-179792575 GCF_029289425.2 Pan paniscus
TTTCCCCTGACCCTGGAGTCTGCCAGGCCCTCACATACCTCTCAGTACCTCTGTGCCAGCAGTGAATACACAGTGCTACATGGATACCGACACTCCGCACAGAAAGGGTCGCCTCTAATGTGAGGACATCTTGCCTCCAGAAACCTCATCTTAAACTACAGAAACCCCTACAAATCTTCCCAGACTCCTCAGCCTTGAGGGACCAGTGTGCTTTAAGTAACAGTCTGGACTAAAGACTATCTCTGGCTCAGTCTCTAACAAGCTGAGAAATGACCCAGCCCCACAGTCATCCTAGCTGACTTCTTCCTTGCATCTAGTTGTTGTTGTTCAATTGAGCTTGCACAAATTTTATCCTTCAAGATAAATGTGATAATATTTGACAGTTACCTTATGGCTAGCTGAAGAAAG
Source organism: Pan paniscus (assembly GCF_029289425.2). Taxonomy (NCBI): domain Eukaryota; kingdom Metazoa; phylum Chordata; class Mammalia; order Primates; family Hominidae; genus Pan; species Pan paniscus. Next base: position 179,489,954 of record NC_073255.2, read on the forward strand.
TCTTTGTCAGCTAAGAAACAGGAAAAGGATCCTTTGACTTTCTACACAGGCTGTCTTTATCTCTGGTTCATGGTTTCTTCCTCATGTTAAACTTGTTCCTTCATACACAGCCACACAAAATCCCTGCCCTTTCCTGACCCCAGTCCTGCACCTGACGGCTTCAGTTCCTCAATCTATGACTTTGAACTTAGAATAAAATTTTATTTTCACTTGAAATAAGTGATTAATGATTATTTTCACTAATATCCCTCTAAATAAATGTAATTTTAGCTATATCTGCATGAGGCCTAAGGAAAAGAAAAGGCTCCAGCTTTGGCAAAGAATAGTCTTTAACAATGTCCCTGGATTCAGCCCTAAATCTCTTTGGAGACTACCCTTAACATTGGAAGACTATCCCACGGCTAGGTGATTCTTCTGTCTTGGATATGCTGAATCTCAGGGAAGTGTTCTCTATCCACATGAGATCACAACTGGGACCCTGAATAGATTTATTTTTCACAGAAGTATAGACTGCTGTGGGGCCCTGGGTGCTGAGCTCAGATGTGAAATCTCTGTTTTGAGGTTACCAAAAAGTAAAGTCACAGAGTCTCTGTCCTGGTTTTGCCTCCTTAAAAAGTAGCTTTAATATGTTAGAAAAGAATCTAGAAAACATCATACATATTTTATTGTAAAAGTCATTTCTTATTCATTCTTCTTTTCTGTTTGTTTTCTACAACACTAGCCATTCCTCACTCTTCTTTGTGGGCTCTTTCTATTCTCATTTTCCTTATTTTGACCTTATTTCTGGACTTTTTGTTCTTTTCCTCTTAACCTATACATACATCTTAGACAATATCATCCAATCTATTACTTGAAGCATATGTCTCATTAGTTTCAAACTTATTCTCTAGCTTCCTACTAGATATTTCCACCTCTATATTTCATAGTCTCCTCAACTCAACTTGTCCCCAACAGAGTTCATCATCCTCCCAATAGCATATCCTCTTTTGGAGACACCATCATCTTGGGTGGCTCATCTCCAATGGTCAGGTGTCCTTAGCAAACACCTAGAAGATTAAAAACCCCTCCTCACTGAACTCTTAGCCTCGTGCCTTACCCTTCTGGCCTTCTTGCAAAAGTGATATGCATCAGAGAGTTGGCCCTCTGTATTCATGAGTTCCACATCCCTGGATTCAACCAACCACAGATCAAAAATAATTTTTTCAAAAATTGTGTCTATACTGAACACATACAGACTTTTTTCATTGTCACTATTCTAAACAATACAGTATAACAACTATTTACATAACATTGCATTGTATTTGGTACTATGAATTATTTACAGATGACTTAAAGTATATGGAAGTATATGCATAGATTATATGTAAATACTATACCATTTTTTATCAGGGACTTGGGCATTTGTAGATTTTGTTATCCTTGGGAGGTCTTGGAACCAATTCACCAAGACACTGAGGGATAACTGTAGACAAATATGATCATGCTACTGGATCCCTTCACCATTTCTCCATGCTTCTCCCTCATATTCAAGATAAAATTTAAATTTCTTCACCTGGCTTAATGGTATTTTGTGATCTGGACTCCAGAAATTAGCTTATCTTGAACACCTTATCCTAGTTATTTTTCATCCTGGCAATCCTGAATTTCTGACCATTTTCTATAGTCCATGTTCTCTTACCCATCTGAGACCCTGTACCCACTGTCTCTCTATCTCTGAAGTCCGCACTTCTTGTCTACAGGGCTGACTCCTACTCCAGCATCTCATTAATCACTATGCTAACACAAGAAGTCTTCATCTGCTTCAGTTCTCAAAAGAAGTGAAAAGCAGACACTTCTCAAAAGAAGACATTTATGCAGCCAACAGACACATGAAAAAATGCTCATCATCACTGGTCATCAGAGAAATGCAAATCAAAACCACAATGAGATATCATCTCACACCAGTTAGAATGGCAATCATTAAAAAGTCAGGAAACAAGAGATGCTGGAGAGGATGTGGAGAAATAGGAACAATTTTACATTGTTGGTGGGAATGTAAACTAGTTCAACAATTGTGGAAGACAGTATGGCGATTCCTTAAGGATCTAGAACGGGAAATACCATTTGAACCAGTGATCCCATTACTGGGTATATACCCAAAGGATTACAAATCATGCTACTATAAAGACACATGCACACATATGTTTATTGCAGCACTATTCACAATAGCAAAGACTTGGAACCAACCCAAATGTCCATCAATAATAGACTGGATTAAGAAAATGTGGCACATATACACCATGGAATACTATGCAGCAATAAAAAAGGATGAGTTCATGTCCTTTGTAGGGACATGGATGTAGCTGGAAACCATCATTCTGAGCAAACTATCACAAGGACAGAAAACCAAACACGGTATGTTCTCACTCATAGGTGGGAACTGAACAATGAGAACACTTGGACACAGGGCAGGGAACATCACACACTGGGGCCTGTCGTGGGGTGGGGGGAGTGGGGAGGGATAGCATTAAGAGAAATACCTAATGTAAATGATGAGTTAATGGGTGCAGCAAACCAACATGGCACATGTATACATATGTAATAAACTTGCATGTTGTGCATATGTACCCTAGAACTTAAAGTATAATAATAAAATAAAAATAAATAAATATTTGTGAAGTTATAAACTTTTATTTGCAAGGTATCTAGAAGTGGAATTACTGAGTCACAGGGTAAGGGTATAATAAATTAAAAACAAAAACAAAACTTGTAAAATGTTTTCAGAATTGGCTATTTCATTTTACATTTCTGTCATCAATGTGTGAGGTTCCAGTTTTTTCACATCCTCTCCAACACTTGGTCTTTTTTAATAATCATCATTCTGGAAAACGTGTAGTGTCATCTCACTGTGGATTTTAAATTTTGTTTCTCTAATAACTAATGATATTGAGCATCTTTTTATTTGCTTATTGGTTATTCCTATATGACCTTTGATGACGTACCTATTCAAATCCTTTACTCATTTTAATTGGATGGTTTGTCTTTTTATTTACTGAGTTTTAACTGTCCCTTATCAGATATATGATTTTCAAAACTTTTTTTCTTGCTCTATGATTTGTCTTCTCATTTTCTTAACAGGTGACTTTGAAGATAAACCATTTTTTATTTTGATGAGGTCCAATTTTTCAATTTATCTTTTATGAATTATGCTTTTCCTGTTACTTCTAAGAAATAACTAAGCCAAAGTCATAATTTTTTTTTCTGTCTTCTTCTAGAAGTTTCATAGTCTTTCAGCTGGGTGTGGTGGCTCATGCCTGTAATCCCAGCACTTTGGGAGGCCAAGGAGGGTGAATCACGAGGTCAGGAGATCGAGACCATCCTGGCTAACATGGTGAAACCCTGTCTCTACTAAAGATACAACAAAAATTAGCCCGGCGTGGTGGCGGCCACCTGTAGTCCCAGCTACTGGGGAGGCTGAGACAGGAGAATGGTGTGAACCCGGCAGGTGGAGCTTGTAGTGAGCCCAGATGGTGCCACTGCTCTCCAGCCTGGGTGATGGAGCAAGACTCTGTCTCAAAAAAAAAAAAAAAGAAGTTTCATAGTTTTTGCTCTTATATTTGGTGTACACCATGTTCTGAGTTAATTTTGGGGTATGGTGTGAGGTAATGATCCAAGATCATTATTAATAGTATTAGTATTTTTGCGTAGTGTAATTTCTGTACTATTTGTTGAAAATATTATTTCATCATTAAACTGACTTTACACCATATTCAAAAATGAGTTAACCATAGTGGATGGGTTTATTTCCGATCTTTGTTGATCTTATGTTAATACCACACTCTGTTGATTATTACAGCTTTATCATATGTTTTTAAATTGGCTAGTGTAAGTCTTTTAACTGTGTTTTTCTTTTTCAAAATTGCCTTGACTATTCAAGTCCTATGTATCACCATATAGGTTTAGGATCAGCTAGTCAATCTCTACAAAAGGTACTACTAGAATTTTGAGAAGGATTGCTGTGTACTTATCGATAAATTTGGAGATAATTTCTATCTTAACACTACTGAGTCCTCCATGATCACGGAATGCTTTTTCCATTCCTCTAGATCTTTTAAATTTATCTCAACACTTTATATTTTTTCCATGTATAGATCTTACATTTCTGTTGTTTAATATATTGCAAAGTGCTATTTTCTATAATGTAACTATAAAACTATTTTTCTTAATTTCAGTTTTGGATTATTGCTAGTATTAGAACACATATGATTTTTGCTATACATACTGTATCCTGAAATCTTGCTAAATGGATTTTTTCTAGAAGTTTCTTTGTAGATTTCATAGGAGTTTTTTTTTTTTTTTTTTTACATACAGGATCATGTAGTCTGAGATTAAAAAGAATTTTACTTTTTCCTTTCCAACCTGGATGCCTTTTATTGCAATTTCTTATCTGACTGTACTGTCTGACATCTCCAGTGCAATGTTGAATAAAAGTAGTGAAAACAGACATTGTTACTTTGCTACCAATATTATAGGCAAAGCATTCAGTCTCTTCAAGCTTTCATGTTTAAGCTGAGTGTTTATTTCTTTCATGCTGTTAGTCAGGATGAGAAAGTTCAATCTGTTCATAATTTGTTGAGATTTTATTATGATTGGGTACAGGTTATTTTGTCAAATTTATTTTATTGCACACATTGAGATAATAATCTGATATGTTTTTATTCTATTAATATGGTATATTACATTAGTTGATTTTGGATGTCAAGCCAATCTTGCATTGGCGGGATAAATCCCACTTGGTCATAGTATATAATCTTTTCATATATGGCTAAATGAGGTTTGCTAATATTTTATGGAGACCATAGACATACTAGTTTGTAGTTTTCTTGTGATTTCTTTTTATTTAGAATCAAAGTAATTCCGACCTGTTAGGCTGAATTAGGAAATTGTGGACTGAACTTGGATGAATTTAGGAATAATCTCTTATTCTTTATTTTGTGGAAGTTTTTTCTTGTAGGAGTGGTATTATTTAAATATTTGATGGAATTTACCAGTAAAGTCAGCTAGTCCTGAGCTTTTCTCTGTGACATGGAGTGACAAACTATTGCTCACATGTTAAAGTCAAGCTATGGCCTATATTTGTATTACTCATAAACTAAGAATAAATTTTATACTTTTAAAGTGTTAGAAGATGGAAGAGGAGGAATAGGAGAAAAAGAACTGACAGAGGTTGCATATGGCCCAAAATATTTACTATCTAGCTCCTTACTGAAAAATTTTGCTGACCTCTGCTCTATATGGTGTTATTTACTAAAATACTTCTTTACTTGTAATATGTCTATCCAGACATGTGGCTTTCTTTTTTTCTCGAGTTACTCTTATGTCTTTCTAGGAATATGTCTGCTTCACCCAAGTTGTCAAATTCATTGACATAGTGTTGTTCATAACGTTTCCATATATTTCTATAGGGTTAGTAATTGTATTCTTCATTTTCACTCCTGACTTTGCAATTTCTATTTTCTTGCTTTTTATCTTGTTCAGTCTGACTAAAGCATTATCAATTTTATAGCATTTCAAGTAACCAGTTGTAGTTCCATTGATTTTCTCTATTATTTTTCTATTATCTATTGAATTGATTTTTAATTTGATCTTTTTTTTTTTTTTTTTTTTTGAGATGGAGTCTTACTCTTTCACCCAAGCTGGAGTGCAGTGGTGCTATCTCGGCTCACTGCAAGCTCCGTCTCCCAGGTTCATGCCATTCTCTTGCCTCAGCCTCCCGAGTAGCTGGGACTACAGGCACCCACCACCACGCCCAGCTAATTTTTTGTATTTTTTTTTTTTTTTAGTAGAGACGGGGTTTCACCATGTTAGCCAGGATGGTCTTGATCTCCTGACCTCGTGATCCGCCTGCCTCAGCCTCCCAAAGTGCTGGGATTACAGGCACAAGCCACTGCGCCCGGCCTAATTTGATCTTTGTTATTTCTTCCTTATGTTTACTTTTGGTTGACTTTTCTCTTATTTTTCCAGTGTCTTCAGGTAGAAGTTTAGATTATGATGGAAACTTTTGTAGTTGTTTTCCTAACGCAGTTATTTAAAGTTATACATTTCCCTCTAATCATGGCTGCATTCCATGTACATTGATATATTTTTAGTTTTTTAGTTAAAAGCATAATTTCTCTAGAAATTCCTTTTGAAGCCCATGAGTTATTTAGGAGTGTGATGTTTAATTTCCAAATATTTGTGATTTTTCCAGCTTCTTTCTGTTGTTTATTTCTAATTAAATCCCTCTGTGATGAGAGAGTATACTTTGAATTATTTTAATCCTCCTATCTGTATGTTATTATATAACATATAATCTATATGGGGAAATACTCTATGAGCACTTGAAAAAGTGTACATTCTGCTGTTGCTGAAGAGTGTGTTCTAAAATCATCAATTAAGTCAAATAGTTTAGTAGTGTTTTTCAGGTCTTTTTACCCTTATTTACTTTCTGTCTAGTCGGTGTGGTCAATTTTTCAGACTGGAGGATTTAAGTCACCAACTATAATTTTGGTATGTTTATTTTTGTTTCATTTCTGTCATTTTTACTTTATGTACTTTGGGACTCTGTTTTTAGGCCCCAGGAGTTACTCCACAATGCTGTACAGGCACATGCTTTCTATACTAAAAGTAACTAAACTTAGAGATTTGTGAGTACCATCAAGCATACCCATATATGTAAAATTGGAGTCTCAGAAAGAGAGAAATGAGAGAAAGACAAAGAAAAAATAATGGCCACAAACTTCTAAAATTTGTTGAAAAACATTAATCAAAAGAATCTAGAAGCTTAACATCTCTCAAACACAGTAAACACAAAGATATCTATGTCTAGATACATTATAGTTAAACTTCAGAAAGCCAAAATCCACAAATAATGTATTGAAATCAATATTTTTTTCAACAAGAGAAAAATGACTCATCATTTGAAAGAGAAGAGCAATACAATTAATCTGACTTTAAATCAGAAGTCATTGTTTATGACTTTAAATCAGAAACAATGGAGATCAGAAGATAATGGAGAGGCACTGAAAGAAAAAAAAATTCCACCAAAAATTCTATATCCAGCAAAACTATCCTCTATAAATGAAAATGAAATAAAGACATTCCCAGATAAACAAAGGCTACAGAATTGTGTGGTTAGCAGACCTGTCTTACAAGAAATATTAAAGGAAGTCATCTGGCTGAGAGAAAATGACATTGTTAGTAACTAAAATCCATAGTAAGAAATTAAAAGCACCTTAAAGGATAAATATATATGTGAATAAATATAAAAAATACATATGCACAAACACACATAGAAGGAATATATATTTTGTATATTTTTTATATCATTTGATATACATATATAGGTTGAAACTTTAATCATTATGAAGTGTTTTTCTGTAATAATATTTTTTGCTTTAAAATTTATTTCTGTGATATTAATGTAGCCACTCAAGCTTTTATGGTTACTAATATGACATATGCTTTTCCATACTTTACTTTCAATATATTTGTGTCTTTAAAACTAAAGTGATTTCCCATAGTCAGAAAATAGTTGGATTTTGGTCTTTCTATTTTACAACATAAAATCAACTCAAAATAAATTAAAGACATAAGCATAAGACCTGAAATTTTAAAAATACTATTAGAAAACATAGGGGAAAAGCTTCTTAATACTGGTCTTGGTAAATAATTTTTAGATATTACTGCAAAAGCATAGGCAACAAAAACCAAATTAGACAAGTGGGATTACATCAAACTAAAAAGTTTCTTCACAGGAAAGGAAAGGAAAGGAAAGGAAAGGAAAGGAAAGGAAAGGAAAGGAAAGGAAAGGAAATAATCAACAGAATAAAAAGACAAGCTACAAAATGGGAGAAAATATTTGCAAACCACATGTCTGAAAAAGGATTAATATCCAAAATATATAAGAAATTCACACTCATTAGCAAGAAAACAACCCAATTAACATATGGCCAAATGACCTGAATAGACATTTCTCAAGAGAAAGCATACAAATGAATAAATGTTTATCATTGCTAATTATCAGAGAAATATAAATTAAAGCCACAATGAGATACCACTTCACAACTGATACACTGGCTAACACTACAAAGACAAAAGATAACAAGCATTGATAAGGATGTGCAGAAAAGGGAATCATGTACATTCTTGGCAGAAATGTGTGATGGTTAATATTGAGTGTCAACTTGGTTGGATTAAGGATGCAAAGTATTGTTCCTGGGTGTGTCTGTGATGGTGTTGCCAAAGGAGATTAACATTTGAATCAGCTGACTGGGAAAGGCAGACCACCCTCAATATGGGTGGGTACAATCTAATCAAGCTGCCAGCATGGCTAGAATAAAAGCAGACAGAAGAATGTGGAAGGACTAGACTGTCTAAATCTTCTGGCTTTCATCTTTCTCCCATGCTGCATGCTTCCTGCTCTCAAACATCGGATTCCAAGTTCTTCAGTTTTTGGACTCCTGGACTTAAACTAGTGATTTGCCAGGGGCTCTTGGGCCTTCGGCCACAGACTGAAGACTACACTCTCAACTTCCCTACTTTTGATGTTTTGGGACTCAGACTGGCTTCCTGGCTCCTCGGGTGGCAGAAGACCTATTATGGGACTTTACCTCGTGTTTGTGTGAGTAAATACCTTTTAATAAACTCCTCTTCATCTATCCTATTAGTTCTGCCCCTTTAGAGAACCCTGACCTAATACAGAATGTAAATTAGTACAGCCATTTTGACAAACAGTATGGAGGTTCCTCAGAAAATTAAAAATAGAACTATCATATAATCTAGCAATTCCAGTTCTAGATATAAATCCAAAGGATATGAAATCTGTATGTTGAATAAATATATGTACTGTTATGTTCCTTGAAGCATTATTCACATAGCCAAAATACAGATTTAACCTAGGTTTCCACCAAGGGATGACTAGATGAAGAATATATGATATATATTCTGTATATGTATATATAAATATATATATTATTTATACATATATGTGTATACATACACACATACACACACACACACACACACACACACAATGGAATAATACTCAACCCTACAGAAAAAGGAAATCATATAATTTGCAACAACATGTTTGGACCTGGAGACATTATGCTAAGTGAAATAATCCAGGCACAGAAAGACAAATAATGCATGGTCTCACTTATTCATGGAATCCAACAAAGTCAAACCCACAGAAGCAGAGAGTAGAAGGGTAACTGCCAAGCACTGGGATGGGGTTTCAGGAAGGGAGGCATAGGAAATAGGGAAATGTTGGTCAAAAGGTACATGTTTTAATCAGACAGAAAGAAGTTCTAGAGATCTATTATGCAGCATGATTACTATAGTTAATAATATATGTACTCTTGAAAATTGCTAAGAATGTAGATTTTAAATGTTCCTACCAAAAAAAAGTCAAAACAAAATAAGTATTGAGATTATGCATATGTTAGCTTGATTTAATTATTCCACAATGTATACATATATTAAAATGTCACAATATCACATTGTATACAATAAATATATATAATTTCTATTTGTCAATTTTAAATAAATAATAAAGAAATGAGATAGCTTTCAACTAAGCTTATATAGCAGTATAATATAAAAATTTTTGTAGTAACAAAATTATAGTAATTTTGGCTTATACTGAAATGTGCATTAAACAAGTGTTTGCATAAAATATAATTCAAATTACTATTCATAGCCCACAGCCACGAAAACATGTGTGCCTTACTCTTGGTACAGAAACAAATAGCTTTTACTCCTAAGGAAAAAAGAAAATTCCTGCCTTTTGATGAGAATTGTTTGAGTTTTATACTTATTTTATGGGGAACTTTGCTGACCTCTTCATTCCACCATAGCTGGATATTCCTCCCTTTCATGTACTTTTGTTTCCTGGGGGCAGTGAGTCTTGGAAACATTTGGGAAATTCTTATTCTGAGCTTGCCTGGCCACAGCCCAGGTTCCTTCCTGGAGTCTGCAGCATCAGGCTCTCTCCTCGGCTCTCTTTCTGTCTTCTGTCCCCTCAGCTCATAAACCCCAGCTCGTAGAAGCTGAAGCCGCCTAGACTCCAAGACACCTGATTGCAGAGACAGGAAAGGAGTTCTCAAGATAAGTGCCAAGATTTCACACTGGTTTTCACAAGAATCAGGGTTGGAATTAGAGCCGACTCATTATTCAGTTAACATTGACATTGTTGATTAGAGACATATCCCTATTGAAAATATTTCCTGGCAAAAAATAGAAGTTCTCTTTGGCTCTGAAATCTGCAACTCCCTTTCAGGTGTCCCTGTGTCCTTGTGCCGTCACTCCACAGCACTGCACAGGCATGTGCTCACCGCACAAATTGGCAGTCTCAAAGGGAGGAGTGCCCACCCACAAGAGGCTCCACCCTATTCTGAGAAAGAACTTCTTTCACAGGAGGAGAGAATAGAACTTTCCAGAACCTTTAACATGAGATTTTTTTGTGTAGGAAGTCTGATCTAAGCAGCAACCTTGCATCAGACTTCAAAAGGCAATATTTCCCATACCTCCTTGTGCTCTACTAGTGAGTACAGAAGTCGAGAAAACATTCCTAAGTCTATGGCCAGTTCAAATAGTCTCATTTTCTATTTCTGAGATTAAGTTATATTTATTAAGATCCTTACTCTGCCCTTTCAGGTTTATTGCTCCTCAGACAAGATATCCCCTCTTCAGGTCACAAACACATTCATTGCAATGCCTTTCCTCATCCTTGTCCCAGTCCTGGCTCTCTAGCTTCTTGAGACAATAACCCACCCTAAGGTATGTTGTGACATGCATCTTCTGTCACTGGGATCCCTAAGTGGTACAAGCATTCACTCAATTGCTTTAGCTAGAGTCCCCAGAATATCTTCACCTCTTCTGTCACATTCTTCTTCCACATTGGTCCATAAACACATCTTTAACATTTCTGTTTATTAAAACCTCTCAAATTCAACCACTATTTTCTATCCCAATGAATGCTGCCTTAGCTCAGGCAACCACTGTCTTTGACCTGAATTACTTCTTTGACCTGAATTACTTCAACACCTACCAAATACCACCTACCTGATGTCTTACTCTCTGTTTTAACTCTGCAGCTGAAAACACTTCCTTTCCATTGACTTTAGGGTTATGACCAGTCTTCTTTATATCTAAATGTTGGCCTATAAGTTCTTTTTGTAAAAAAAAAAAAAAAAAAAAACTTCCAAACTACAAATTCTTAAAACCCTCCATGATTTGGCCCTTGCATACCTATCCAGTCTTGTGAAATTCCCCTACTCTTTACCCACTTTTTGCATACTTATGCTCTAATAATATTCATAATCCCTCAGCTCTCCCAAAGCTCCATATGTACTTTCTCACTCACTCCTGAGCCTTTACACATGCTGTTCACACTAGCTAGAATAATCTTTCTCTCCCTATTTATCTGTACTCCTAATCCTTCATGTTTAAATGGCGTAATCATCATGCCTGAGTCTCTGACTATGCGTGGTAAATACCCCATGGTACCCAGAGCTTCTACAATCATAGAGTATCACACACTTCATTGTTTAAATTATTATGATAGTTTTTAAAATTATTAATACAAAACATGCTCAATGAGGCCAAGGACCATGTCCAAGGTTTTAATTTTTGTATCTTCAACAGTATTACAGGCTCTGAATAAAGTAGGTGCTCTTTAAATATTTATTGAACAAACCAGGGTTTTATCAGTTCTTGCTTCCCTAGCTAAGATATGATCTCAGTCATCTAAACATTTCTCTCTCAGAAGTATTGCTGCAGTTATTTAGAGATTTTCACATTGTGGTAGGCTGAATAATAATCTCCCAAAATATTCAGATCTGAATCCTTGAAAATCATGAATATGTTCTCTCACATGGCTGAAAGGATTTTGCAGATGTGATTAAGTTAAGGATCTTGAAATGGGGAGGTTTTCCTTGATTAGCTGAGTGGGCTCAATATCATCACATACTTTCCTAAAATATCTTACCCAAAACCACCTCTGTGAAGCCCTCTCTCTTTTCCCAGACAGATATGGAGGTTTCTTTCTTTACGTGTTTATAACAAATTAAACAAACTTCAACTTCTATCACTATGTTATGATATTTATGGTCATGTCTGACTCTTCCTAGACTAGTATGGTTTTTGAGGGATTGGACTATATATTCGTTTACCTTTGTAAATCCAGTATGTAGGACTTGGTACAATATATTGGATACAGAATTATAAGCCCGATGGGAGCAGACACCTTTATTTGTTGTTCATGCTTATATCCCAGAATCTAATACTATGTCTGGTGCATGTAGTAAGAGTGAGGCAAGAGGATGCAAATCAGAAAAAGGCTATGTGACAATGGAAGTAGAGATCGGAATGACAGACACACTTTGAAGATGGAGGAAGGGCCCTGAGTCCAGTAGTGCAGATGGCACCTAGAAGCTGGAAAAGGCAAAGAAATGGATTCTCCCATAAAGCCTACAAAAGGAACACCACCTGCCAACACCTTGATTTTTAGCCCCATAAGACTCATTTCAGACATTTATCCTGAACAGTACGGAAGCAAAAAAATGGAATTGATCAACATAAAAGCAGAAGTGAATAAGGTAGAAAAATTTTTAATGATAGAACTAAGAAATAAGCAAATGAGATAATTGTTTGCCAGCCAAAAGACAGAGAGGACAAATATACTAAAACAGAAGTGACAAAGGGAAGTATCATGATAAAATCTATTTTTAAAAACAATATTTTGTATAATTCTCTATAAACAACCTAAAAGCCTAAATGAAATGGCTCACGTTATAAATTTAGCAAAACTGACCCTAATGTGGATAAAAAGCCTAAACAAAACAATGACTACAAAAGAAATAAATAAATTTGTAATAGAATTTCCTCACAGAAAAGTGCCAGTCCCATATAGTTTCTTACAGGGATTTTTCCACACCTTTTAAAATCAGGGACTTTGAGAATACCTAAAACATTGCAAAGTATAGAACAGTAGGGGAAATTTCTAAATTATTTTCATGACATGAGCTAAATATTAAGGTGCAACAAAACTGCACCTTTAAAAAAAAACCAATCTATAGACTGGCCAGGCGTGGTGGCTCATGCCTGTAATCTCAACACTTTGGGAGGCCGAGGGTGGGGGCGGATCATGAGGTCAGGAGATCAAGACCATCCTGGCTAACACAGTGAAACCCTGTCTCTACTAAAAATACAAAAAATTAGCCGGTTGTGGCAGCATGTGCCTGTAGTCCCAGCTACTCGGGAGGCTGAGGCAGGAGAATCGCTTGAACCTGGGAGGTGGAGGTTTCAGTGAGCCAAGATCATGCCACTGCACTCCAGCCTGGGTAACAGAGCGAGACTCCATCTAAAAAAACAAACAAACAAACAAAAAACTATAGACTTACATCACTGATTAGTATTGATAAAAAGGTATTCAATAATAGAGAATCAAATAATGACACTAGAAAATAATCTACAAATTAGTGTTTGCTCCAGGATGGTAAGGGTATTTCAATATTAGTAAACTTACTCATAAAATCCATTATATTAGTCAATGGGGTTGGCCTGAGCCCTGGGAAAGGGATGAGTACGAAATACTGTCTCAGAAAGGCATTGAGAGAGAAAACATCCTAATCCTATCTGGAAATTTACACTCCTCTTCAGCCATTCACATCTCTTAACAATAGTCTCCAGCTTTACTGAACTCTTTGCAAACTCTAAAAATACCATATTCTCTTAGATATTGCATAGGCTGGTCCCCCAGCCTAGGTCTACCAGGAAATTATTTATTTTCCTACAAATCTTACTTAAACCCACACTACCTCTGTGAAGTCCTTTCTTCCCATGGAGATATAGAGGTTTCTTTCCCTATGTGCTTATAATTTAAAGTCTTACTATATTATGGCTTTTTGGTCATGTCTGACTCCTTCTAGGCAAGTATGGTCTTTGAAAGATGGGACTGTAAATCTGTTCACCTTTGTAACTGCAGTAGTAGGACTAGGAATGGTATATAGAATACAGAGTCATAAGCCCCCATGGAAGAAGAGACCTTCTTTTTGTTGTTCATGCTTGTATCCCAGAGTCTAGTACTATGGTGCACATAGATGTATATTTTTTCAATAATATGAAAGATCCAAATATGCCTTTGTGGAATTGACCCTGCACTTATGCCTCACCATCTCCTACTTACCCTGGAATTATTTATTAACTATCTCATGTCTTAGGTCTCATCTCCCTTCCCTAGTTAAGAGTGGGCCCTGTTGCTAAGCAGGTCAAAATAGGAGGCTGATGAAGAAAATCTCTGTGGAAAATGCTGAAGAGGAACACAGGAATAAAAATACCTTTACTCTGATGATGCCTTATATAAGGGCAGATGCGGTTGGTTTAAACTTCTACATTGGCTATTTCTATGAATGCCACACCTCTCAATTTCAGGGACTTCCAGTAAGGGGCTTCACAACAATCTCTGGGCTCAGTGGGGAGCTACTCCCTTGGTGAATCTCCTCACTGCCACTCAATGAGCCATCAGGGTGGGCCCTCGCCTCTGTTAAGCCACAGGAATACACCACATCCTGCTCCTGAGAGGAAGGGAAAGACAGAGGATCATAGGAAGTAAACCCCTTGAGGAAATTTCAATGTGGAATTTATTCTATTTATAACAAGGCTTGAGTAGCATATATATTTTCCCCATCTCAGACCCTAACCTCAAGTGAACTTACTCCCAGACTCACACACATAAACATATGCACCAGCACCATCCCAGCAAGGAGGCAGCTGCAACAAAAAGAAGCAGGTGGGAGAATATTATATTACATATTTAACTACAGGATCACTCCAAGAATTACATCCCCTAAAATTATTCCCTCCATTGGAAGCAGACTAGTAGCCAATAGGAAGAGAAATTGCGAAAAAAAAATGTGTTCAGTTGGATGAAGTATTTACTTAAAACAGAAATGTATTTATGAAGACATAATTCTTCAGAATTATATTATAAGCTAAAAATAAAATCCTATACCCACCAACTGACTGAAAGGACCATCTCTGGGACAAGGGCACCCCAGAGTAACCTTGAATGTTGAGTTCTTGGCCAGGACAGAATGGAGGGGTCAGACACACCTTATTATTATACCACTCCCTTGGAGCCATGATGAGGTTTTCTTCCCTAAAGGCTAAACACAAACCAGCCCTTTGAAAAGACTCCAGCACTAAAAGCAACAGAAAGTCTGATGCTGCCCCTCCTTTTTGCCTGGTAAAAGGCCACCAACCAAACAGTGTTTCTGGCCAGTCTATTGAGGACGTGTAGCGAGGCTTTTGGTGTCCTTTGCTTCACCTTTTGATGTCAGAGAGCTGAAAACTCCACCCCCAGATCATGCTAACATGGCCAGTTTTTTTTACAGGAATCCCATGAAGGGGCAGGAAACTCAATTGTGGATGTACATGTTTTTCCCTTTATTAATGTTCATGACTCCTCCTATAGCTTATTGAATATCTGTATTTGGCCATTCCACTCAGCATGTATTTCTTTTCCCTTTGCCTCTCCCTAGATGTGTGTTTCTGGCTTCTGGCCAGAGGCTGTGCTTCCCAGCCTGTCAGAATGGCCACACTGCAGGCTGCAACCCTTTATGAGAAATAAAGCTCTCCCTTCCAAATTTGAACCTCCTCATTCTCCCATTGACAGTATCAAAGATCAGATAGTTGTAGATGTGTGGTATTGTTTCTGAGGGCTCTGTTCTGTTCCATTGGTCTATATCTCTGTTTTGGTACCAGTACCATGCTGTTTTGGTTACTGTAGCCTTGTAGTATAGTTTGAAGTCAGGTAGTGTGATGCCTCCAGCTTTGTTCTTTTTGCTTAGGATTGACTTGTCAATGCGGGCTCTTTTTTGGTTCCATATGAACTTTAAAGTAGTTTTTTCCAATTCTGTGAAGAAAGTCATTGGTAGCTTGATAGGGATGGCATTGAATCTATAAATTACCTTGGGCAGTATGGCCATTTTCACGATATTGATTCTTCCTATCCATGAGCATGGAATGTTCTTCCATTTGTTTGTATCCTCCTTTATTTCGTTGAGCAGTGTTTTGTAGTTCTCCTTGAAGAGGTCCTTCAACGTCCCTTGTAAGTTGGATTCCTAGGTATTTTATTCTCTTTGAAGCAATTGTGAATGGGAGTTCACTCATGATTTGGCTCTCTGTCCATTATTGGTGTATAAGAATGCTTGTGATTTTTGCACAATGATTATATCATCATTCTTCTAAGAAGATACCAGTGAAGTTTCAAGGATGATTCAGCATGATAATGAACTGTTTGTAATCATTCAAGATATACTAAATGCCGAAGGAAGTCATTTAGAAATAAGAAGTAGGACAACCAAAGGATAGAACCTAGAAGAAGACAAAGAAAGGATTTTACAGAAGCTGCTCATGAAAAGAGATCCACCAATACTGAGATAAAAGAACTGGGTTTGAGTAAGCCACTTGTTATAAGCATGCTCAAGGTTTTCAGAAAAAAATAGAGCTAGTCAATGATACCTGGTAATAAAAGATATTTTGAATTTCAGGCCATTGAGGGTAGCATGCTAAGTGTGGTTTTAGTTTTGGGAATTAGAGTAAAATGAAAATAATTTCTGAAGAAGTCTCCAGCCAAACTTTAAAAAGAAAAAGAAAAAAATGCAAGGTATAGAATATTTGAAAAATTTATTATTAATAGCTAAAAGTACATATTTTAGAACTGGACTGATCTGGTCACCGTCTAGTTTTGCCATGTTACTTAACCTCTCTAAAGGTAGTTTCCTAGCCTATAAAATGGAAATAGTCACACCTGGCTCTGAGAGGTTTTATTTAGTTGAGAAAATGTATGTAAAGTGCCTGACACAATCCCTAGCACAAGAATAAGACTCAATAATAACTAATGGCGGTAGCAGTAAGAGTGCTACTACTAGCTGACCATTCTGAAAGTTGAGCCTGAGTGAGTGATAACTATACACTGTGCAGTTGTAACTTCTTAACACATTAATTCATTTAATCTTCACAGCAAATCCACAAGGTTCATACTTTTATTAGTACAACTTACAGAGAGTAAAACTGAAGCATTCACAGTTAACTTACTTGCGTAAAATGAGCTTAAGTAGCAGAACCCATATTTAAACTTAGGCACTCTCTCTCCAGAGCTTTCTTTGTTAGCCACTAACCTTGTGGTAGTGCAATCAAGTAAATGGGTTTGTTGTCTGATACGCTCAGAAGCCAATAACCATGGCACCAGCTTTTGAGAAAAGAAAAGGTTTTACTGCAAAACTGGTCAGCAAGGAGAAATAAGCCGGCTCAAATCTGTCTTCCTGATTTGGGGTCTTGGACAAGTTTTAAGGGACTGAGAGCAAGGATTTAGTGATACTGGGTTGACAGGGTCTGATTGGAGGGTTTCAGATTTAACCATTTATGGTAAAGTAGGTTGAGGTAGATTTGAGCCCGGATCTTTCCAGCCAATGAACCCCTTGCTTCTGAAAGAGTTTCAGCATCCAGATTCCAAGCATCTTCCTGTCTTCTTGGTTCCGAAGGGAGGAATCGTTCGTTCCAGGTGTTATTTGAGGTCAAAGCTTTTGGCTCTGTTGTACCTACAAGCTAACTCATATTTTGTTATCCACATAACAGACCCAGTTTGGGCTGATCCTGCGGTTACAAATCCCTCCCTTTTTGTTTACTTTAGTTCTCAATCTTGAAGAAATTGAGTGTCTACCACTCTAGCTACTTTTTGTTGACAAGGGACATAGGTCTGGGTTTGAGGAATGAAATTGTTTCATAAATAATTGCAAATATTCATGGGTCCTGAGTTGAGGTCAAACAGGTGGGTCAGGGAATTCGATATTTAATAATTATTTCATGAGCAGGGGGAATTGATTTAACAGTCAATTTAAAAAATAGACAGCAGGTAGAGACCTGGAGAGAAGGAAGAGAAATCTTAACACATACAGAAATATAATTTTGAGTTTAAGTAGACCCTCAAAAAATAGATCTTATTCCTAATGAAAACACGTTGTTTACATATTATATCCAGGTTTTTTAGAGAACACTAGATGGCGTCGAGTGGCTTTTGGTCTATTATTTGGGTGGGTCTCAACTTTTTTAGAAGTATTAATGTAAACACAGCATGACATATTAAAGCATAAACACCTCTTTGTTTAGCCAGTATATAATCTAGAGTAATTTTATTATCTAGTAGTACTTTAGCCAAAGCACCTGGCTCTCTCTATTGAGCCGCCATGGCCATTGTGGTCTCCTTGGCAAGCTTTTTCAGGGCAATGGAAAGGTTTTTAATCATATGTTTATGAGAAGCAACTCCCCACCATGGCAACAGAGTTTGTCTAAAGAAATATCCTACACCATCTGGTGGGCCACCTGGTAAATATTTAACTGGGAGGAGGTTTAGCATAGATCTTTTGGCCAAGGTGAACAGTTTTATGGTGTTAGTCTAATGCCCAGCATCACTAATGTCACAGACAGAGAAAGGAGTGACTAAGTACCCTAGTAAACAGATGTCTTTGGGGCATCAGCTGTCAAGGCATTCATAGTCCGAGGGCTGGTCGTTTGTTTCATAGACAAAGACATATCCTGAGGAGGCGCATAGAATACCAGATATGTTGCCGGGCGCGGTGGCTCATGCCTGTAATCCCAGCATTTTGGGAGGCCGAGGCGGGCAGATTACGAGGTCAGGAGATTGGGACCATCCTGGCTAACACGGTGAAACCCCATCTCCACTAAAAATACAAAGAATTAGCCAGGCATGGTGGCGGACACCTGTAGTCCTAGCCACTCGGGAGGCTGAGGCAGGAGAATGGCGTGAACCCGGGAGGTGGAGCTTGCAGTAAGCTGAGATCGCGCCACTGCACTCCAGCCTGGATGACAGAGCGAGACTCCATCTCAAAAAAAAAAAAAAAAAGAATACCAGATATGTTAACATCTAAGTTCTCAGTTTCAGGAATTTTACTTAGGACTTGGTCAAAGTAGGAGTCAGAGTACAGAGGAGTCTAGAAGGAGTTATCTAACTTACAAATTGGTAGGGAAGAGGGCAGTCCTTGAAGGTATACTAGGTTCTTTTTATTTAAATCTTGATGTAATCATGTAGATCTACAGTTTGAGGACACATCAGTGTATATCTCCTGGACCAGAGGATAGAAAACAGGAAGTGGAAAATAGATGTGTTAAGTAAACAGATGATTTTCGTTTCTGCGTTAGTCAATGTCTGGCTTCTGTGGGCGTGGGCCCCTTTATTCTCAGTTTTAAAGCTGTTAACATAAGTGTCTTTGCAGAGGATGTTAATGGAAAACAGGGAACTAATGATCCTCCCCCAGCAAATCTGACCCTACAGGTTATACCTGTGGGTTTTTTATCATAGGTCACCAGAAAATTAGGCACTTTAGAGAAGCTGGTCACAGAGATAAGCAGCAGATCAGTGTGATCAAATGCAGAGGAGGGTTTTTGATGACATCTCTAACATTTAGATAGATTTTGTGAGGTAGGTAGGGATTGGGACATTTTTATCAAGAAATTATCTTTTTGGCCAGTCATGGTGGCTCATGCCTGTAATCCCAGCACTTTGGGAGGCTGAGGTGGGTGGATCACTTGAGGTCAGGAGTTTAAGACCAGCCTGGCCAACATGGTAAAACCCTGTCTCTACTAAAAATACAAAATTTAGCCAGGTGTGTTCGCTTGAACTCAGGAGGCAGAGGTTGCAGTGAGCGAGATCATGCCATTGCATTGCAGCCTGCACGACAGAGTGAGACTCTGTCTGAAAAAGAAAAAAAAAAAAAAAAAAAAGAAGGAAAGAAATTATCCTTTTATGTTGAGGTAAGGCAAGCAAAAGGATATAAAAGAGGAAAATTGTGGGCATTTTTAACAGATGAAATCATTTTGTTTCCCTGAGAGGAGATATTTGGCTGATAGAAAATAAAGGATCAGAAAAAAATAAACTCTACCCAAGGAAGGGCTATAAGGTCCTAAATAATATTTTTGAGGTTAAATCAAGGAGGTAGAGATGATTAATTCAATAGCATAGAATAATATATATGACAACAAGGCAAAAATTAAGTTGCATTAATACAGGCCTCACCCAATATCTTGGGCAAGCTGTCTCCTTTAATTGTCTCCTGTTTCTGCCCTCACAGTTCCATCAGATGGAGGCTGGTTTTAGAGACAGAAATGGATTTCCACTTATCTGGAGAGCTAGGAGCCCTTTTGGCCTTATTGGGTTTTTTAAAAAGTAACTTAAGATCAGTTAGGGGTTTCCAAGTGAGTTCCTGGGTGGAAAAGCTGGTTGTGGGCCTCCACAGCCATCTGGTATACAGTCACTCTGGTCCTTTGGCTTTTCTTATCTGTGAAGGGCATGACCTGTTTGGGAATTTTACAGGGGCCAAGAGGAATCTTCTGAAAATGGGAATAACTTTTACTCATGAATGATGAATTTAGGGCCTCAACCCATTTAACTTTATTGCTGAATGGATCACTAAAGGAACTTCATAAGGACCTAATCTGTTTGAACTGTAGTTGGTCTTCAGGGTAGTGGTTTTTCTAGGTCTTAAGTTGTACTTAGTTTCCTAGACTTAGACAATGTAAAGGAACATCTACAGGAAACATTAAAACAGCTAGAAGCCTAATTATGTATAGCAGACAAAGTTATACCCAGAGACTGTACACATTTTATAGCATCTAATGCATTTACCCATCATGATCATTTTCAATATTAAAACAGTATTTAGTCTTAAGAAGGGTTGTCCCACATAGAATTTTGTAGGGGCTAAACTGGTGCTTACTTTTAGGGGTCATTCTTACTCTAAGTAGGGCAAGTGGCAAGACCTTATCCTATGTTAAATTGGGTTTTTGACACATTTTGGCAGTAATTTTTTGAAGATATTGTTTATCTTTTCAGTCTTTCTAATAGACTGGAGCCTCTAAGAGGTGCTTAATTTCCACTGTATCCTAAGAGCTCCATAAATGTCTTAGGTAAGTCTGATATCTCTGTTGTCACTTTGAATTGAAAATGACAATCCAAAGGAATTATGTCTTTTAATAAAGCTTGAGTTACCTCAGATGCATTTTTTGTTTGACATGGAAAGACCTTGACCCATCTAGTGAAGGTGTCTATAAGTACCAACAGGTATTTATAGTTTCCTCCAGCTCCTGGCATAACTACAAAGTCTATTTGACAATCTTGTCTTGTTTCTGTTCCTCAGGTTTAGACCCCTTTGCCTGCTGGAGGTGGTCCTGTCTTTGGATTCTCTGTAGCAGAAATAAGACAATTTTGGGCAACCTTCTGGATAGTCTTTTGTACGTGCAGCCTGACAACAAACTTTGGTAACTAATGGTAGGTTGTGTTTCTTCTATAATGAGTTCTTTGATGTAACTGGGAAATAATCCTTTATCCAATGCTCAGGGACAAGAACTATTCCTTGCTCATTGTAAATCTCGACTTCTTGTTTTATACTGTTCCCTATCCAAGTCTTGAGTATAAGTATGAAATCCCTACTGGTTTGCTCTTTCTAGATTTACCTTTGAGTACTGGGTTTAAATAAGGACAGATTCATACTTGGAGTAAGTACCAGAGCCTTTGTTTTAGGCTCTCTTGTCCTGGCTGTATGTTTTTCTGCCTGATCAGCTAGATTATTGCATTTAGTTTTCTAGCTATCAGTCTCCCGGTGTCCTGGGCAGTGCATTATGGCCATTTTTTTTGAACAGCAAAATTGAGTCTAATAAGTCTAATATCTCTCTTGTGTGTTTTATTTTTTATGAGATTAATGAGTCTGTCTTTTATATGGCTCCATTTGCATGCACTACCAAAAAGACATATTTGGAGTCTATATAAATGGTTACCTTTTCATTTGTCCTGAGGTGTGAAGCTTGTGTGACGGCAATAAGTTCTGCCTTTTGGGCAGAGATAACTGGTGGGAAAGCCTCAGCTTTTAACATTCTCTGGTAAGTCACTACTGCATATCTGGCTTTTCAGAGACCCTGATCCATGAAGCTGTTCACACTGGTAAACATTCCCAGGCCTGGGTGTTTCAAAAACTGATTTGTCAAGTCAGGCCTGTTTTTGTAGATCCTCTTTAGGGATTTCAGGCAATGGTCCTTCTTCTACCTGTAATAAGGCAACTTGGAGGGTGCAGTCTTGTTTAAGAGACACATTAATATTTACTCATTCTGGTGAAAAATTACTGTGCATTTAATTTTGTTAGCAAGTCTTATCCCAACAAAGGTATTGAACATTCAGGCATATATAGGAAGCTATGTTTAAATAGGTTTAATAGGCTTTTCCTCTATGGCATTTGAGTGGCTGAAAGGTTTGCAAGGATGTTTCCCCAGATGCACCAGTAATAGCAGTGTTCTTTGGGAAGACAGGGACTTGTCTTGTGTTTGGGATAGAGTATGTAGCTCCATGGTCAACTAGAAAATCTATGCATCACTTTTGCACACCAATTGTCATCTGCACTTCTTAGTGGGAAATGTTGACAGAGCTAATAGAGTGTATAGAAGTCCCTGGGTCTCATCATTACTGGTTGCTATGAGTAAGCTGTGGCATGTGGTATGTTGATTTGTGGGGAGTTTTATCTTAAAAGACTATAGACGAGTATGTTATTAAAGTTTCCCATTTTGTATAGAGTTTTACCTGAAATGACTGGAATAAGATCCTGTAAAAAGGAGGTGTTCTGGGTCTGAGGTATTGTGATTATGGGGATTCCTCTTCAGAGAATCACCAATGGGCTAGATATTCCCTCTTATGTGTCTCAGAGGGTCCTAAACACCAGATGGTATTGGGCCGCTTGAGATGTTGGGGTTACCAAGGCCCCTTGTATGCTCCTCCTGGATGAGCTATTGAAGTTCTAACCCAGGAATGGGGTATGTTTTTCTGGTGGGGTTGCCTATAAAATCACTTTACATCATAAGCCAATTGCCTCAACACCTCTGCCAGACTCTTAGTCACCTAGGAATACCCTAAAAGGGCAGGAGAAAGCAATGTATTTCATCTTTGGAATCCAAGGACTTTCATTTAAATAAACTTCTAATGAGGTTCTTGTCACAAACATCAAAAATTTTAACCTCTGTTAGGATGAATAATTATACAAACCAAAAACTCAGAAACACAAAGGAAAACCAAAACCAAGCCGAATTGAATACTCAAAAAGTTACAGCACCTTACTATTGTACTTATTTTTTTGGATGCTAACCCAAAGCCAGGACTGAATAATCTAACCAGGACCTCCCTAGGGTAGGATTCAAACCCATGAAGCTGCACAAAAATAGGACTCTAATCTACAGTCCTAGACCAAAGACAATTTAAGGTGTAAGCACATATTAACAAGGTATTGACTCCAAAAGACACCTTATCCAGAAGCAATTTCTTTCCTCAAAAGAGAAAGTAGCACTCAAAGGGCCTGAAATGTCATGACAGAGAGTAAGGACCTCACAGCTAAGCCTCTGGATAAACTGGTCTAGGTAGCACCACTCAGGGTCAGTGAAGAAACTTTAATTCCCACTGAGGGGCTACAGTGCCTTGGCAGGTGTTGGCCTCACATTGGGCACCTATATTTGTTAACAAATGGGTTTGCACACAGAAGCCAATAACTATGGCACCAGCTTTTGAGAAAAGAAAAGGCTTTATTGAAACACCAGTCAGCAAAAAGAAAGGAGTGGGTTCAAATCTGTTTCCATGATTTGGGGTCTAGGGCAGGTTTTAAGGGATCAGAGAGCAAGGGAAAGGATTTAGGAATGTTGATATGGTAGGGTCTGATTAGAAGGCTTCAAATATGACTATCTATGGTAAGATATGTTGACAAACATTTTAGCCCGGGATCTTCTGGGCCAGTGGACCGCTCACTACTGAAAGAGGTCTGGCTTTCAGGTTCCAGTCATGTCTTGGTCTTCCTGTTTCTAAGGGGAGGAATCTTTGGTTCTGGGTATTGTTAGAGGTCAAAGCTTTTACTACTGCACTTGCCTGGGCTACATGATTTGCAGTTATGTAGCTGTTGGCAGTGTGGGAGATGAGTGTTGTTTCTCTGGCCAGGAAATAAATGAAAAGTGCTGGTTATCAGGGACTAAATTCATCACAGCACCAAGCAACATCCTGCTTTTGGTGCTGCCATGAGCAACAGGCTTCTCTGCTGTGTGATCATTTGACTCCTAAGAGCAGGTGAGTCCTGGGCACAGGTAAGGAATCCCTATTACTGAATTCACAGGATCTAACTATAAAATGTTTCTTCATAAAAGTCACATTAGTCTCCTCTTTCCCAGGCCCTGTCTCTATTTGATCATCCATTTTTCCCCCCAACAGGCCTCAAGGATGCTGTAGTTACACAATTCCCAAGACACAGAATCATTGGGACAGGAAAGGAATTCATTCTACAGTGTTCCCAGAATATGAATCATGTTGCAATGTACTGGTATCGACAGGACCCAGGACTTGGACTGAAGCTGGTCTATTATTCACCTGGCACTGGGAGCACTGAGAAAGGAGATATCTCTGAGGGGTATCATGTTTCTCGAAATACTATAGCATCTTTTCCCCTGACCCTGAAGTCTGCCAGCACCAACCAGACATCTGTGTATCTCTATGCCAGCAGTTCATCCATAGCACTGCATAGCCATATCCTCTCCACACAAAAAAAGGTGCACACCAAAGAGGAAAAGCCTGCCCTCAAAATTCCTCACCCTGAATAAGAGAAGTTTCCTCACAAGTATTGACAAAAAGAGCCAAACTCTGTAAAATATTTGAAGAGATTTATTCTGAGCCAAACATGAGTGAGTGTGGCCAGAGGCAGAGGCTCAAGAGGGCGTAAGAACATGTGTCCAAGGTGGTCAGGCTACAGCTTGGTTTTTTGGAGACATCAGACATCAGTCAATACATGTAAGCTGTACATTGTTTCAATTTGGAAAGGTGGGACAACTCAAAGAGGGGGCTTCCAGGTCATAGGTGGATTCAAAGATTTTTCAGGCTGGCAGTTGGTTGAAAGAGTTAAGTTACCATCTAAAGATTTGAAATCAATATAAAGGAGTGTCTGAGTTGTGGGGACAAAGGTTCTTATTATGCAGATGAAGCCTCCAGGGAGCAGGCTTCAGAGAGAAGAGATTGTGTTTCTTAATCAGACTTTTAAAAGGTGCCAGACTCATAATTCTCTCCTGGATCAGGGGAGAAAACCTGAAAAGGAAAGAATTATCTACAGAATGTAGATTTTCCTCATGATAGACAGCTTTGTAGGGCCATTTAAAAATATGTCAAAAAATATACTTTGGGGTAAAATATTTTGATTTTTTTCAGGGCCTGCTGTGAGTCATGTTGGTGTCTTATTGCTACAAAGGGTCTGTTTTGTCACTTGTAAGGTCTCCATTCTAATGTTAATGCTGGTTGGTTGTGCCTGAATTCTAAAGTGAAGAGGGTATAATGAGGCATGTCTGACCCCACTTCCCACTAAGACCTGAACTGGTTTTTCAGGTTAACTTTGGAATGCTCTTGGCCAAGAGAAGGGGTCCACACAGTTGGTTGTGGGGCTTAGGATTTTATTTTTGGTTTACACAAGATTATACCAAAGCCCTTCCCTAAATTTGATATGCCCTGCTTCCCTCTTTCCATTTTTGTCCTTCTAGGACATCTTTTTGGTTGTTATTAAACCCTTCGTTTCTTGTCAATATCTGACTAGACTACAGGGCATCAACACAATATGAACACTTATCTTGGTTTATTTGTGCTACTATAGCAAAATGACTGAGATTGGATAATTTATAAACATAAATTTGTCACAGTTCTGTAGGCTCGGAAGCCCAAGAACAAAGCACCTCAGTTCAATGTCTGGTGAGGGCCTTGGTCTCTGCTTCCAAGACGGCACCTTGAGTGCTATGTCATCACACGAGAAAAGTGCCTAAGCTAGTTCCCCAGCCCTTTTATGAGTCACTAATTCATTCATGAAAGCAGAACCCTCATGACCTAATCACTTCTCACCTCTTAATACTGCCACAATGGGGATTACATTTCAAATGAATTTTAGAAGAAACACATTCAAACCACAGCACATTTCTAGACAAACTTTCAGACACAGATATAGGGAAATTTTAATGAAATTGAATTTTACCAAGTAAAGACAAATAACCCAGATTTGCAAATACCCTTCAAAGATTCTTCAAAGCGATCTCAATGGTTAATCGTGTTGTTTAGGAAAATAAGAACAGTGGCAGCAAGACCTCCTCAGTGGTACAATGGCCTCAGCAGCAGTAAAAGAGGGTAGTAAACATTATGCAGACTTTGTGTGGGCTCAGGATCACCCACAGAGAAGAACGTTATTTGTATGTATGTGTGTAACTGTGTGTGTTTAAGAGAAATGAACTATGTTTATTTACAGGGATTATTGAGGAGCAGAACCTCAGTTGGGTAGATGCAGGTATAACTTTTAAGATCAATATCCATGTCTTTGAATAGATAGGCTAGAGATACAGATTTACTGAGTAGTTCCCCAAAGATGCATGTTGGGTGATAACCACCTATACTAGTTTTCCAATTACTGCAAATTCAGCAGGTTAAAGTAACAATTGTCTTATCTCACAGTCCTGTATGTCTGAAGTCCAAGAAAAGTGGCTGGATTTTTCTCAGGGTCTCATAAGGTGGAAATCAAGGGGTCAGCTGTCTGCATTCTCATCAGGAGACTGGCTCCTCCTCCCAGATGATTCCTAGTATTGGTAGAATTTGGTTCCTTGTGACAGCAGTTCTAGGGTCTTCATTTTTTATTGGCTGTCACAGACAGCCAATGAGATTGGTCATTAGCTCCTTGCAGTTTCTTTCTGGTCCTCTTGATCTTCAAATGCACATCAAATCTGTCTCATGTTTAAAATCCCTCTGATACCCACTTCTGCTTCAAGACAGAAAACTCTGCATTTAAAGGGCTCTGGTGATTAGATTAGGTCAACCTGAATAGTATTTATTTTGTCAAATAATGTAACATAATCGCTGGAGTGATATCTCATTTTTAGGTTCCACTCATGCTCAAAGTGAAGGACATTATACATGGGCATGAGTCATTGGAGGTCATTCTTGGAATTCTGCCTATCATATCAATGGAGGTCAAATGCAAGGAAAGTCAAGAATAGAAATTCAGAGAGCATACAATCAAATACATTAAATTAGAATTCAAAACTATTCAAGAGATGGTTCAGAGTTTTGGCCATGCAGTGCATCAAATTTTCTTACTACTGCTTAATCAAGGACATAGTGCAGAAGTAGAATGAATTGGTCTTTATTAAAATGGAACAAAGACCAGGTCGAGGAAGGAAAGGCAAGAAGGTAGAATAGATTTGGCTCTTACTGGAAGAACACTGGAGATTCAAGACGAGAAACAGGATTGTTTTAGTCCCTGAGTTAACAAAAGAGAAGAAAGATGAAACCAGAACAGTTGACAATGAAGGAACAGTGAAGTGGAAAGGCAGAATGGAGTGAGTGTGGAGAGCACTTTTCTGAAGAGAATAAACTTAGTTGTCAGATGAAAAGAGATATATAATTAGCTTTGTCCTTATAAATTTTGAGGTAACTTACTATGGAAATACTTTTTCTTATCAGTTAATTAATTTGGGGAGAGGTAGCACAATCCTTTGAAATTCCAATAAGTAGAAAACTACTTATTGGAATTTCAATGACCTGAAGATGAAGCCTCGAAAAAGAAATGTCTGTTAGAATCCAGTTAACAGGAGAACACCTACTGTGACTATTATCAGCAAGTTGGTGAAAACTTCCTGAAGAAGAAATGTGGGATGATACAGAAACCAACTAAAGTCTCAGAACAGCAAATAGTTTCTCCTCTTGTGAATTAATTCACCTTCCACAATTAAGCAGAGATAACTCAGGGTACCTCAAATACTGATGAGCTTCACAGAAATGAATTGCTACCAAATTCCATTGATGGAGAAAGATAAGAAAATGAGCAAAGAAAATGTACCTTCAGAGAAGAAGAATTGTTGAGAAGGTAGCAGTCCTTTCTCCTTTCTCTTTCCATGAGGTAGTTGCTATTCATTACTTTATGATGGGGACTGGGAACACAAGAATCACCACTCATGGATTAATGAATTCAAGATCTATACTTTCCATTTTGATTCCAAATTTGAACTTAAATTTATTCAGGACACCAACTGAACACTTCTACCTAAAGGTAAAACTCATATCATATTTCCCTCCCAAGATGCATTTCCTCTGAGTTCCTGACTTGACAGAGTCATTTGTTTGTACAATATATGAACACTGAGAGTCATGCCACATTTCTTTCTCTTTTGCCCTGGACATCCAATTTTTATGCAAGCACTTTCATTTCTAATTCCTAAATATCTTAGTTCTTTGTTTGCTATCTCAATCACTGCAACCACTGACATGTTTATGCCCATTTTACTAGCTTACCAAATAAATATAAAAGGTCTCATTAATCTCTCTAGTTCCTTATTAATCCTCATTTCATCTAATCTAGTATTATTAGTATACCCAAGTATAATCTTCCAAATTGCAAAGATCTGTTTCTATCACTCTTTCTGCAGCATCCTTCAGTGGCTCCCCCATGGTCTACAATATATACAACCTAAGTTTATTAAAATGAAAAAAATTATGACTATCCCTTTAATATTTCAAAAAAAGGAAAATTAGTCCTTTACCAGAAAAAAATAGCACTGTATTATAATGTCAAGTTCAAACTAGAGTCTAGCATGGTATCAAAGAGCTCTATATTTTTCTTCTTGAGTCACTTTGATATCCTCCCACAGTAAGACCACTATAATTGGTGTATTAGTCTGTTCTCACACTGCTATGAAGAAATACCCAAGACTGTGTAATTTATAAAGCAAAGAGGGTTAATTGATTCACAGTTCCACATTGCTGGGGAGGCATCAGAAAACTTACAATCATGGTGGAGGGCAAAAGAGGCAGGCACCTTCTTCACAGGGTGGCAGGATGGAGTGAGTGCCAGCAGGGGAAATGCCAGATGCTTACAAAACCTTCAGATCTCCTGAGACTCACTCATTATCATGAGAACAGCATGGAGGAAACTGGTCCCACGATTTAATTACCTACACCTGGTGCCACACTTGACACCTGTGGATTATGGAGATTATAATTCAAGGTAAAATTTAGATGGGGACACAGAGCCAAACCATATCAGTTGGGTACTGAGGAGGACATAGTGTATTAATCATGCCTTCTTATTGTCTGTATTTTCTAATGTTTTGACATCCATATTTTCTGATGTTTTAACATCTAAGGACTTGCTGATCTTGGAGGGACTGACCCTCTCAGGGTTAACTCATTCCTAGGGATAGCAAACTACTTTCCCTAGAGCATGCCTTTCATACCAAATCAACCAATCCAAAGCCTCTACTCCAAACCACCTCCTTTATTGGGCTCTCATACTCTAAGCCCCTATTCTCCTACCCTAATTACCACAGGGCCAGGTACTAAACAACTTGAGATAATCCCTACACTTTGGAGCCTGCTCAAATTTTTAAACTAGCCCATGCTAAGCCTACTTAGCCTGTGTACCCTGCCTCCCTCATTCCTTCAGTGAAAACCACAATAAAGGTTCTTGCCAATGTTTCCTGTCACTCCTTCTATCTTCTGACCCACTGTTGTGATTCTTATTGCTATGATTTTTTTCTAACTTGGTCTTGAGGTCTCTCTTTTTAGACTAGCCATAAACCAATATAGCCATTCTCTAGGAGACCTCTGACTCAGGGGAGGGGGAGTTAAATTCAGGTGTGAGTGTCAGGTGAGACACAGTGGAGGAAGTGAAAACAAAATGCATGAAAGGAAGAAATTTATTACTCACAGAACCCAAAGAGGTTAGAGAGGCCTAAGAGAAGTGTGAAGATGGCAGGAGCTCATCCAGTTTGGGAGGGAAGGGAGGGTACAGGCAAAGGCAGGAGGAGGGGGTGGGTGAGGCCAGTGGAACTATTCCTTAGGCTTTCCTATGGGGGTTATGAGTCAGCTACTTTAAAGAAAACATTTCAGAAGGAGAAAACTTACTTGCAGGACTCTAGCATTGGCCATTAGGCTTTATCATGGTCAGCAGCTCTGGAGTGTGCTGGGTTTTGGGTCAGGGGACTGAGAAATAGACCATATAGCCAACAACCACATAGGGAGAAGTTTTAACTGGGGCAAAGACGACAGAGTATGACTGGGTTTCATTTAATTTATTTCAGGCCTTAAAAAAAATTGGGGCCAGGCACAGTGGCTCACATCTGTAATCCTAGCACTTTAGGAGGCTGAGGCAGGTGGATCAGTTTGAGGTCAGGAGTTCTAGACCAGCCTGATCAATGTGGCGAAACCCCATCTCTACTAAAAATACAAAAATCAGCTAGGCATGGTGGTGCACACCTGTAATCCCAGCTACCTGGGAAGCCAAGGCAGGACAATCACTTGAACCTGGGAGGCAGAGGTTGCAGTGACCCAAGATCATGCCACTACACTCCAGCCTGGGTGACAGAGCAAGACTCCATCTCAAGAAAAACAAACAAACAAAAAACTGGGCCTGTATTGCCCTGCATAGTGCGTCATGCCCCTTTCTTCTTGGGAATCGTAGGTAACAAACTGTATTTTCAGTGGCAGCTGTCTCCTCATCCATTAGCTCTACCATACTTGAATAATAATAGCACTCATATTCTAAAACAATTGCTTCTTATGAGTAGGAAGAATGGGTCAGTGCTTCAGAATCCCAGACACGTCCAGGAGGAGGTGAAAACCAAATGAGCAGATCATACCCAGCCTGATTGAAACGCACACAATATAGTCACCCCTTTGTCTCTATGTATTCACCAACTCTTCAAGTACAGCTGTGTATAGCATGCTGACAAACTCTGTCTTCTTCAATCTGCTAAATCATTTTCTACTTTCCTACATTGCTGTGAGCCAGGAGAGCCCTGGGTGTAGTGGAAAGTGGGGAGGGATTAAATCCATCTAGGAAGGAGATGGGTGGGTGAAAAAAATTGTGTAACATATACAAAGGTTTCTATGATTACAAGCCTACTATGAAATCCAGTCACACCTACCACTCACAGTCCCACTTACTTTGCTCTAAGCCACACTGAACTCTATCTCCAAACATGCTGTGCTTAGTATTTCCCTTACACAGCACACCTGCGAATTCCTTTCAAATATAACTTAAAACAATAGCACTACATGAAATGTGCCATTTTCCCAAGAAGATTGTAGACTCTTTCCCCTGTATGCTCCATAGCTTACACAATTCTCCCTTTCTGCAAATACCAAATTATCATGTTTATTGGTATAGTGATCTTACCATGGGCCTACAAAATCCATGTGGTCAAATGCCACGCCTTTCCATTAT
Organism: Pan paniscus; assembly: GCF_029289425.2. Lineage (NCBI taxonomy): Eukaryota > Metazoa > Chordata > Mammalia > Primates > Hominidae > Pan > Pan paniscus. Next base: position 179,521,309 of record NC_073255.2, read on the forward strand.
TCCTTCCCCAGAATCTTCTCCTATGCATGACATCCATGTTTAATGAATGATTAGACACAATTAATATGGGAACAGGGATGCTGACTTCTGTGTTTATGCCTCTATTCTCAGGGTCTGAAACAGCACCTGATATTTAACAGGTGTTCATTATGTGGCTGTTAAAAAAAAAAATCAGCAATGTCTACAATGATTTGATCCTGGGTTTGCCTCTTCTCGCCTTCTTCCTCCAAAGTATATTTCTTAAATTTAACCACCCTTGCCTTCCTTTTCTGTCTGAGGGCTACTGGTAGGTAGGATAATGACTCCGAAAGGTGTCTATGTCCTAAACCTCAGAACCTGTAAATATGTTACCATACATAATAAAAGATAATTAAGTTTGTAGATAGTTTAGTGTGCTAATTAGCTAACCTTGAGGCAGGGAGATTATGCTGACTCATGCAGGTGGGCTCAGTATAAACACATAGGTACATAAAAGTGTATGGACTATGGTGAGAGTGATGTGACAACTTTACCTGCTGTTGCTGCTGAAGATAATGAAAGGGGCCACAAGTCAAGGAATGTGGGAGGCCTCTAGAAGCTAGAAGAGAAAAAAGAAAACATTCTCTCCTAGAGCCTCCAAAGAGCAAACTGCCAATGAGACCGACCCTGGACTTCCAACCAAAAGAACTGTAAGATAATAAGTTTGTGTTGTTTTAAGCCACTAATTTGCAGTAATAGGATACAGCAGTAAGAGAAAACTATTATAAGGCTCTATTTCCAAGCAGCTGAAAAAAGGCAGCTGATGAAAGAAGTCGTGCCGGGAAGTAGCCTAAGAGGCAAAAGTACAAAGGCAGGAGTTTGAATCAGACGATGCCACTTTTAAGGGTGGATTTGTCAGAGACATGTGAACTGCAGCAACTCCATCTTAAATAGGAGCTGGGTAAAATAAGGTTGACACCTACTGGGCTGCATTCCCAGATGGTTAAGGCATTCTAAGTCACAGGATGAGATAGGAGGTCAGCACAAGATACAGGTCATAAAGACCTTGCTGATGACACAGGTTGTAGTAAAGAAGCTGGCCAAAACCCACCGAAACCAAAATAGTCCCAAGAGTGACCTCTGGTCGTCCTCCCTGCTACACTCCCACCAGTGCTATGACACAAATGCCATGACATCAGGAAGTTACCCTGTATGTTCTAAAAAGGGGAAGCATGAATAATCCATCCCTTGTTTAGCATATAAAAGGATATAACCCTAAAAATAGGCCACAAGCAGCCCTCAGGGCTACTGTATCTATAGAGAAGCTATTCTTTTATTCCTTTATTTTCCTAATAAACTTGCTTTCACCTTATGCTATGGACTCCCCCTGAATTCTTTCTTGCTTGAGATTCAAGAATCCTCTCTTGGGGTCTGGATAAGGAGCCTTTCCTGTAACAGCTTTCTGGTGATGATGAAGGGACTGTAGTGAGGAAACCCTGGAACGAAAGGATAACTTTGGGTAAGTGTTGGGGTCCTGTAACATCTTCCTGGCAAACCCTGAAGGGATGATACTAAGAAGACCTCCCCCCAACCCAAGGAAATAGACTGCAGCACCGATTGGACAACTTTGGGTAAGTGGTGGAGTACCTACCCAGGTAAAGAATGGGATTGGGATAGAGGCTCAACTTAGGGGAGTTAGAGTCTCTCCTAAGACAGAGAGGGTTAAAGGCCCCTCTTAATAAAAGGCAAGGACACTTGAATGACCTTGGGTTAGAGGCCCGATTTAGGAGGATTAGAATCCCTTTCTAAGATTTAGGGGGTTAGTGGCCCTTCTTAGAAAGTCTGTCTTGGTAAAGTCCCTTCGGGCTAAGAACGGGTTTTGCACTACAGGATGTTAACTGCTATTCTCTTTGGATTAATCTGCCTTCAACTCTTTGCTGACAGCTGTGGGTAACAGGATTAGGCATGTACAGGATCATGGGACATGGGGAACTATTTTCTCCCTAAAACAGAAAACTTGAGAGCTGATGGGACTGCTGGAAAAGATCCTTCACAACCATCATGCGGCCACCTGAACTGTTCAGTGTCACTGCAATGGGTGGGTCTTTCTCTGGTGTCTCCGAGTGCCTCCCCTTCCCCACCCTGACTCAGGCAGTGCTTTCTTCTTTCTGTCTTTCTCTCTGTCTCTCTCTTTTTCTCCTTGCAAACTGGTTGAATTAATGGTAAAAGTAACTGTCTCCTATAAAGTTTTGATTAATGGAAGAAAGGGTTTTTGAGGCTAGACTTAAGCTGTAGCAAATCTGATGTGCTTTGTGTGTTTTTCTGTATTATTCTGTCATAAAGAGGGGTACCTTATGATAGAACACTGGCTGAGGACACTTGTAAACTGCTTTTCAAGACAGACCAGCAAACTGGTCAGCTACAAACTTTGCTGCAGGTTCCTGAGAAAAATTGGATGAGATTTTTTTCTTGTCTTGCATGTCCTTGGGAGCTTGAAGCTGTAACCATGTGGCCATGTTTTCTCTTTTCACAATGGCATCCTGTGTTCAGGGTTCTATTCCTGCCTCAGGGGATGAGTTTTTTTATATTCTTCTGTGTATGTATTTACATGTATTATGTGTATGTGATGTTTATTTCTAAAAGAGCATTGATTAATGGGTTTAATGAGAGCTTAAATCAAATATTTTGTCAGAAAAGTAAAAAGTGTAGTGCCTTTTAGTTCATGTGACTTTAATTTTCCAGAAATAAGGACAGTTTTGAAGATTATTGATAAAATAAAAATATCTTCAAAAATGTAAACATTTGGCTTAAATTAGGCAGGACACATATTAAGACTGCTAAATGCTTGAAGGTCATAAACTGCTTCTTTAACTTTTGAAAAATTTTCAATTAACCTACCTTGAAGCCATTAGATTCTAGATAAGACCTGGGGACATGTGGAGTTAGCCACGCCCCCTAGCTATGCTGGAGTCAGCCTTTATCTGCACTTCTGCCTGGTGTGTCCAAGGCTAGGCTCCACACCTAATACATAATTAAAATCCTGAATTTAGCAACTTTTGGTGAAAAACCTTGGTAAGAGTCAACATTATAACATGTAATTGATACTACTGAAGAAACAGTTTTATATGCAAATTGTGTAAAGAAAGTGAAATGCATTTTTCATTAAAATTATATATATATATATATAAAGTCATGGGAATTTAGATTTTTGCCTAGATTAAAGCATTAAAGGATCGTTTCAAGTTAGGATGAAGCTGACTGTTCAAGAAAGCTGTGGAAGGCTTATGAAAAAAATAACCATAAAAGAGATTCTGTGTGCGAACTTTGGCTAAAATTAAAGGGGTGTTATTCAGTTATTCTAGAAACTGAACATTGGAATAAAAGCACTATTCTACTCTTTAACAAAAACTTGTAAAGGGTTATAAAAGGTTTATAAAAACCTTACCTTATGGTCAACATGATTAAGATTGAATACATTTGTCTATAAGGTTTTACTAAGAATTGGGTTTGACATCAATAATGCATGAATACAGCAGTGACATTTGGCTTATTTAATATTACAGTCATACAAGAAGCATTATCAAATACAAAATGGCATTTGGTTTTTTGGGCTGTATTTGTATAAATGTGTCATTGGTACATGTTCCAAAATTATTTTAAAAAAAACTTCTTTAACCCTGATATGACTTAGTGTATGCTATTAATAATTGTTAATTAAAATCATTGCATGCCACAGAGTCAACCACATTTTTCTAGTCAATTTTGGCTTTAATTGTGGCTGTTCTAAGACTTTTGGTCATCCAGACAATTGTCTCATTTTAGTTCTCTGTAAAAGGTGGTTTAGAATTAAATGTAGGACTCTAGAAAACTGTGCTTTTAAATGCAGATTTTCTGATAAATTTGGACATTGTGACATCAGAACAGAGGAAAACCTTTCAGGACTCAGGGAGAGCTGAAATGTTCATGAATATCAAGCAGAACAGAAGTTAACTGCATGGACTAAACTAGCAAAAGTCTAACGTGTAAAATGTTTTCTCCCTAAAACAGAAAACTTGAGAGCTGATGGGACCGCTGGAAAAGATCCTTCACAACCATCACGCGGCCACCTGAACTGTTCAGTGTCACTGCAACGGGTGGGTCTTTCTCTGGTGTCTCCGAGTGCCTCCCCTTTCCCACCCTGCCTCAAGCAATGCTTTCCTCTATTACCTTTTTGTGTAAAATGTTGCTGATCTTTTGTTTTGTGTTTCAGAGTCAAGGAAACTTTTGAGCTATTACAGATTTTAGCAATTGAGTAAAGTATACTTGTGTGAACAAAATTGAGAGCATATTTTTTTCTCTTCACTTGATTTCTCCAGATTTTGGAAACTCATTGTGAATAGTCTCAATTTATGGCAATATAGTTATTTGCATGAGTGTAATAAGAATCTGTTGGGTTTTTGTTTTGTTTTGTTTTATTATTATTATTATTATTATTATTGGTAACAAGACACAATTGGAGAAACTGGTTATTTTACCAAGACTTTGATGGAATGGTATACTCTAAGGAATCAAACTTGACTTGCCAAGTCAATAAAAGCCCCTTGGGGAACTGACCTCAGACCTTTGATACAACAGTCCATGTACACGATTTCTGACCTGTGGTAAGTAAACAATGTCACCTTCTAACAGGTCCAGGAGCCCCAAGTTATCTTGGGACCCCAAGAGGAGAGGAATTTACTCAGCTCATAGGTGTTTGAGGATACAAACCCATGGTAGGGCTCAGCTCAAAAAGAGTCTTATCTAAGATTCCTTCTAAGAAACAAAGTTCCATCAAAACCAGTGTTAAAAGTCTATGTGAAAAATAATTATTCTTGCTGTACTTTATATAAATAATCAGGCCAAGTATAATAAAGCAAATTGGTCTTACCATGACTTATCTTTAGTGAAAATGGAAAACAGGAGAAAGAATATTACGTTTCAAGACCTATGTTACACTTGTTATTAAATTCTAGTCTCGTCAGTTGTTGTTTGTTTATGCAGTTTAGGCTAACCCTGCTTATTCCTATGAACCAACCAGTGATCTTTGCCTGCTACTCTGAAAAAACAAGGCATTTTGGTAATGTAAAAATCTGGATTTCATTCTAATTCTGGGCATGTACTGGAATTGCCTAGCCACCTCATGTCAGCTTGGTTCCAGTAGTTGCCCAGTTCATGAAGAGCCTTCTAATTTAGTTTACTTGGGATACTTTTGCTTATTTTGTTATATTGCTGTTTTACTCTTTGTGTAGGAATGCAGACTAAGCTTACTAAATGTTTTCTTAAACTGAATACTTATTAATCTTTCAGATATCACCTTTCGTCAGGACTCAAGAGTTCTGAATGGCCTTCATCATACTGAAGCTTTCTGACTGAGCTCCTCTCTACCCTGAACACAAGAGACCATAATAGTTAGGCAGAAATATCATTGCCCCTATTCAGCCTGAAGAAGTTACAGAAGATGAATCTTTGTCCCTCTACAACCTTAGGATTAAGGGTTCTCTTATAAAAGGGAAGGAGGAAATGTCTAAGACATATGAACTAGAGCAACTTCATCCTGAATAGGAGCTGAGTAAAATAAGGGCTGAAACCTACTGGGCTGTATCCTCAGACAGTTAAGGCATTCTAAGTCACAGGATGAGATAGGAGGTCAGCACAAGATACAGGTCCTTAAAACCTTGCTGATAAAACAGGTTGCAGAAAGAAGCCGGCTAAAACCCACCAAAACCAATATGGCCATGGGAGTGACTGCTGGTCGTCCTCACTGCTACACTCCCACCAGCACCATAATAGTTTACAAATGCCATAGTAACATCAGGATATAACCCCATATGGCCTAAAAAGGGGAGGCTTAAATAATGCACCTCTTGCTTAGCATATAATCAAGAAATAACCATAAAAATAGGCAACCAGCAGCCCTCAGGGCTGCTCTGTCTTTGGAGTAGCCATTCTCTTATTCCTCTTTCTTAATAAACTTGCTTTCACTTTACTCAGACTCCCCATGAATTCTTTCTTGCACAAGATCCAAGAACCCTCTCTTGAAGTCTGATTGGGACTTTTTCTTGTGACAGATTCTGCCAGTTTCTGTTCTTGGCAGGTTCCATTTCTACAAATTCCTCATCTCTACAGGTTTAGGATCAGAATGTTCCAGCAGGGAGCACTACAGCTGTTTCAATCCTCAGGGAGACTACTCATCTGGGGAATAATTCCTTCCTTTGTCCTGTCAGCATAATGTGTATGGACCCTGCTAAGCAGCACCCAGTCATGAAAGTGCTGCCACCGAGGAAGGTAAGGAGGTTATGACAAAAAACACAGAACGTGACCCTCTGAACAGCAGGAGAGCAGAAACCGTTCTTGTCATCAGAAATTTCAGAGAGGAAGCTCACTCACTGTCCAGCTTCCCTCCCACACAATGGAAGCATAAAAATGGAAACCCATTTTGCACAAGAAATTAGCATGTTGCCCCTCAAGAGAATTATATCCTATGTTTGTTTCTGTAGGAGTGTCTAAACAGTTAAAACCATGTACCATTCACAAAAATCTATACATAAAACATGAATGTTTAGAAAGTGAACACATTTAGAATGATATTTGTTTCAATTTAAGATGCCAACCTGGATATAAGTACACATTCAGTTTGACTAAAATTGCTGTAATAATAATCTAAAAGCAAAACTAAAGAAGGGTAGAAAAAGGAAGGTAACAGATTCCTGCCATTGATAATGGAAATCATAGCATGTAAACAAAGCCAATCCTGCTTGGAAGTTCACCCTGAGCCTGCAAGGAATGTGGGGAGACAGCATGGGGCGCCTGGATGTTACAGGTAGTTAGTTAGGCATAAGTGGGGCAGGAGAGGGCTCCCTTCCCCCCACCGACCGGGAATGTCAGAGAATCTGGTATTGGTTCAGAGATTATAACATTGCCTCTCTAAAAATAATGCATAATTCAGCAGCCTGAGATAGGGAGGTACAATCTCTTGCTGATCCACAGCTGTTAACATTAAAGTGTCAATTGAATGCAGGCACCAAGGAGAAGCAAAGAAGGTTTGCAATAAAATCTCAGGTATTGGGCAGGTGAACCCAGGTATGTGCATTGAGAGACAAAAGGGTGGAGTACGACCTTCCAGGAGCACTCCAACAGAAACAGGAAGAAAGCGTCAGATGGGCATGCACACAACTTCCTAAACACACTGCGCATGCTCACTTCCGAAGTGTAAGGAGGGCACTGTGCATTCGGGCAGCCTATCCTAAGGGGAGAATCATGAGAAAGGGGCACAAGATGGCCGCCTATGAAGTCCCAGGATCAAGGTTAAATGCCGCACTTGTTCTTCAAGTCACCTGCTTGGATCTCTTCCAAGTGTTCTTTCTTTTCTTTCCTGTTCTAAAGCCTTTTTAATAAGCTTCCACTCCTGCTCTAAAACTTGTCTTGGTCTCTTTTTCTGCTGTATGACCCTCAGTGGAATTTTCTTCTGAGGAGGCAAGAACTGAGGTTGCTGCAGACCAGCAGGGATTCACTGCTGATAACTCAAGATACCTTCCACCAGTAACTTGGAGATGACACCAAGAGACAACACAGGCAAAGGAAAGTGTATTAATTCTGTTTTAGGTGTAGAAACTGGAGTGATTGGAAAATAATTCCTAAAAGAAATTGAAAAGTCAAATTGTCAAGCAGTAAGTTCACCATCACATTTACCATAAAGCATGTAGAGAAATGGAAATATTTACACATCATGGTTGAGAGTGCAGGATTTGCAGTCAGACAGTTTCTGGCACTTAGTAGCTTTAGAAAGTGACTTAAGCCCTCTAAGCCCTCAGTTTACACATCTATAAAATGAAGTAAATAATATAAGCCTCTCAGAAGTGGGGTGAGGGTTGAATGAAACAATATGTGAGTAGTTTAACACAGAGACTGGCACTGACTTAAGAAAGTATTGTGATAAAAGCAGCAGTGGAGAAAATATTTTGAATAGCTGTATGCATGGCAATCCTTTAACCTCTTTATTCATGGCAACTCATTTAATTGCCACAACAAATATGTAAGGTAAGTACTTTTATTATTTCCATTGTTATGGACTGAGTCGTGCTACCTTCTTCATTTCATATGTTGATGTCCTAAGTCCCAGTGCCCCATAATGTGACTGACTATATTTGGAGATGGGGTCTTTACATCGATAATTAAGTTAAAATTAGGTCATTAGGGTGGGCCCTAATTCAATATGACTGGTGTCCTTATCAGGAGGTTAGGACACAGACATGCAAAGAGGGAAGACCAGAAAGAAGGTATAGAAAAAAAAAAATTGTTATCTGCAAGCCAAGGAGAGAGGCCTCAGAAGAAACCAACTCAACAAATTTTAAAAGATGTATTTTGGAGAACAAAACTGTTAGAAAATATTTAGAACAGAAAAAAACCATTTCTTCTAGAACTGAGTTGGTCTAAAAGTGCATATCTTGGTAAGGCTCTGTGAGGAAATGACCTAATCTGGAGAGAAGCTGCTGGGACACTCGTCTGTGTGTGGCCTGTGGCTCACAGGGGCAGGTATTCTCAGAACGCACATGGGATAATCACCGTCCTGGTGTGTCCAGGCTCTGGGAACAGGCTCTTCCTCGTGGCTTTCACATGAGTTTCCTGGTGGGCTATGTAGTCACTTTTCTGCATCCTTCTTTTAAAGGCTCATGAATGTCAAAGTAACACAGACCCTGAGATGAGGCAGGAAAGTTGTATCCGAATGTTTTCAGACTATCAACCAGACCAAACGTTCTGGAATCCATAAGATCCAGGGCTGGGGATAAATTTAATCTATTAATTATTCTTCTGAAGTTGGCAGCTTTGAAAAAGATGCCCTGAGTCAGCATAGTCATTCCAACCAAAAAGAAAAAAGGGAAAAAATAATCATCTTTCCCAACCCTTAAATCGTCCAGCACTAACCAGACTCTGAGACCCTCTGCAGCAGCAGCCTATCAGTGCAGCCACATCCTCTCTGAGCGGATACGACAAACCCCAGGGGTGAAGTGACCTAACCTATGAGCCGCCACACACACTCAAGATGCCCCAGACACCCTGCACTCCGATCTTACTCGTTCCTTTACTGTTTTCATCCTAATTGCCCTCTTACACATTTGACCACACATTTTTGGTCTTGGTGGTTGTATTAGTTTTCTGTTGCTACTATACAAATTACCACCCATTTAGTGGCTTAAAACAATACAAATGTATCACCTTACAGTTCCGTAGTTCAGAAACCAACATAGGTATCACCCAGCCAAAATCAAGGTGTCGGCAGATCTGGGTTCCTTTCTGAAGGCTCCAGGGGAGAATCAATTTTCTTACCTTACGGGTTGTTTTCCTGTATCTTCAAAGGCAGCACGTTCTGTTGCTCTGATCCTACTTCCATACTCACAGCTCCCTCTAAACACTGCCGGGAAAGGCTCTCCACGTTTAAGGACCTGCGTGATTACATTGGACCCACCTGGGTAATCCACGAACTGCTTCCCATCTCAAGGTCGGCTGATTAGCAGCCCTAATTGCACCTGCAGCTTTAATTCCCATTTGCCATCTAACTGAACATCCACAGCTGTTACGGGTTGCAGGGATTATTAGCACCTGGACATCTTTAAGGAACCATTCAGCCCACCACTCCGATGTTCCACTAGAGGGCACTAACATATTCCTGTAATATAAACATTAAAATTCAGATAACGGTGGGAGGGAAAGTTTGATAAAATTGAATACTGTATTATCAATTTTAAAAACTTGATATATAAATATGTCTCATTGGGGTCTGTCAAAAGTTAATCATATAGTACAAGAAAATACATAAACTGGAGTGACTCTCAGAACTAAAATGGCCTGAGCATAAGTGAAATAGAATTTGAAGTGAGGTGAGAATTCTGCAGTCTATTCCTGGGCTCAAAATCACATAGAAAAAAACAAAAAAAGGTTGCTTTATATTTAAAGGGACAAGGCATAGTTTCTCTTACAGGGGTTTTTAGGATAATGGTTCATCAGTTTAGTAGGTGTTAGCTTAATTACTTTTATCGGGATACTGTTGCCCCGGTTGGGTGGATGAACAGTCCCTAAGAAGAGAAGGAAGAGAGCAAAGACCGAAAAAGTTTGAAGGAGAGGAAGGGATGGCATGGCGTAGAGTGAAATGCTTTTTCATTAAAATGCAAAGATGAAGGAGATGTTTCAGAGTGCCCGGCCGTCTAGAGGGTTCTGTTTACTTTCCATTCCCGCTGTTAGGGACATAGGAGTCTGACCTACATTAGGGAAATGGAATAGAATAAGTTTCCAGAATTCCTAAATATGGTGGAATTGGGTAGAAAAGATCAGAGGAAAGGTTGTAGGAAGGAAGGGTGGGAAAGTCAAACAACTGGCTCCTACTGTAAGGCTACTGGGGCCTCAGGCTAACAGCATCATTTTAGTACCTTGATTGAGGTAGAAAAGGAAACGAGAGCAGAATAGCCTCGTAGTCAAAGGAACACAGAAGGAGAAACCACATTGCTGAGGAGAGTGAATTAGCTGGTAGAGGGACAGAATATAGAATTAGCTACCTCCTAAATCTTGAATTAATGTAATATGAAAAGAGATTGGGAAAAATTAGAATACTCTGAAATGTAATTATGTACCTGTTCAACTTTGAAACACCACAGAATGTTGGGAAATCCAATATCCACTAATAGTGAGCTATGTGGACGCGAGTAAATTCTGAAAGATTTTGCTATTTGGGGTATCAAGGTTTACTAAGTAACATGAAATTATTTACTTGCGGTGGGTTTTTAGAATGAAAGTTGTTTTCCCTCTCTTAAGAACACCCGAATTCACAGCTAGGGTATGGAGGATTTGCCAGGAAAATGCAAACACCTGTGGCTGAAGTAGAGCCAAGCTCTCTCCCTACATTTTTTTCCAGAAAGCAGTGGTGAAGAAATAGAAAAAGAGAGAATACTCCTCTTAGATCAGAGCTAAGGTCCTGATAGCAGTCACTCCTTTCTCAATGCATGGAATGGAAACTGTTAGAGCTGCACCTCTCACCATGAAGGGGTCTGGGGGCAAGGAACTCATCTCTGAGGTTTGAGAGTAGGCCTGAAAACCGGGAAGGGGGCCCCTTCTTGTCTGGAGATGATAATGATTTGGCAAAAACAATGACGGGATCTGTGAGGCTCTACTTGTGGTAGGAAGCTTTTGGGAAGAGTGGGGTAGCCTCCTTCTATTCCACCATCCAGGAATACATTCGTTCCTACAAAGTACAAGAAGGATTCAAAGGTATACATGTGTCAAAAATCACAATGAGCACTGTAAATATATGCAATTTTTATTCATCAACTATACCTTAATTTAAAAAATTAAGAAAAGTTCAAAGGTGTTCGAGGAGGAAGGCATTCTGGAGAATCCTAGGAAAGTCACCTCAATGTAGGAAGAACATATTCAGGCAGAAAAGAGAGCAGTACCAGCAGCTGCTGGAAGATCTAAGAGAAGCTTGACACTCCTGGCCCCAAACACTGCCTGGCTACAACACGATATCCAGGGACAGATACCTTCCATGTACAGCAAGCTGTGGAGTGGCAAGAAAGCAAAGCACATACCAAAAGCAGGCAGGAAGCAGAGCTGGCTGGTAAGACTCTGAGGTTATTGCAGGAAGCAGGTGTTGCCTCTGCCTTTCACCAGCTTCTTCTGGAGAAGAACAGAGTAGGGGAAAAGAAGAAAGATGCTCCAGATACCATCTTTGGTGGAAACAGCTGCTAGCTCTAGCAACGATGACTAAGTCAATTTTGCTAAAGAGCAAAGAAGCTGTGTGTCTTGGATTTTAAACAGCGATAGACTAGCAAAATAATCTATGATGTGAATCTGAGATTTTACACCTTAGACTCTTTTAAAATGTAGTGACTAAAAATATATACCAGTGGATAAATGAAGTCAGGGATATACTTGAAATTTTTTCTGCCAGAGTAGAAATGACTTCAAAATATATGATAATGCAGCTTTCATGTAATCCCAGCTACTGGGGAGGCTGAGGCAGGAGTATTGCTTAAACCCGGGAAGCGGAGGTTGCAGTGAGCCAAGATCATGCCACTGCACTCCAGCCTGGGTGACAGAGTGATACTCTGTCTCAAAAAAAAAAAAAGATAATGCAGCTTTCAATATTATAAGCTTTATGTTCTCACACTTCTAAGTGATAATCAAATGTGTTACACAACTTTATACCCTGAGATCCAAAATACATAAATATTTGACAATATGTACAAGACTGTATCAATAAGAAAATGTGGCACATGTATAAAGAAAGGAACCTCACACAGATTAAGGAAAATGACATTGATTACAAATGTCCTCAGCCTGAGTTGGCTGTGTTGCCTTTGTACACTTCAGCCCTCTGAGCTGAAGTGGGAGTGGTTTCTCTCCTGAAAATGTTTCTGAGGCCCAAATAGCTGAAGAGGTGGAGACATTACAGAAACCACCTGGAGCCCCCAGAACTGGCAGACACCTGCCTGATGCTGCCATGGGCCCCCAGCTCCTTGGCTTTGTGGTCCTTTGCCTTCTAGGAGCAGGTGAGTCCCAGAACACATAGGCAACTTTTGGCCTTATTTTGTAGGCCTCAGCCCAAGGCATCTCCTAAAGGCTTAAGCATTGGAGATCCCCTTCAGCGCTGCCTCTAACTCTGTCCCCTTCCTTTACAGGCCCCCTGGAAGCCCAAGTGACCCAGAACCCAAGATACCTCATCACAGTGACTGGAAAGAAGTTAACGGTGACTTGTTCTCAGAATATGAACCATGATTATATGTCCTGGTATCGACAAGACCCAGGGCTGGGCTTAAGGCAGATCTACTATTCAGTGAATGTTGAGGTGATTGATAAGGGAGATGTTCCTGAAGGGTACAACGTCTCTCGAAAAGAGAAGAGGAATTTCCCCCTGATCTTGGAGTCGCCCAGCCCCAACCAGACCTCTCTGTACTTCTGTGCCAGCAGTTTATCCACAGTGCTGCACAGCCAGCTGCTCTCTGCACAAAAACAGAGGGTAGCTGCAAGAACAAGGAGACTCCTCCTTCAGGAGACCCCTCGCCGACCAACAGGATAAACTTCCTCCATCATCCCACAGAAGCCCTTCCCCACACGCCAGCCTCAGGGACTCTGCAATGCAGCCACTCTGCGGAACCAGGGGTCCATCCTCTACCTGCTATACCAATGAGGTTTCACAGTTGGGCAGGACAAGCTCACTGAGCTAGGTCTAGTGCCAGGGTACACTCTCCCATCCTTTCTTCTTGTGGAGCTTAAATCTTTAAATTCAACTAAACTGTTGCCCAAACTGAAGCCTCCATTTACAATCTAATGGGTCTCAACAATATTTGGTTCTGTATTCCAGGTCCTATTTATTCTGGAGGTTTTGTCACTTGGAGGAACACCATGTTTGGAGTTATTTATGAAACCCAGCACCTCCTATTTTCTTCCTCTCAGCAGATGGTCCAAATGCCCAAGCCAGAGATGCAAGACTGATCTTCACTCTCTCTCTGACTTTCTCCTTCCACACCGAATCCACCACCCTATCCCGCATTTTTCTAAGTACTAAATTCCTTACAAATTTTACTAACTTTTCTAACTTCACTGATCTCACCTGGATCACTCTAGCCACCTTCCAAGTAGCCACCCTACCTGCAAGCCTGCACCTGCCCCCACCCACAACCACTCCCTCAAGCTTAAAACCCTTTGGTTTATTTCTATTAACTAGCTAAAGTCTCAAGTTTATGTTAGTTTGCAAGTCTCTCAGCCCCTCCATGATGTGACCTTTGCATATCCCCCACCTTTCTAACACTGACTTCCCCTATCCTTCAATTACCACAACTGCCTGCATCTACTCCAGAAACATCCCACTTCTCGCACGTTCCCAAATATGTCCACTGCTGACTCACTCCTGGGTCTTTATCTACAATGGTCAGTCTACCCAGAATACCATTTCTCTCTCTGGTATTCATCTGTTCTTCCAGCTGCTCTTTTTGTGCAGACTACAGCTGGCTGTGCAGCACTGTGGATAAGCTGCTGGTGCAAATGTACAGAGAGGTCTGGACTGGGCGACTCCAGGAATGGGGGAGATTCTCCTTCATAGACCAGTTTAGAAGTCACTTCCTCCAAGGTGATTTCCTTGAATCATTGACTGGGTTATTTCTCCACTGTGTGTTCTTCTAACAGCCTGAACAGAGCTAACACCAACACCGAGACACCACCATGAACTCACCAGCCATTGACTTCTCTGTTCTATAGCTTTTGCCTCTTTGGAACAGGTATGTCATGGGTGCAGGTATGACATCCTTGAACTTGGTTTGCTAGACCCTACATTAAGCCTTTTTCTGGTGGTTACACATCAGTATATTTCCTGAGTTCTCTCTTTTTAGCCACAATGTCCATGAATGCTGGTGTCACTGAAATTTCAGTTTACCAATTTTCAGAGTCAGAAAATAAAGTTCTATATTACAACCAGAATATGTTTTATGACCGATATGTGCTGAGCCAGACAAGAGGCAGGAATGAAGCTCCAACTAATCTGTTTCTCAGTTGGTGCTTAGAGTACAAACAAATAGAGAGTCTCTAATAGACCTGTGTCTCTTGAGATAAGACTGAGCATTTCTTTTTTTTTTTAATATATATATACTTTAAGTTCTATTTCTTGCAACCTCCAGACATCCAGCCCTTCGTAGACACTGCCAGCCGTTAACTCAAAGCCCTGCACAGCCACTTCCTCTCTGCACAGAAAAGACTGCCACAAGGGGAGAGACGGTCTTACCTTCCTGAGCCTGCCCTTACCAGAGGAAGCCACTGCCACCGCAGAAGCACTTAGGAGCCTTTCCCACCTCCTTGCACTGAGACTTATGGAACTCTTGAGGGCCCTAGTCTGTAAAAGTCCATCCCCGGCCTGGCGCGGTTGCTCACGCCTGTAATTCCAGCACTTTGGGAGGCTGAGGTGGGTGGATCATGAGGTCAGGAGTTCGAGACCAGCCTGGCCAACATGGTGAAACCCCATCTCTACTAAAGGTACAAAAAATTAGTCAGGCATGATGGTGCACACCTATAATCCCAGCCACTTGGGAGGCTGAGGCAGGAGAATTGCTTGAACCCAGGAGATGGAGGTTGCAGTGAGCCGAGATCACACCATTGTACTGCATCCTGGGTGACAGGATGAGACTCCGTCTCAAAAAAAAAAAAAAAAAATCTATCCCCAGATCACGGTGCGCCTGTGAGACGGAGCTGTCAATGTTCTCTTTCCCTTCCTTCTCATTTTCTGTTTCAATTGGGCTTCATCAGCCTGGGTTCTTTATTAGAATTGACCTGCATCAATCCAGTGCCCCCCTCATACCACCTACTAGGGAAGGCTGCATTCTACATTACGGTCTTCAGGGATCCTCTCTGGGGCCCCACGTGCTTCCCTTTTTGTTTACCTGTGTCTCGGGGCAATTTTAATCTTAGTCTTATATTTTTCATTTAAGCAGGTTAGGCTACACTATACACTTACAGATTTTGCCAGTAGAAGCTTTGAGACTTCACATCTTGTAAAATAAAAAAAAAATTGTACTAAAGATAACACTGTTTATGGATGTAAAGCTTTTTGTGTAAGCAAATAGTCTGGTGAAACTGAAGTTCAAAGGTGTTTGTGTTGGGTAGCTGTGTCATTATGCTTGATTTATGGTAAGGCCAAGTCTGTTGGATTAGATATTAGATAGTCACAGTAATGTCAAAACTAAGGAATATAGTCTGAATAATTATGATAACTACTTTATATTATTGCGAACAACTTAAAAACTATTGTGACTTGATTGATTCACACTATGCATGGATACAGTTTCAAAACCTGTTTAGACCATTAGAAAGTTTTAATGAATAATGTTAGCAAAATAACCACAAGTAAAGTGTTACCGGAAAATGCAGTATAAGCATCACACTGACAGTTGTAGCTGACCCTTTTGTTTTGATCAGTGGTTCTCGATGTGTACCAAAATTACTTGGTGAGATTTCTTTTTATTGTGGGAATAACACTTAGCATGAAATCTAACCTTTAAACAAAACTAATGTGCAATATGATATTGTTAACTCTAGGTACAATGTTGCATAGCAGATTTCTAGAATGTAATTATCTTGTATAATTGAAACTTTACACCAATTGAATGGCAGCTCAGTTCTTCCTTCTCCCATTTTCCTGGCAATTATCATTCTGTTCTCTGCTTCTCTGTGTTTGACATAATGCTAAGTGAAATGAGCCAGTCACACAAGGACAAATCTTTCATTGAAGGAGTCTTTTATCACCAAAAGTATTTAGAATTCCTGGCACTTGGTGATAATAAAAGCAAAACCATTTCACTTGGGTTTTATGATTGTTTTAAAATGCTTTGCACCCTTTATTGCTTGCACCTGGGGCTGAACACACCTACCACCCCATTATTGATATACCACCATCTCCCCAACCCCACCAGGTAAACCTACACATGTGAGCACTCACATGAACCTACACATGTGGATTTGAACCAGATTCAAACCCAGACAGCATAGTTCCAAAGCCTGCCCTATTACCCAATATGCTACTTGTAGTAATTATTAAGTATATTGTATGAGAAACTAAGACTGCTCTCAATAAAATATATGTTGAGAGTGAGGAGAGAGAGAGAGAGAGAGAGAGAGAGAGAGAAAATGGTAAGGTTTTCCTAATCACAGTTGGTCAGGAAAAAAATTACCTTCACTTTCAAAGACTGAGACTCACCAGAAGGACTCATGGGACTCGGCGTGTCCTTGGACTCATAGCAAAGATGTATCACAAATATGTAGTAAGAATACTATGATCACAAGGAACAAAGACATGGTGGACTTTGGAGAAATCCATGTGAGACTTCCTTATGTTCTCTTCCATGAGAGAGCACACTCTCACCCCAACAATGAAAATGCAGCAACGTGAGAACAACCTTTCTGCCCAGGGAAGCTCATTAGAGACTCAGCACCTCCAATACTTTCAGTGGCTGGTGTTAGGTGCTGAATCGTGTCATTAAACATTCATATGTTGAAATCCCAGCCTCCAGTACCTAAGAATATGACTATGTTTGGAGATAAGGATTTTAAAGAGGTGGTTAGGGTTAAATGAGGTCCTCACTAATATGACTGGGATCCTTATAAGAGGAAATTAGGACACAAACATGCATAGAGGGAAGACAATGTGCAGACACGGGGGAAGCCATCTACAAGCCAAGGAGCGAGGCTCCACGAGAAACCAACCATGCTGACGCCCCGATCTTGGATGTCTAGTCTCCAGAAGTATGAGAAAATACATTTCTGCTGTTTAAATGACCTAGTCTGTGGTGACTTATGGCAGCTCTCGCAAAATAATTCAGCTGATCACATTGGCACCCTCTGCCTATCATGCAGCATAATTCCAGACTTGACGTAAAGCAAGTGTTCAGCCTAACCCACGTGGTTTGTGCAAGCAGTCTAGGCACACTAAGCCATGCTTACCAGTTACTATAGTGGGAACACTCCCAAAATTCAAGTTCGCAGATGCCAATCAAGAGCCAACCATGCAAGCAGGCCCTTCTAAGGCCAGCAGTCTCAGGCCCACTGTGTCAACTCTTTTCTATACGTGCACATACACACAGTGACACTTCCATGAGCACAAGGGATGTCCTTCACTCTCTAGCACCTCTAGACCCTTTCTAGTCTAGACAATGGCTGAGGGATTATGAGTGTGGGCCGGGACAATGACATCACAGACCATCAACCCACAGCCTGGTCCTGGGAGAAGACCTATTCTTTCTTCAAAGCAGCCATGGGAATCAGGCTCCTCTGTCGTGTGGCCTTTTGTTTCCTGGCTGTAGGTGAGTCCTAGGAGTTCCTGGGTCTGGGGAGTTGGTGGCAACCCCTGTCCTACTATTTCGAGGTCTTTTATACAAAGCTCTTTTCTCCTCTCCTCCTTGATGGCCTGTTTTTCACCCTTGCTTTCTGTCTCTCACAGGCCTCGTAGATGTGAAAGTAACCCAGAGCTCGAGATATCTAGTCAAAAGGATGGGAGAGAAAGTTTTTCTGGAATGTGTCCAGGATATGGACCATGAAAATATGTTCTGGTATCGACAAGACCCAGGTCTGGGGCTACGGCTGATCTATTTCTCATCTGATGTTAAAATGAAAGAAAAAGGAGATATTCCTGAGGGGTACAGTGTCTCTAGAGAGAAGAAGGAGCGCTTCTCCCTGATTCTGGAGTCCGCCAGCACCAACCAGACATCTATGTACCTCTGTGCCAGCAGTATATCCACAGCGCAGCACAGCCACATCCTCTCTGCACAAAAAGAGCAGACGTAAGAGAGAAGGGGCCCTAACTCAGGGCTGGTGCTGGCTCCAATGGCATATTCGTGCTAAATAGAAAAAAAGTGGCCACTAAGGAGAAACTAGCTCCATAAGCACACTTCTTTGCAAGGAGAGAATGAGGTATTATTTTTCACCCCTTTACAAGTCAGGGACTGTTCTGGATTTAATTCTCCCAATCCAGTGTGTTGTAAATTCACGAGTCCCAACAAGGAGGAAAAGTCCTCTCGCATATTCACACCGTAACCCTGTTCTACCATTTCGTTAATTAATTTTACCTTCCCTTTTGTATCCTTGTCTCTCTTAACTGTGCATTTTCTACTTTGCTTAGTGTTTTGCTCTTGGTTGACATTTCACTAGAGGACATTAACATATTCTAAATTCTTTCGATGATTTTTACTGTCCATGTGCTGATTCAAGAGAAAGTTTGTGGAATTTGAATTTTGTTCATTCAATTTAGAAAGAGAAAAACTCTGATTAAAACAAATCTTCGTCCAGGTTCTCTGATCAATCATATTTTGCTGGAAAAAATTCTGATCACAGAAGGTGTAAACTATGCTGCAGAAGGTGGTAGGAACTTGGTTATAACTGTACTCACAATCTTCTGGAAAAAGTGTGTATTTGTCTGTCTTTAAGAATAAAACATATGCTCTTCTGTCAGTAAAAATTAACAGTGCTTTGGAAATACAAATAAATGTAAAGGGTATTAGAAATCCCAAACTGCAGAGCACTTGCACAATTATTATTGGCAAGACAAAACAGGCATCTGAAAACGTATTTTGATTCAGTGCTAAATTTTTGTGTGGATGAAGTCAGAGAAAAAAATTAAATGAATGTGTATCACAATATTCAAGATTAAGTTTGTGTGAGATAGGACTTGAGCTGATTTTGAATACAAGTAAATGAGGGAAGAGAAACCATCAAAAGGAAGAAATACCCTGCAAATGTTTCTGTGAGAGAGTCTACCAGAAGGAAGAGGAAGATTCTTTCCCTGAGGAAAGACAGGAATCACAATTCTCCCAGCTGAGGTCAACATCCAGAACAGAGAAAGCACACCTTCCCAGAATATCATTAAAATCCTTTCCCTTTTGCCCCGAGAATACATGCTAGCGGTGCTTGTGGCTGCAGCGTTTCCCCTGAGATAACACACAAGGTTTGATACAAGAAATTCTTTCTCCACCTTCTAAACATTACAGTGCTTAACTCCTACATCCTGTTCAAGAAGGAGAATTCTGAGCACACGGTTAGCCATAGAAACTTCAGACTGACATTGATTAAAAGGATGCTGAAAAAGCATCGTGAGCCAGGGCAGCAACGTCTCTGGGGTCGTCCACGCTCTGATGATATCACACCTCTTGGCCCACCTGGAAGACATTTTCCCAACAGCATTACCACCAACATCAAAGAAACAAAACCCAACTGGTCACTGCAACTTTTGCTGCTCACACAATGACGAGGATGGCAAGATCTATAGAGAACGGCAATATTTTTGTGCGGAATGTGATGTTTCACTTTCTGTTGTTCCGTGCTTTGAAATTTTCCCACACGAAAAAATTATCTAATAGTGATTATTATATACATTTCTGTGATGTTAGGATTAGAGGCCAGCTCTGTTTAGAAATAATTCCAAGAACAGTTTTTATATTTTATGTTCATGTTGATAATCAGTCAAATTTGCCTCAGCCTCAAAGAGCATGTTTATGTCAAATTAAATGAATGCTGGCAGCGAGCTGCACTTTTTTTTACTAAACAGGAAAAGGGTTAAATAACAGAACACTGTATCTACAGATTTTCATATTCAGTGAAACTTCAGGTTTTCTGAGAGTCCTACATTTTCCCACAGATTATTTATTTCTTATAGCAAGTATTGCCCAGACTCAGAAGATCAATTGCAAGAGATGGGAACAGGTACCAGCACTTTGCGTCCATTCCCAGGGCTATGTGGGACCATTTCCAACACAGGGGTCATCACCTCAATTGAGTCCCTGGTAGAAAGAGTGCTATGCCAGACTCAGCTTCCCTTCTGGCATGGTTACCACCTGCTCCCTCCAACACAGCCTCACCTTGCTAAGAAAATGCAGCCCAGGGAGAGAGGAAGAACACATAAAAAAATGAAAATGAAAATAGGCAGAGATGGAGTATCAAACATCAAAGTAAGTAACAGAAGACATCTAAAGAGGTCAAAAGGATTGTAGATTGGGATAGGAGGTTTGAATTTAGAAAAAAAAATGAAAAAGTGTTCACGGGGGAGTTCACAGTTTACAGAATATACTTTTTTCTTCTTCTTCTTCTTCTTTTGAAATGGAGTCTCGCTCTGTTGCTGAGGCTGGAGTGCAGTGGCACAATCTTGGCTAATTGCAACCTACACCTCCCAGGTTCAAGTGATTCTCCTGCCTCAGCCTCCCGAGTAGCTGGGATTACAGGCGCACACCACCATGCCTGGCTAATTTTTGTTATTTTTAGCAGAAATGAGTTTTCATTATGTTGGTCAGGCCGGTCTCGAATGCCTGACCTCGTGATCTGCCCACCTTGGCCTCACAAAGTGCTGGGATTACAGGTATAAGCCACCACGCCTGACCCACATAATAGACTTTTAAAGGCACATAATAGATCGTGGATGTTTACCATGAGGGTACAGAGAATAATTCAGAAAATGTAAACCATTATTTCACTAAACATACATAAACATACATCACATTAGGAGACCAACAAATTCACAGAACATAAAAATTGATACTCTAAATCTATAAATCTATAAATAAATTTGTTTATTCATTTATTTATTTTGTT
Source organism: Pan paniscus (assembly GCF_029289425.2). Taxonomy (NCBI): domain Eukaryota; kingdom Metazoa; phylum Chordata; class Mammalia; order Primates; family Hominidae; genus Pan; species Pan paniscus. Next base: position 179,542,390 of record NC_073255.2, read on the forward strand.
TTACTTTAAGTTCAGGGACAGATGTGCAGAATGTGCAGGTTTGTTACATAGGTATACATGTGCCATGGTGGTTTGCTGCATCTATCAACCTGTCATCTAGGTTTTAAGCCCTATAAGCATTAGCTGTTTGTCCTGATGCTCTCCCTCCCCTCGCCCCCTGACCCCCAACAGGCCCTAGTGTGTGTTGTTTTCCTCCCTGTGTCCACATGTTATCACTGTTAAACTCCCATTTATGAGTGACAACATGCGGTATTTGGTTTTCTGCTCCCATGTTAGTTTGCTGAGGATAATGGCTTCCAGCTTCATCCATGTCCCTGGAAAGGACGTGATCTCATTCCTTTTTATGGCTGCATAGTATTCCATGGGGTATACATGCCACATTTTCTTCATCCAGTCTATCATTGATAGGCATTTGGGTTGGTTCTATGTCTTTTAAGCAATGTTTTAAATTATGTGATTTGGGAAAATATAATAAAATAAATTATTTTTTGTTGAATGGGAGTATTAACAGGGCTTTTTGATGGGACATGGCCATGAAGATGTCTGGCCTCTTCCTGTAGGGAACAAGGAAAATTTAGAGAAGGAGGCAATTTTTTTTTCTCTAGAGTCCACTGAGATATCACAGGTAGTTTATACATATAAAATACAGCAGCCCTGACATACAGGTATTATTTTCTCCTAATTAAAAATAAATTTAAATAAGTGAAGTGTAATTAAACCTAAATTTAAATGACTTGCCTATAACCACACAGCTGAAAAGTTAGTGGAAAAGGCATGTTTCTATATTGTTTTTTAAATAATAAGATAATTGAATCCAAGATAGGTATATTTCCATCCTCAGCTGAATGGGTCCCAAGACCAACCATTAGGGGAAAGATGTAATCCACACAGCCAGGGAATTCTACCTTCTACCTTTGTAACAGCAAGATAGCCATAGCACCAAAGACATTTTTAATGTCTTAGCACAAACTTCTAACACCTCCATTTTGAAGTAGAAGGATGAAGGCTTGAGAGCAGAAACTGGATCTTGTTAGTGATGGACAAGTGGACATAGTCATATTAATTGTGTGTTTTACCACATTCTTTGATAATCACTATTAAACCAGCTGTAGATACACTGTATCATCATTTATCTCCCATGTCACCATCATATCATAAGATTAACATTGATGACTTTGAAAATTTGCTGCTAAAATTAAATTATCTCAATTTTCCAGTATCCTCCTAACTGACCTAGCCAATTTTGTATGGCTTGAAAAATTGGGAAGTCTTCTCATCTGTGCTAGATCTTCTTCAATTAATTTCAATTCATTAAAACAGAAATAGCAAGAAACTAAGAGTCGATGGGGTTTCTTCATCCCATCATTCCCTATAAAGGGCAGTGACAAGCACCTAGATATAACATAGATCTCTTCTGCCCTCTGTTGAGGGCATCAGAACTGGCTCAGTTCACTCAGACATCGGTGGCAGAAAGTTGAGGGAGATTTCCTTTATGCTTAAGCCTTCAGTAGAATAAACTGGTACCTGTTCTATCTAATGGATGATGTCTTATTTAACTTGGGACACTGAAGGGGTACTATTCACTAATGAAAACATTAAAAAGCAGACCATAAGATATTTTAAAGAAAGAGAAAACATAATGAAGAATGTATAATCATTACATAGTGTATCAGTCTGTTTTCACACTGATGATAAAGACACACCCGAGACTGGGAAGAAAAAGAGGTTTAATTGGACTTAACAGTTCCACATGGCTGGGGAGGGTTCAGAATCATGGCAGGAGGTGAAAGGCACTTCTTACATGGTGGCAGCAAGAGAAAAATCAGAAAGAAGCAAAAGCAGAAACCCCTGAGAAACCCATCATATCTCGCGAGACTTATTCACTATCATGAGAATAGCTCAGGAAAGACTGGCCCCCATGATTCAATTACCTCCCCCTGGGTCCCTCCCACAACACATGGAATTCTGGGAGATACAATTCAAGTAGAGATTTGGGTGGATACACAGCCAAACCATATCCTTCTGCCTCAGGCCCCTCCAAATCTGATGTCCTCACATTTCAAAACCAATCATGCCTTCCCAACAGTCCCCCGAAGTCTTAATTCATTTCAGCAATTACCCAAAAGTCCACAGTCCAAAGTCTCATCTGAGACAAGGCAAGTCCCTTCCACCTATGAGCCTGCAAAATAAGCTAGTTACTTCCTAGACACAATAGGGGTACAGGGATTAGATAAATACAGCCATTCCAAATGGGAGAAATTGGCCAAAACAAAGGGGTTACAAGTCCCCATGAAAGTCTGAAATCCAGTGGGGCAGCCAAATTTTGAAGCTCCAAAACGATCTCCTTTGACTCCAGGTCTGACATCCAGGTCACGCTGGGGCAAGCGGTGGGTTCCCATGGTCTTGGGCAGCTCCACTCCTGTGGCTTTGCAGAGTACAGTCTCCCTCCCGGCTGCTTTCACAGGCTGGCATTGAGTGCATGTGGCTTTTCCAAGTACACAGCACAAGTTGTTGGTGGATCTACCATTCTGGGGTCTGGAAGACGTTGGCCCTCTTCTCACAGCTCCACTAGGCCGTACCCAAGTAGGGACTTTGTGTGGGGGCTCCAACCCCACATTTCCCTTCTGTGCTGCCCTAGCAGAGGTTCTCCATGAGAGCCCCACCCCTGCAGCAAATTTTGCCTGGGCATCCAGGCCTTCCCACACATCTTCTAAAATCTAGGTGGAGGTTCCCAAACCTCAATTCTTGACTTCTGTGCACCTACAGGCTCAACATCACATGAAAGGTGCCAAGGCTTCCACCCTCTGAAGACACAACCTGAGCTCTATGTTGGCCCCTTTCATCTATGGCTGGAGTGGCTGGGACACAGGACACCAAGTCCCTAGGCTGCACATGGCATGGGGACCCTGGGCCTGGCCCATTAAACCAGTTTTTCATCCTGGACCTCCAGGCCTGTAATGGGAGGGGCTGCCATGAGGGTCTCTGACATGGCCTGGAGACATTTTCCCATGGTTTTGGGGATTAACATTAGGCTTCTTATGCAAATTTCTACAGCTGTGTTGAATTTCTCCTCAGAAAATGGGTTTTTTTCCACTGCATTGTCAGGCTACAAATTTTATAAACTTTTATGTTCTGTTTCCTTTTTAAAATGGAATGCTTTTAATAGCACCCTAGTCACCTTTTGAACACTTTGCTGCTTAGAAATTTCTTCTGCCAGATACCCTAAATCATCTCTCTCAAGTTCAAAGTTCCGTAAATCTCTAGGGTGGGGACAAAATGCCATCTGTCTCTTTTCTAAAACATAACAAGAGTCACCTTTGCTCCAGTTCCCAACAATTTCCTCATCTCCATCTGAAACCACCTCAGCCTGGACCTTATTGTTCATATCACTATCAGCATTTTTGTCAAAGGCATTCAACAAGTCTCTAGGAAGTTCCAAACTTTCCCACATTTTCCTGTCTTCTTCTGAGTCCTCCAAACTGTTCCAATCTCTGCCTGTTACCCACTTGCAAAGTTGCTTTCACATTTTCGGGTATCTTTTCAGCAACACCCCACTCTACTGATAACAATTTTCTGTATTAGTCCATTTTTATGCTGCTGATAAAGACATACCTGTGACTGGGAAGAAAAAGTTTAATTGGACTTACAGTTCCACAGGGCTGCAGAGGCCTCAGAATCATGGCGGGAGGCAAAAGGCACTTCTTACATGGTGGCGGCAAGAGAAAAAAGAGAAAGAAGCAAAAGTGGAAACCCCTGATAAAACCATCGGATCTTATGAGACTTACTATCATGGGAATAGCACAGGAAAGACCGGCCCCCATGATTCAATTACCTCCCTGTGGGTCCCTCCCACAATGCATGGGAATTCTAGGAGATACAATTCAAACAGAGATTTGGATGGGGACACAGCTAAACCATATCACATAGTATATATTGAAAATGTATTGTCAAGTATCTTGGATGAGATACACATTGCCAGATACCATACAGTTACCTGCCTAAGAAAATAAGCCAATAATTATAGTCTATTAATGGTAACATTAGACAGACAAACGCTTACATGGTAATGCCAGATCCCATGGTTTGAGATGCTCTGACATGTGATGGGTCTCATACATCACTTTCTTGTCTAAAAATAGTAGCTAAGTGTTCTGAAACCTTGCCCTCAATGAACTCATATTACTTCTTAATTATTGCCATTCTGCTTTACAAATGCTCAAAAATCTGCATATTTAATATTCAGTTATGAATATATTTTACGCATGTGTAGGGTGGCAGGATAAGAAGAGGGATGATGTTAAATTTACTAACTTATAATTTCTAGGTGTAGAACTATTGCTTGCCCATATCTGAATATTAAAGCTATATTTGTCCTTCTTCGAATTTTGATTATACTGTCCTTCCATTTTATTTATTAAAAATTATGACCAGAGAGAGTGTGCGTAGTTGATACCCAAAGCAGAAAATCAAGTTATAGATGACTAGTTTATAAATTAAACAGAAATCCCTTACCCTAACCCTTCACAGACCATCTAAGCAATACATCAAATGCTAGTAGCCAACATTCTTCTTTTTGACAGGAAACTAAAAGTTTATTCTAAGAAACTAAATAAGAAGATCTCAAGCCTTGGAATTACATGGCATGTCAAGAGTGATATGAGATGCAGGGCTAAAGACAAAGAGAATAATTGATATATAAATATATAGTCTCATATAGTCAATTATCCAGTTTCTCTTGTTGAGAACTGTTAATGATATGAGATTTTACCATACTTGCAAGCTAAGAGCTTGACAGCATTCCATGGATGCTAGCAGAAGACAAGAGACTGCTGGATTACAGACAAAGTATTTTTAATACTCTCAACACAGCAGGCAGCATGAGCTTCATATGTCTATAAGTGACCTGTGCCTGCCCCTCTGCCCAGTTCCCCAACAGCGACACAGAGCAGTTTCTGGATGCTGTGGCTTTTCCCAAACCTCATCAATCTTTGTCTCATGGGGGTACATTGTGTTTATTATCCTGGATAGCAAACAGATCCAGAGGGAGATGTTATCTCTGTCTTCCAGGTTGATTGCTATATAAACATTCTTGACAAGATAGTCCAAATGAAAAGTTGATATAAGTTGTGCAGAAATGTCAGAGACCCATGAAGAATTAACTCTCAACACCTCTCCACTGCCTTTGGCACAGAACAAGTAGGTAACTATACCCACAGTAGCATAATAATGTATTTTTATTTGAAGAAATTGAGCAGCCCCCAAAAAGAGACTTACAAATACTGATATTTCAGTGTCCCTTATGAAACAACCAGTTCCCCGCCGAATCTCTTCAAGTAAAATCTCCTAGCAAACAAGTACCATCCATATTACCAGGCTTTCAGTCAGGTTTTTAGTGCTTTACTCTTAAAAATCAATATACAATCAAAGATCACTAGTATACAAAGTTTCTAACATAGATAGAAAGGAAAAGGATACAGACATTAAAAGAAAGAAGAGAAAAAGAAAATAAAAAACAAGAAACAGAAAAAGGAAAGGAAATTAAATAAATAGTGGGAACAAAGAAAATTGACTCAAGCATATAAAATAAAGAAAAAAAGTGGACTTCTAAGTAGTAATCATGTAAATTCTTGTTTCTATCCCAGACAGATATAAGAAACACATCATCCTTAAAACAGAATAAGATAAAGGGAGAAACTTTAAGAAAGTCAAAATAAATTTTTAAAATAAGAGTCAAAAGAAAACTCGATATAACATCCCAGAAAATAGAACAAAACGTTCAAGAAGTTAAATAACAGAAAACATGAAAGAAAATATAAGTGACTTGAAGGGTGAACAAAGGAGAGTCAACTGTCCAAGAGAAACTCCAGAAAAAAGAAAAAAAAATTAATTATCAGAGAAATTATACCCTAAAAATTAATTCCCAGAAATGAAAAAAAATTAGCCTCCATATTTTAAAATGCCTGCTGTTGGCTAATTAATGTCAGACAACTGAAATGAAGGCGTATCTTCATCATTTCAGAACACTGGGGATTAAATGATTCTAAACCACAAAAGACAAAGAAAATGTTAAAAATCAAAATTATACTTAGAGAAAAGTGATAAATAAATGCAGAAGTGGAATGACATCACATTTCTACACAGCAACACTGAATTCCAAAAAAAATGGTGCAAGAAATATCAACAAAATTCTGATAGAAAATCATTTTAATCTTAGATTTCTCTACTAACCCAATATATCAATAAAATGCAAATAAAAAGACATTTTTAATTATGTTAGGATCCAAAACATTTACCTCCATCTCAAGCTTTCTTAGGAAATTACTGGCTAGTATGTCTCAGCAAACTGAGAAAACAAACCAAAAAGAAAAAAAAATGGGGTCCAGGAAATAGAAATTCTCATTCAGAATAATAAGAAAGAAAAGTGCCAGGATAAAAGCTGGGCAGTGGAACTAATTAGCAACTAGCCCAGACTAAAGCAGAGGGACTCCAGGGTTGCATTTTCAAATAGTGCCAAAATGTAGACTATGGATCTATTAAATGATACATCTGAGTAACTCATCCACAATTTTGTAGTATCAGTTTGCATGGCCTGTCAAAAATCCAGATCCATCCTGGAGAAGGTGATCCCATTAAAAAGAATCCAGATTATTCAGCAATATCAAATATAGGTAGAAACCAAAAGACAAAAATCTGCTGATTTTTCAAACCATTAAAAAGATTGATGCAGTTCTGGTAATGGCATCATAATTCTTATAAGACCCATGCTCCCACAAATAACAAATATAAACTGAGGACGAACATTTTTAAAGCCTACCTTAAGGGACAGCAAAGCAACCAACAGCCAGCAGAAACTACAGGGAAGTCAACACTTGGATGACAGGTAAATTTTCTGTTTTTATAGCTTTTTGCTGGAAAGTAGTTCCCAGTCAAATAGAAACCCATTAAAAAGCCAGCTGTAGAGTTAGGAAAGACATGCAAGAAGGGAAAGTCCAAAAAAGAACAACCCAATGTTCTCCATACAAACTCTGTTTGAATCTCTGGTTGATGCCTAAACTATGCATGTGAGAGGAATACTGGAATCAGCAGTGTTAAACCTAACATAACTGGATAGAGATTTCAGCTGTTGCTGGCTATAGGAAACAGAATTTGAAGTATAAATCCAACCAAGTTAAATGCCTGTTAAAACAAAAATCCAACCATCCTTAGAAGGATAAAACAAAATCTAGATATATTGTTGACAATGTCCAAGATACAATGCAAAAATTACTAGGCATATGAAGAAAAGAAATCACATGACCTAATTTGAATGAAGAGGCCATTAGTGGATACAAACTTTAAGTTTACCTGGATGCTGGAATTACTAGACTGAAATTTAAAGTAGCTATTATAATCATGTTTAAGGATATAAAAGAAAATGTTCTTATAATGAATAAAATAGGAACGTTTATAACAATAATGAAAACTATTAAAAATAAATGAAAACTTTAAAATTTAAACTGCAATATTTGAAAATTAAATAAAATCTCACTAAATGAAATCTCTAGCAGATTAGAGATGACAGAAGAAAGATTCAGAAACTTGATGTTATATCCATAGAAATTACAAAATCTAGAAAACAGGAGAAAAATATGAAAAAAATAGCCTCAGTGATCTCTAGAAAAATATCAAAAGGTACAAAATGTGTGAAATTGGAGTAAAAGTGAAAGAAGAGGAGATATAAAAAAGCATGGGTAAAAAACAATATTTGTTTAAAAAGCCTAATTAAAAAGTATATTGAAAGACATAAAAAGAATTTCAGAAAAATAATCTGTAGAACACCTACCTAGGCACATCACAGTCAAATTGTCCAAAACTAGAAAAGAAGACAAAATCTTCAAACAGCCAGAGAAAAATCATACATACCAGGAACAATGACATGAATAATGATAATTTTTCATTTAAAAAAAGTGAATACCAGAAGAGAAGGGAACTGTAGCTGTAAAGTGCTACAAGAAATACAAAAAGTCAACCCAGAATTTGGTATAAAATATTCAGCTAAAAATTAAAATACCACAGTAAAGTTATCTGAATATAAATAAAAATTAAAATATTCATTGACAGTAGAACTACATGATAGTAAATGGCAATGGAATTCTCTCAGGTAAAAAAGAAATAATACCAGTTGGAAGCTTGGATTGTGAGGAAGAAATGAAGAGCACAAGAAGTAGTGAAATGAAGTCAGATATTAAAGAGTCTTAAAAATTCTATATCATATGTAAGACTAGCTAAAGTAAAAATTTCATCATTGTATTATAGGATATATAAAATATATATAATACAGAATGACACTAAAATCTAAAGGATAGAAGTAGGAAAAACAGATCTATTAGATACAAATTTCTTATATTTTAAGTAAACTTCTACAATATAGTAAGTAGACAAATAGTTTTAAATGTATCATTCTTTATTTTCCAGAATAGCCCTGAAAATATTAAAGAGGTATAGCAAAAAGCCAACAAATAAAAATCAAAACAGAATCTAAAAATATTATTCAAATATTTAAATAGAGTCTATTCTAGGAGAAAGTTTGGTATAATATTAAAAAATCAATCAATGTAATTCATCTTGTTAACACATTTTTAAAAATCTATTTGATTATACGTACAGACAGAAAAAATTTGGTAAAATTCCAAACTCATTTATAATAAAAACACTCAGAAAATTAGGTAAAAAAGGGACTTCTTCAATCTAATAAAGGCACCTGAAAGAAACCAACAGCTTATGTCACACTTAATGACAGAAATATTAAACGTCTTCCCATTTTTATTTCTTAAATATTAAACATGTTCAAGATCATAAACAAGTCAATAATGTTCACCCTTACCACTTCTATTCCATATTGTACTGATGCATAAAGACAAGAAAAATACTAAAAAGCTAAGTATCAAAAGATAAAGAAAACCTTTTTCAGAGATGAAAGGACTACTTACATGCAAATATTAAAAGAAATCTATATATTAACTACTCAAATTAGTAAGTTCATACATTAATGTATTATTACAACATAAAAATTATATTTTGTATACTAATGATAAACAATTGGATAACTGAATTTTAAAACCTGAATTTATATTAAAAAACATAAAATATTTAAATTTAGCAAAAGACATGCAAGACTTGTGTACAGAAAACTAAAAACAGTTGCTAAAGGAAATGAAAGACAGTTTTAAAATATAGAAATATAAATAATGCCCTGTTGCAGCCTCTGCCTCAGGAGTCCCCTGCAGCCTGGAACACCTAACAAAAGAAATGCAGGTGCAGTGCCAGGGATTGGAGCTGGCTCCCCACAAGTCCTAGAAGCAAACCTTGTGAGGGGGCCATCTCTCTCCCCGACCCACCTCAGAGCATGCCTGTGAACAAGAAAGTACAAGAGCCACGCAAGCTAGGTGTTAGCCTAGCTACCGGCCGTTACTCTTAAGCGCGTGCTACTGGATCACAGCACAAACTACAACACTAAAATTACCGTGCTAATATATGCAGGATGTGAAACCAGGTGCAAGAATTCACCCACATATGCGGATTCTGTACAGAGCCCTGGCCCTCCGAAAGCATCCAGAAATGAAGCCAACTGACCATACTCAACTTACACCACAGTTAAGGGAACACCAACCCTACCAGATGAGAAAGAATCAGCACAAGAACTCTGGCAATTCAAAAAAACCACAGCATCTCCTTACATCCAAATGGGTCACTAGCTCCCTAGAAATGGTTCTTAACCGGTCTGAAATGGCTGAAACGACAAAAACGAAATTCAGAATCTGGATAGAAAGGAAGCTCACTGAGATTCAGAAGAAAGTTGAAACTCAATCCAAGGAATCCAAGTAACCCAGTAAAATGATCCAAGAACTGAAAGATGAAATAGCCATTTTGAGAAAGAATCAAAATAAACTTCTAGAGCTCAAAAATTTACTACAAGAATTTAATAATGCAATAAGAAGTATTAACAGCAGAATAGACCAAGCTGAGGAAAGAATCTCAGAGCTTGAAGACCAGTTCTTTGAATCAACTTAGATGAAAATAAAGAAAAACGAATTTTAAAAAATGAACAAAACTGGCCAGGCACGGTGGCTCACACCTGTAATCCCAGCCCTTTGGGAGGCCAAGGCTGGTGGATCACGAGTTCGGGAGATCGAGACCATCCTGGCTAACACGGTGAAACCCCGTCTCTATTAAGAATATAAAAAAATTAGCTGGGCGTGGTGGCAGGCGCCTATAGTCCCAGCTACTCAGGAGGCTGAGGCAGGAGAATGGCGTGAACCAGGGAGGCGGAGCTTGCAGTGAGCCAAGATAGTGCTACTGCACTCCAGCCTGGGTGACAGAGCGAGACTCCATCTCAAAAAAAAAAAAAAAATAAGGAAATAAGAAATATAGGATTATGTAAAGCTACCAAATCTATGCCTCATCGGCATTCCCAAAATAGGAGAAAGAGTAAGCAATTTCAAAAATATATTTGAAAAATATATTTCAAAAATATATTTTTCAAAAATATAAATAATGCCTAATATAAATATAAATAATGCCAAAAAAATTGCCTAATCTTGCTAGAGAGGTTGAAATTCAATTCCAAGAAATACAGAGAACGCTGGCTAGTTACTATATGAGACAACTATCCCCAAGACACACAGTCATCAGATTCACCAAGGTCAAGGTAAAAGAAAAAAAAATTCTAAAGGCAGCTAGAGTGAAGGGTCAAGTCACATACAGAGGAAACCCCATCAGGCTAGCCACAGACTTCTCAGCAGAAAACTTATAAGCCAGAAGAGATTGGGAGACTATTTTCAGCATCCTGAAAAAAATTCAACTAAAAATGTTATATCCTGCCAAACTAAGCTTCATAAATGAAGGAGAAATAAAATCCTTCTTAGACAAGCAAATCTGAGGAAATTTGTTTTAAGTAGACCATCCTTACAAAAGGTCCTTAAGGTAGTGCTAAATATGGAATCTAAAGAACCTGCTGCCATAAAACACTTGAGCACATAGCCCACAGGCACCACAAAGCAACTACGCTATCAAGTTTACATAACAACCAGCTAACAACATGGGTATGAGATCAAAATCACACACATCAATACTAATCTTGAATATAAATGGGCTAAACACCTGCTTAAAAGACACTGAGTGGCAAACTAGATAAAAACACAAGAGCCAGCCATCATTGCCTTCAAGAGACCCATCTCACATGTAACAACACCCACAGGCTCAAAACAAAGAGAGGGGAAAATATCTATCATGCAAATGAAAAACAAAAAAGGACAGGAGTTGCTATTCTTATATCAGATAAAACAAACATTAAACAATGAAGGGCATTACTATAATGATAAAGAGTACAATCCAACAAGAAGAACCAACAATCCTAAATATATATGCATCCAACATTAGAACACCCATATCCATAAAACAAGTTCTTCTTGGCCTATGAAAAGATTTAAACAACCAAACAATAATAGTAGGAAACTTCAACACCCTACTGACAGTGTTAGACAGATTATTGAGGCAGAAAACTAACAAAGAAATGCTGGGATTAAACTCAACATTTAACCAGTTGAAACTAATAGACAAATACAGAACACTCCACCCAAAAGGAATGCTTATACACTGTTGGTGGAAACGTAAATTAGTTCAGGCACTGAGGAAAGCAGTTGGAGATTTCTCAAATAATTTAAAACAGAGCTACCATTCCACCTAGCAATCCCATTATTGATGATATATCCAAAGGAAACTAGATCATTATACCAAAATGCACTCATATGTTCATCACCATGCTATTCACAATAGCAAAGACATGGAATCAACTGAGGTTCCCATCAATGACGGATTGGATGAAGAAAACATATACACCATGGAATACCACACAGGCCTAAAAAAGAATGAAATCAAGTTGTTTGCAGCAACATAAATAGAGCTGAAGGCCATAGTCCTAAGTAAATTAATGCAGGAACAGAAAACCAAATACTACATGTTCTCACTTACAAGTGGGAACTAAACATTGAGCGCACATGAACACAAACATGGGAATGATTGACACTGAGCACTACTCAAGGGGAAGAGAGAGGGAGGTTGACATGGGTTGAAAAACTACCTATTGGGTACTATATTCACTATCTGGGTGCAGTATACCCGTGTAACAAACCTTCATATGTACCCCCTGTATCTAAAATAAAAGTGAGAATTTTAAAAAGACTAAATATGTTAAAACCAGTACTCTCTAAATTTTATCTACAGTCATTAAAATCTCAATTGTTATCTCAACTGTTTTTGTTTTCTAAGAAACTGAGAAGCTGATTCTAGAAGGTATATGAACACACAAAGAATTTATGAGAAGTCCCGCTCCTAGTTAGAAGCCTATGTATGATGTTTCAGGCCATAGATAATTAATTACAAAGGCTTTACCTGGCTGGTTTACAGGGTGTGGAGAGGCTGTTCTGCCCACCCCAGACTTGGTGCACAGCCAATGCATTGCAGTCTTTGAAGAGAGTTGCAGTCAAAGACCCCCTGGCTGGTCACGCCGTTGTGCATATTTATATTGCCAGCTCAGGATCCTTCATTCTTAGGTCTCTTTTTCTGAGGCCTATGTAGAGGTCTTCTTCAGGTGCCTCTGTCAAGGCCTCCTAATAGGAGAGGAAGAGAGAGCCTTAAAGACACTTTTCTCCACTCTGAGTACCCAGTGAGTTTCCACTTTCTCCTTGCAGGGCTCCCCAACAGTGAGACAACTCCATGTCTGTGCTAATCCAACTAACACTTGACCAGTGCCATTTCCACAGGGAAAAACGAACAGGGGGAGTCAGTACTTTCTCTGGCTTTAGACTCTTGCTTACACTATTGAAGGAGGTAATTAAAGATTTAACTCTTTCCTTTGGGGCTTGTTGCTTCAATTGGCTCACTACCTGGGTGCAATATACCCATGTAACAAACCTGCATGTGCACCCCCTGTATCTAAATAAAAGTTGAAATTTTAAAAAGAATAAATATGTTAAAATGAGTACCTAAGTCCTCAGCACTCTTTTTCAGCTATGCTGAGCTCCTGACACTCTAGAATATTCAAAACAAAATTTAGAAAGAACACATTTGGAGTCCTTTCACTGTCTGACCAAGACTTACTATAAACCCACAATAATCACAGGAATGTGGTACTGGCAAAAGGGCAGACAAATAGAAGATACACATTAAAACCACAATGAGATACCGCTAACCATCCACATACCCACTCAAGTTAAACCACCTGGCAACACCAAATGCTGGCAAAAATTTGGAGTCCCAGAACTCACATATATTGTTGGTGAAAGTGGATAATAGTACAACCAATTTGGAAAATGTTCTAATAGTTTCTTATAAAACTAAAACCCTCTGATCATCTACCCCTATGAGCCAGCAATTATACTCCTAAGTATTTAATTAAGAGAAATAAAAGCATAAATCTACAAAAAAAGACTTAAACTGGAATGTTTACAGAAAGTGAATTCATCATTGCCAAAACCTGGAGATATCTTGAACGTCCATCTACAGGAGACTGGCTAAACAAACGGTAGTATATCTATATGGTTACGTATTCCACTGCCACAAAAAGGAATGAAGTACTAATACACACAACTTGAACAAATCTTAAAAACATTATTCTGGGTGAAAGAAATAAACAAATCTTAAAACCATTATTCTGGGTGAAAGAAACTTTGCACAGAAGAGTGTATGATGTTATTCCATTTATATAAAATTCTAGAAAAGAATAATTTATAATGAAAAAATCAGAACACTAGTTGCCTCTAAGGAGTTAGCAGTGGGGAAAACTAAAGGCATGAGAAAACTTTGGAGATAATGGTAATATTCTACAATTTGGTAGGTTACACAGTGTATGCATTTGTCAAAACTTGTTTAACGGTATTCAAGATTTGTGTGTGGTGCTGTATGCAAATTTTACCTGAAAAACACCTTGAACTCCAGTTAATTATATATGTGCTGAACTGCTTAGAAGTGAAGTATGCCTCCAACTGACTTTTCAATGAATTAAAAAATTAGATGGATTGATGGATAAATAGAAGGATGGATAGATGGATAGTTATGTGGTAAAGCAGTAACAGTTTTATCCAGAACCTAGGTGGTGGGTACATGCATGTTCACTGTATAATACTTTCAGCTTCTATAGATGTTTGAAAATTCTCATAATAAAATGGAAAATAATGGCATGATTCTGTGTATTTTTTAATAAAATCAACTTTGAAATATGCTGATAAGAACCACATTGCTAATTAAAGAAGTGAAGTACAGGAAGGTTTGGGCTGTGTGTTTCTGTGTAAAAGAAGGAGGAGTCAGATTTACATAAACTTGAACAAGAAAGAACTATTATTTCTAAGAACATGTGGCAAAATAATTACAAGACTGTCTCTGGAGAAGGAACTTACCTTTTGTTCTCTGTTATAATTAGCCTAGCCGAAAAAATAGACTTAAATAAATGTATTAAAAGTAGAGTAAGTGCTCAAAAACTTAGCTCTGCTTTTATGTAAAAATGAACTATTTTAAGCAGTTACATGATACGAGAAATCAGCTTGATAATGGAAAAAGATCATACCATTGTGGACAAGTTTTACACAAACATGATCTGTTTCATGGCCTAGACTGAGTTGAATTAGAATAGAAGAAACCATATTACAAGTATTCAGGAATTAAGCAAAGACAAAAAAAATAGTTATGACTGTGATAACTGAAACAAGGGAAGAGATATAAGAGACAATGCATTTAATTTGTGAATTGACAAATAAGGTAGGTGAGGAAAAAAGAGGCTTATGGAATTCTTGAACCTAACATGCAAGAAGAGCAGGGATGCCATTTGTTGGGAGAGGGGAATTGAGGAATAAGAGCCCATTTATTGGTGTGTGTACGTGTTGGGGGAGGAAGGAGTTCAGTTTGGGACAACCATGAAGACCCAGCAGACAGCTGAAATACTGTAATGAAGTTCCCTTATATTCTAACATATTACTTTTAGTTCTTTGAAGTCAATTCTGCACCCCACTTTTTGCTCTACACCCAGACAGTAGCACAGACTGGTGTTCAGTAATGACAGATGGAAAAGTGATGGGAGAATGGTGGTGAGTGGCTGGTGCATGCTGTGAGACTTGTGCATGAAGACTCATCCTGAGTGAAGAGCCACACAGTTCCACCAGGGGGAAGACTGATTTTTGCATATCATGCAGAAACTCAACCACCTGTTAGAGGAGGGAAACAGAGTGGGAAGGAACTACGCTGTAGGAAGGAAAGATGAACTTGAGTTTCACTTCTTAGTGCCTTTTCTCAGGGGAGAGGCCATCACTTGAAGATGCTGAGTCTTCTGCTCCTTCTCCTGGGACTAGGTATGAGCCTTGTCTTTTGAGGAGTCTGGGGTTAATGTTAACACTGGGTGGAGAGGTGGAAAGACTTTCTCTCCAGAGAGTCTGAAGCCACCAGACAGAAGATGAAGGGGATATGTTAGATTAAAGGACCATAACAGAGTAATTGTTGGCACAATAAAAAGGAGGCAGTTCCCTGGGGTCCTTTGGGAGCTGAGGTGGTATTGGAGAGATAAAGCAGAGATCTTCCTGCCTGGGGAGATGTCTGACCCCAAGCTTGTCGGTCCTCATGAATATCTCTCTGGAACTAGGCTCTGTGTTCAGTGCTGTCATCTCTCAAAAGCCAAGCAGGGATATCTGTCAACGTGGAACCTCCCTGACGATCCAGTGTCAAGTCGATAGCCAAGTCACCATGATGTTCTGGTACCGTCAGCAACCTGGACAGAGCCCGACACTGATTGCAACTGCAAATCAGGGCTCTGAGGCCACATATGAGACTGGATTTGTCATTGACAAGTTTCCCATCAGCCGCCCAAACCTAACATTCTCAACTCTGACTGTGAGCAACATGAGCCCTGAAGACAGCAGCATATACCTCTGTAGCGTTGAAGACACAGTGCGGGGCACAGATCAAAGATCTGAGCAAGAACCTCAGCTCTCTCCTACCCAGCTCCTCTCACATGAGCCTGAAGGCCCTGCCAAGGTGGGATAGAAGGAGAAAACCACAGCTTTTGGGCAGACACAGCTGTTTCTGTGTTTGTGGGTGGGCATGGGTATGAATGGATAGACTGGGGATGAGGAGAGCATCTGCAGGACTAGCTGGAGCGTTCTATCCACAGGCAGGAAGAGTGGCTCCTGGAAAGCTGAGGGTAAAATTTCTTCTAGAAGGGTGCTCAGAAATACCCAACAAAAACAATCAGATACAGTTTCCTTCAAGTGGCGAGGTCAGTAATAGCCTTTAACTGTTTTATCTCAAGGCTCTTTTTAGCTGGTTTTCTATCATAATATATTTTGGAAGAACTTTAGTCATCTTGAAACAAAGCTGGTACATTATATTAATGACATCTGGTTGTTCTCAGTGAATAGGAATGATAAAGCCCTCTAGATGCTTCAATATGAGAATATGACACATGCATCCCAGGCCAATATAAAATCTGCAAAGTTCAGGAACCTTCTATACTGGTGAGTTTTGGAATGGTCCAGATGTAAGAAGTAAGCTGCTGCACCTTAGATCATGTACCACAGAGAAAGAGGTGCAATGCTTAGTCTTTGGACTTTGAATTAAACTTTGGATATACTGCATTTGATTGTGCTACTCTATTCCATTTACTATGTAATCTGTAAAGCTGGGGCCAGTGCAAGAGAGGGTTCTGTGGCAGAACAAGCCCATGATGAAAGCTTCCTGCTGCTTGGGCCATGGACTAAGCAGACCCAGTTGTTCTTGAAGAGCCTATGGTAGATACCGATGCTCTGTGGAGCTCCTGACATTCCCCAATATGAGAATCACAAGGCAGTGTGGAACAGGTTTGCTGTGCCCTGATTTGCACTTCAGACCATTGCATCTTGGGCTATACTTTTGTTGCTTTCCAGATCCCAGAGAGAAAGAATGCTCACACACACAAATTTCATGAGGAGTGTTTATTACTTACAAACAGGCAGCAAGGGAAAACAGAGGCCTAAGATTCAGGGAAAGCCAGTCCCACTAGGCTCAGGAAAGCTGCCCAGGGTGGATGAAATCTTGTCTGTGCCTTCCCTACTTGCACTGCCACTGAGGGACCTCAGAGAGCAGCCACCCTGGGTTTTATATCCTAGAGCAACTTGACATGCTTGGCAAAGCATTGAAGGACATTCTATTTCTAGAAGGGACTGGAACAGAGCCCTGGCTGTTCTGGCCAGTTCCTCCTTATCTCAGGATGTTACATTCCCAGAACATTGTACAGTTATTTTTAAGAACTACAAGCAAGAAATAGGGGAGTACTGAGTTTGTCCAAGGCCACCTGGAGAATTGCCCTGCAGACAGGTGCAGAGTTTTGGTGTAAAGCCATACTCTTACCGGCCAACGATCCCCCTTCTTCTTTTGAAAAGTTGCTCCTGGCTCTGTAATGGATGCCTCATAATGGCATTCAGAACAAGGTATTATCTGATCTGCAAAACTGTAAATTTGGCTGTGCCCAGAGCATTCTGTTATTAAATGGAAAATACATAATCAAGACCATACTTAAGCACAGCTGGAAAAAGGCACGATTCAATTTCAAGAGCACATCTCAGAGTCTCATGCTACCCACTCATACTTTTCTCCTCTTACCTTCAAACCACACCCAAGTTTCATGGAAATTCCATATTTCCAGTTGAGAAACATGAGCTTATTTTTTCTGATGGGTCTTCACATTATTCTGGAAGGATCATTACAGTCTAACCAAGTATGGTTCTGAAAGGTAGTGGTGAAGGGAAATCTTCTCGGGGCCAAAACTTAAATTGGTATACCTGATTGTTGTCCAAATTTTATTGAAGAAGAGATGGCCAGAAGTATAGCTATATCTTATGTTCAATTTTCTTTCATACTATCATCTAGTCTCCTTACCTATTCAGTCATATTTTTCTTCTTTTTGCTTCTCTATGCTACAATCTGGGTAATTTCTTTAAGAC
The DNA here is from genome assembly GCF_029289425.2 of Pan paniscus. Lineage (NCBI taxonomy): Eukaryota > Metazoa > Chordata > Mammalia > Primates > Hominidae > Pan > Pan paniscus. The sequence continues at coordinate 179,560,389 of NC_073255.2, forward strand.
TACTGTTTAGTTTACTAATTCACACCTCAGCTCCAGTAAGCCTCTAATTTAATCTTTCAACTGACTTTGTTCATTTAAATTATATTAATTTTTATTTCTAGAAAATCCACTTGGGTCATTTACAAATATGAGTGGACATTTTTGAAAGCATCTTGTTCCTTGTGTATTTTAAAATTATTTTCTTTTTATAAGTATATTAAGCATCTACTGGGAATTATTATCTGACAATGCCAGCATTTGATGCCTTTTTGCATCTGGTTTTCAGTGGTCTGCTGGCTCTCACTCAGGGTAGCCTATTTCCTTGTACATTATGTAAGTTAATGTGAATTCATCTTTCAGAATTCTTTAAATACTGGAGTAAAAGTGGGTTTTCTAGGAAAATTCATGTTTGCCTCTGTCAAGAAATTGGGGCACTACAGAGCTAATATCATTTTATTTTATAATTCTCAGTATATATCTTCTTGGTCATAGAACGTCTATCTCAAACCCCAATGGGCTGACTGTTCAGCGACCATGAATATTCGGAGGAAATTTTTAAAAATCCTTCACCCAAAGCCAAGACCAAGATAAATAATATTCTTTGTTAATTGCTTCTAGGATTAGTTTTCTAGCTCATCCTTTCACTAACTGTGTATCTCTTTGTGTACCTCGCTTTGTAAAGCAGTGATTCCTGTCTAGTTTTGGTCCATGTAAGGTCTCATGGGCCTTCTCCAGTTTCCATGTGTACTAATTCTCCAGGTCACAGGAATGCACATGTATACCTGTTTTATCTCATGGGTTCACTGTTAGCTTACCTTCCTGGCCCATGCTCCCATTACCATAGGAAGTTGACAAATTTACCTACAGTGAAGCCTTGGATTATGAAACACCTTCCTATATTACAAAATTGCCTCTTTAAAAGCAGTAAAGCACTGTGGTTAGGAACTTGAACTTTGTCAAGTGACAGACCTAAGTTTAAAACTTGGTTCTTCTGCTTTAACACTAGGTGTAACCTTAACAAGTTACACAATTTCTCCATGCCTTAATTTCTCCATAGAAAATAAGAATAATAGTGAGTTTTTTAAATGTAGGGTTTTTTTTTAATAAGAAAGTGATACAATTATCTGTATAAAAAGCACATAGAGACAAAATATGCAATTAGTGTAGTTGCTACCTAAACGTATTTCTCACTATAAAAACATATTTTACCACTAGCAATTCCTTCCTCAAGAATAAGTATGGCCCTCTCTCAGAAAATTTTATCATTACAATTGTTTCTCTTTTAGCTATTTTAATTAAATAAAAAATTTGTGGTATTATAAAATATGCATATTATCAAAATAAAAAAGTCAAAATCACTCAGTTTAATAAAATTAGATCATACAATATGTAGTTTTAGAATTTATTCCCTTAACCCAACAATATTTCATGAATATCATTTCATTTCAAAAATATTTTACATTAACTTTAATAAGAATAGTTCGATATACTGATGACCATCCTTCATACAATCAAAACCCATGACAAGGTATATATCCATAGGCTAGATGACAGGGTTATTTAATTTTAAATAGCAATTGTTTGTGTGTGTTGAATTATTTCTGTTGCAGACTCAGAAGGAAATCATGAAAGCCCTAACTCTACCTGCAGATGGCTGGTTCTTTTTTATTCAGGTGTTAACTTAAATGCCATCTCCCCAAAGAGACCTTTCCTGACCACTCTACGTAACAGCACTTCAGCAGTCATGCCATATTATATTATCACTTTATCCTATTTTAGTAATATGTACTCATCATTTACTGAAAGTGATGTATGTGCATCCCATTTCTATACCTCCTCATATGTGCATAAATGCATGCACATGCACACATGAATGCACTGAAAACAAGAACCTTTTCTGTCTTCTTCATTGCTGCTTCCAAATAGCCTAGAAGAACTCTTGGAATATCACTCCAGGAATTCAATAAATATTTGCGAGTAAATAAATATATTTCAAAGATAAGAAGAAAATTTATACAGCTGCAGTGGATTTCCCTGGAGGAAAACTCTACAAAGGCATTTGAGTTTAGATAATCTAAGCCCATAAGAAAATTAACTAGATTATTCTAACAGGAAAGGAATAAGCACTTCAAACTTTATATTTTTTATTCTTGTTTTAAATTTATGTTTTAGTTGCGGGGAGGATACAAAAAGATTAAAGGACACAAAATTACAGCTAGATAGGAGGAATAAGTTCCAGTGTTTTACAGAACTGTAGGAGGACTACAGATAACAAGCATTGTATTTGAATAGAAAGGTACATATGTCATGTGCCAACCCCGTTCTGCTGCCTTACCCAAGACTGGGAAATGGAACAGATGATATAGGTTCTATAGAGAGGCAAAGTGCAGAACCTGCTCAAACACAGTGGCCCTGGGGTGGAAAGTTCTCAATTGGAATTGTGTTGGTGCCTGTGTGGATGGAGCATTCAGTTCTGAGCCTTAGGAGCCTTTTGAAGGCCCTCCTGGCCAAGATGATCTTGAGGAAATGACTGACCCATTGGCTGCCTTCCAAATGGATGACACAATCTAGACTTTTATAAACTACATAAGTAGAAGGAACCCAGTTGACTGGATTTATCACCAAACCTAGCTTGTGAGCCTCAGTCTAGAGCTAGCATAATTTAGAAAAAAAAATGCATACATCATATATTAAACTCTGAGTATCATGCAACAGATCCTAGATGTTACAATAATAAGAACCTACACAGGTGTTTCTCCTGCACTCTGTCCTGGCTTTCTTCTGCTTCTTGTCTAAGGGAGCCTGGACTCACTTAAGCAGCTCTAATAGGCCAAACAAGAGAGTGGTCAAGGAGTGGCTAAAATGTCAACAGAAAGACTCACCATTATATTAGAGCAATCAATCTATCCTTAAAATACTGTAGGTTTAGTGTCAAGTGCTAGAGGCTTCCCCATTTACCCATACATGGAAGCCTGAAGAATAAACAGAACTATAAACTTCCCTCTGGGCATAAAACTTGCATGTCTTCCATGGCTTCAAGGTGGGGAGCAGCTGGGCAGGCAGAAGGAGGGGCAAGAGGCAGTCAAGAGGAGGGGCGGGAGGCAGGCGGGGAGGAATGGGCTACTCCGTTTAGCTGATCAGCCTTGACCAGTTCATGCTCTGCGACTCCATCTACAAGTCAGACTTTTCTGAATCACACAGAGCACTCCCTTCGCTCTCCAGATTCAATGATTCCTGGGATGATATAGTAACGAAAATAATTCCTTACTGGATAAAGAGAAATTGTGCTGTGCGGGAGATAAGTAGCTTAGAAAAAAAAATGGATGAGGAGAGGAGCTGGGAGTTTGGGGGTAAGACAGCCTAAAACCTGACAATCTGGTTGGGGAATGATAAAAGATACTGGAACCCAAGGAGGAGTTCAGTAAGAACGTAGGAGAAAGATCTGGTGGGATTTGGAGAAGAAAGTGTTAAAAAAAAATTGGAATCTGACAGTTTGCAGACTACTAGGAGATCTGAAAGACGCAACTCTGTAGCAACATGAAGGGGAACAAACTTTGTCTGAATAGGGAAGGTTCTAGTATGATCTCTGCTTTCCTTAGACAAGTAACCCTGGAGAAGACACTAGACCTCTGAGCTTTAGATTGTTCATCTGTAAAAAGGAGAGAGCAATATCATCTGCCTACCACCTCAGTGAGGCTACACTAAGGATCAGCTCAGAGGAGGCAAAGCAGAATGCCCTATTGCACAGCATGGAGGCCCTAGAGTCTGACCACCATACTTACATCCCATCTTTAAAACCTCCTGGCTGTGTGGCCTTGAGCAAGCCACTTCACCTCCAGAAAGCTCATTTGATCATCTGTAAAATGGGCAAGCCCATAGGTAGTTGTGATGATAAAATGAAAAAAACATTCTTAACTTACATGAGTTACATGCTGTAGAGTAAGTTATGTGGTATATAGTAAGCACACAGAAAAGACTCACTGTTATCAAAATTAAAGGAAAGTGGTTTAGTGTGCTAAGCACTAAATACAAGCCAGAGAGATGTCTTGAGAAGTAGACAAAGAAATCTACAATTCAGAATGAACAGTAACAAGAATCACATGTCCTCCAAATTGACCTTTGGCAGCTGGATCTGAACCTATCCTACACATCTGAGTCTACAGTATGAGGTAACAGTCTCCACCTATAGCTCTCTTCTCTGCCTGTAAGGTCATTCCTTTCTGAAGAAACCTGACCTCAGACTATTTTGCGATCATTTAAGGAAGAGCGCAAAATACTGGAGAAGGCTAGTCTTCAAGCTCTAGATACAGAAAATCCTCATATTCTTGGGTGTTCCCTTTCAGACTGAGAGTCAGAGCCACAAGCACTGATCCAAAAATCCCCTTTTCCAAAAAAATTTTCCATCTTCTACCAAGGTTCACCTCCCTGTTTAGTGCACACTAGTATCTACAGTTGTTAGAGCAGGAGTCTCTCCTTATCCTCTAAGGCAGGTGTTCTGTGAAGACCCCATGACAAGGGACAAAATGAAACAACATGTTCAGGGACAACAAAGGAAAAGCCCATTTTATCAATGCTCCAAAACCTGGCTACCTCAGGCTTGGCCAGTTATTCGTGAGCAGAGAGGGGTGTCATCTACATGGCAGTCATGGCCTGGATGGGTCTCGAACTGTGGCAAGGTAATGCTCTGAGACTAGGCGCCAGGAGAAAGATAAATTCAATCATCTATTTCTACCAGGAAGAAAAGCACCAGGAAGGAATCAGATGTAGAGTTTGTCCTCTGGGGACCTCAGCCTTGATCCTCAATAAATCTCCTTTTAGATACTTCCTCTTAGATGAAATTCCCACACTTCACAATGCTCTCCATGGCTTCCGTTGGCCTTATGGTCAGCTCTGCCAAGATCTGTATTCCTGGGCAAGACAGAATCCTTCTGAATCTCAGTCTCTTGCTCTATAAATGGAAACAATTTTGCTCTGCACAAATTACAATTAGCATGTTTGTGGGAAGTTAAAGTATGAAACTCAGCATAAATGAAAAGTAATGTACCACTGTTGCTTACATGAAAACTCTTGTAAAGTTGTCAGGCACCGTGCACCATCTAAGCATAGCAGTGTTAGGTATGGGCCCATTAGTGATTAGAGGGGTTATGAGGCAGAGAGGGGGTCTCCAAGCAGTGGGTCTCCTGGCTTTGGGGAAGCTGGCTCAGCGGCCATACCAGGAGCTGAACCCGAAGGTACTCTGTGTGTCCTCTCAACACCATGGGCCCCACTTTGGCATTATTTCCAATTCCCTCTGGTTTCCATTTGCTTCCTCCCTCTAGCCCCCTGGCCATGTCCGATTTCAACACCAAGTTTCTGAGCTTTTCCCATTTTGTCCACCATCTCTAGAACATTTCTGCTTCTTTTACCTTTCAAAGAATCCAAACTTGAACTCTACTCACTCCTGCCCATCACCAGCCTGAGCTCAGAGTTGCTGAGAAGGGAAAGCACCCTCATAAGGAAGCTCCTCCTTTCCCTACATCATTAGACTTGAGCACAGACAGCATCTCCATCTCCACACTGCTCTGGCCAGGTTGTGCCTCAGTCAATTACACAACTGTGTCTTAGTAGCCTTGGTAGGGCCCAAATCAGGATATTCTCTGGGAAGATTCACTTTGTACTGAGCCAAGCATAATCTCACTGCATCAAAAATAGAAAATTCTAGACCCACCCCTCCACATCTTCGTTATTCAACCAAATATGTGACCCATTTACCATGTGCTTAAATCTCTACCTACTGCTGATTCTCAGATCAGATCGTAACCCAGATTTACGATGGTCCAAACTCTGACATCTTATTGGCGCCATGTCATTCTGGTTCAGGCTGTCAGCCCCAAGCAGGTGGGTCAGTTTGCCTCACCCTGAGAGCAGGTTGCCAGGGCAACCATGAGGCTGCATAAAAAGAACCTATGACAGGATGCACATAAGAGAGACAAATGTCTTCACATTGAAGAAGGGGAGGAGTGCGCCATTGGTTTTCCATCCTCCAGATGCACTGAGAAAGCTCCTACCTAAACTGTGCCCCCTCCTTCTTTGAAACACTTCCCATCCTTAAGCCTTGGTAGGAAGGAGAGCCATCTGGAAGCCCTGAATCCTATGGAATGCTGAGTGTCCCTTCTCCTTACCCCTTAGTGTTGGAATTCCATTCCCCAAAGTCTTGGATTTGACCTTCCCCCACGGTGACTGGAGAGAAACATCTTCATATTCACAGGAATGAGCCTTAGATCAGACTTTGCTCCTCTCATGGGGGCCCCAGAACGCTGAAAAGCCAAGCTGGTTACCAACGCTTGTCCTTCCTTAAGTACCTTAAATATAACCCCAATAGTTAAAAAGATTCCTAAACAGCCAGGCCATTCTCCCTCCTTCTAACCCTCCTCTCCTGGGCCTAAGAAAGCCCAGCTCTGTGATCCGGGGCTTGGCTTCCCCTGTCTTTCCCATCCCAGAATCCTTCCAGGAAACAGCAGTCTCCCTCTCTGCTCTCAGAAGGTAAGTATCCTTATCACCTGTGAATCACAAACCCACAGAGTGGCCAAACATAGCCGAGCTGATGCAAGACCCTAGGAAGGGGAAAGCTGCAGGTGTGTTTGTGCTGGGAGGAGTGGTGACCCTCACTTCACAGACACCTCCTCTCCTGATCCTTGGGAGGTATAAGGACAGGCCTTCCACCACCAGTCAGGCACACTCTACCACCATGAATCCACTCCTGATCCTTGCCTTTGTGGGAGCTGCTGGTGAGTTTCATGCCCTGCCTCAGGCCTCACCCACCCCCTTTCCTGGGAGACACATGCCCTGCCATTCTTGCCACCTCTCCTCTTTTGACTATGCTCTGATATTCTATTTCCTCCATCTGGCAGCCCTCCTTCCCATCCTCCTTGGGCTCTTTTTAAGCCTCACTTGTTTCACCTTCTCCCTGATTTCACTCCCTCCACTGTCATTCTTCCATACCCAAGCTATGGTTGGAGAAGCTGGGAAGGGAGGCCAGATGGGGCTGGCCCACAAAATGAAGCAGCAGGCTTCAGACTTGGCTCCTGCAGCACCAAAATAGCATCATTATAGCTGCTCTTAACTTCAAATGCAGCTGGGGATGTTGGAAAATTACGCATGCCAGAGACTCAACTCTACAAGTTCTAACTTCATTTGTCTGGTGTGCAAGCTGTGTAGTGGGCTTTTAAGGTTCCCAGGTGATTTTTAACATTTCCAGCCATGCAGCCAAGGTAAGGATTGCTGTTCTATTGGCCAATAACAACGTCTACCTTTGTTCTACCAAAGTGAGCCTGGGGTCTGCCGTCAACTCTGCCCCGACTGTACAGATCTGAGCTATGGGAGAAGATGGTCATGGCCAGGTCTACGCAGCCAGGGGATTCCCTAGCTTGGCCAAAGTATCCTGACAATCCAGGGTTCAAATAGCCAGGGGAAGTACACAGGTGATGAATAAAAGAAGCACTCAGTGGGTGAGACAACCACATCCCAACTGCTATCCCACTGGAAGCATTTTGAGGACATCCCTTGCATCCTCAGCCTGGTGAACCCAGGAGAGATCTGAGCCCCTGCAGGGTACCTAGCTATGTGCCCTGCAGACACAGACACTTGGCAGTCACATCCAGTGATGCTCACCAGGGGTGGCAGAGCTCCCTCCCTTGCCTAGCTTCACTGTGCTTATTAAGGATTTCTAGTTAGCAGGAAGCAACCGCAGGCTGGGAGGGCCACCCGTAACATATTGCTAACTTGCCTTCTCCCTTCCCATCTCCACTCCAGTTGCTGCCCCCTTTGACGATGATGACAAGATCGTTGGGGGCTACACCTGTCAGAAGAATTCTCTCCCCTACCAGGTGTCCCTGAATTCTGGCTACCACTTCTGCGGTGGCTCCCTCATCAACGAACAGTGGGTGGTGTCAGCAGCTCACTGCTACAAGTCGTAAGTGTGGGGTCCCTGACTGCAAAGCTCCCAGCCAGGCTGTCTGGGTAGAGCTTGGCTTCCACCCAGGGAACTACTGAGGTTGGGTAAGATGGATGGGAGAGGTGGTGGAGAAGAAATCTTGCTGGCAACAGCTGACTCTCCAGAGCAGAGAGTGAACACAAGACAGGAAGCTCTCACACCAAGACAAATCCAAGAAACAGCAAAGGTTGTGATCATAAAAGCAGGCAGGGATGATCTTGGGGTGGTGAGAGCTAGTGAGAAAAGCAGGAAAGTGCCTTTTGCTGGTTAGCTACACATTAAAGCCACGTAAGAAAGCGTTTTTAAAAATACTGATCCCTGTGTCCTATCCCAGGGCAATTAACTCAAAATTTTCAGGAAGAGGGTGTGAATATCAGTGAGTATTTCACACTCTACCTCTGGTAACTGTAGAGTGTATAGACAGAGCTGAGAACCGCTGCCTACACCAAGAACTCTCAAACCTGAGTATGCATCGGAACTCCCTGCAGGCTTGTTAAGGCATAAATCACTGGGTCCCATCCCCAAGGTTCTGATCAGTAGGTGGGGGTAAGGACCAAGAATTTACATTTCTAACAAGTTCCCAGGAGATGCTAATGCTATGGCTACCCTTGGATTAGATTACACAGAAGGGTAGTTCTCACCAGGCCAAGAAGGGAGGGAGGAGTAGGCGCTGTGCGCAGTTAGCAAAGGCCTGGGATGCAGAATGCTGGGAAAACTTCAAAGAGCTCCTTGTGCCCACAGTGCTAGTGACTGTGGAGATTGTGAGAAAGAGTCTGGGAAGGCAGATTGAGGAGCAGCCTCTAGTGGGATCCCTTTGACTCTTCCCCACCCCACTACCACCAACCTCTGGGGCAGAAAGGTCCTGGATCTCATACCTTCACCGACCCACATCCCTCTCCTGCCCATGCGATATGGCCACATGCCCCACCACAAGCCTCCAGAGCTGTCCATGTGCAGGGAGCTTGAGGAACCTGGGGAAGGTGGGATGAGTGCCCCAGCTGTGAAAGAAGGGCTTCACCGTGCCTGCCTTGCCCATCAGCCGCATCCAGGTGAGACTGGGAGAGCACAACATCGAAGTCCTGGAGGGGAATGAGCAGTTCATAAATGCGGCCAAGATCATCCGCCACCCCCAATACAACAGTAAGACTGTGAACAATGACATCATGCTGATCAAGCTCTCCACACCTGCCGTCATCAATGCCCGTGTGTCCACCATCTCTCTGCCCACCGCCCCTCCAGCTGCTGGCACCGAGTGCCTCATCTCCGGCTGGGGCAACACTGCGAGCTCTGGCGGTGAGTGGGACCCTTTGTCCTTCTACTTCCCTCCATCCTCACAATTTCCAGGACAAAGCATGCCCCTTAACTTGAATCCTCTCACCTCCAGGCTTAAGACACATTTCTAGTGCCCATTACACACAGGCTCTGTACTAGGCACCAGAGAGATGCAAAGTCTCAAGGACTTGGCTTCTAAAATCAAAAGACAGGACAAATGGAGAACTTGATATGATGACATCTTGGGAGGGGTTCAACAATGATCATTCTGGGAACTAAAAGCCAGAGTCCCTTGCCAGGACTTATGTTTTGGAGTCCTCTCCAGGGGCTGTGTTCCTCTTCAGTGTTCCATCTGAGATTATTGTCTCCTTCTCTGGCCTGACCCACATTTCTACTTTCTTTAATCTCTTCCTGATCCTCACAGCCGACTACCCAGACGAGCTGCAGTGCCTGGACGCTCCTGTGCTGAGCCAGGCTAAGTGTGAAGCCTCCTACCCTGGAAAGATTACCAGCAACATGTTCTGTGTGGGCTTCCTCGAGGGAGGCAAGGATTCCTGCCAGGTGATTTGACCCCTTCCCATGCTGAGGTTCCCACTGATACCCAGGCCCCACCAGGGAAAAAGATTTGAACTCCCAAGGTGGTGGGGCTGAGGAGGCTCCCTGCAGTGCCCCATGGAGAAGTGAGGAAGGCTCCCTTGGGCTGCATCCTGTCTGCTTAGGAAGAACAGAGAATGGGCCACTGTGAGAAGGATGCGGAGCCACAGAGCTGGCTGGAAAGGGGTCTTTTAAGGATCAGAGTAAATGTAGCTATATTCCTCCTCCATCTCTCCATACGATTTGTCCCTTCTTCCCCCCAGGGTGACTCTGGTGGTCCTGTGGTCTGCAATGGACAGCTCCAAGGAGTTGTCTCTTGGGGCTATGGTTGTGCCCAGAAGAACAGGCCTGGAGTCTACACCAAGGTCTACAACTATGTGAAATGGATTAAGGACACCATAGCTGCCAACAGCTAAAGCCCCTGGTCCCTCTGCAGTCTCTATACCAATAAAGTGACCCTGTTCTCCCTGTCTGTGTCTGTTCCTGCTCCCTCTCACTCCTTCACACTGGAAAACATCCTCTAATTTCAGGTCAGACACGACTCCCCCCCTTAAAGGTAAGCAGAGCCCCCATCTCCCAAAATGTGTTCCATTGTACACTAGATTAGCACATACAAAGAGATGGAATCCAAAAATAAGAAGAAGCTTCGGAGAAAGCGGGGCACTGTTTTCTAGAGAAAAGTGTGTTTCAGAAAGGTGGTCTTTGCGGCAGGGGGTATTGATTTTTATTTGGGCTTCTCACACTGGGTAGAGCTACTCTGCCTTCAGAACAATCACAGCACAGAAAAGGTGTCAACATCTTTGAGGTGGCCCAAAAAATCTGACCAGCTGAATCCTATTGCTAAAATACAACAAGAATGACAAATGCTGTCGGTGATGATGTGCCTCTCCCAGGAATGTGTCGGCACAAAACCCTCAACCGAGCCATCCCTTCTCATTCACCTAGAAAATCAGACTCAAGAAAATCTCCCTGGCCCCCAAACTCTTCCCTCAGTTCCCTAGTTCCATCTCTGTGAGCAGGCTACAGAGATGTTCCACCTACCATAGCGGGAGCCAGACTGCGACTTGGGAATCAAGCCCAACTCTGCACGCTGCAATTTTGTCTTCTTTGCCTTTGGGGTAGGATGCCGCAGTGAATCGAACAGCTAACACCAGCTCCCCACTCTGACCAGGGAAAGAAACTAGAGAGGGTCAGGATTCACCCATTTGATCAATTAACCGAGGTAGGAATCATTTTCATATAACTTGCTTGCCTTTGAGATACTTGAAATGATTTATGTGGGACTCCTTAAAAAAAAGTGGAGGGAAAGACATCTGAGCAGCCACTCTGGCCACATGTTGGCTGGCTTGCACCCACTGGATGCAGCAGAGGGAAGCAGGCCCCCTGGCACCTCTGGCACCTGCCAAAGCCTCCTCCTGGCCATTCTGAGAGGGACCATGTTGGGGCCATAGCTCATCCAAGCTTGTCACCGAAGATCCAAGCAAGCTTCTCTTTGAAATTCCACCTTCACTTTCTGTCCCAAGTGGTTGTGGACACCCCTGGGAGCTGGTAACAAGGGCCAGGAGCAGCCAAGGGAGACAGACAAGTTCAGAGCACATTTCCAGTTACAGGGAACAGAGCACAGGCCTCCAAGTGTCCACGGAGCAGTGTGCAAATTGCAGTGATGAGTAGAGGAAAACCTCTACATGGAGCACAGCATTCCTGGCAAACACAAGGGACCACAGTCCACATGCTGTGGAATACACCCAAGTATGCATCAGACACTTGTTTGGTAAACAGTAAATGTGTAAGATCAATTACCTTGAGAGGGCCATCTGGGCTCCAGATGTGTGGTTCGTGTGAAGAGACAGCTACCACTCACTATCTTCAGAGGAAAACAGGGCTCAGGGCTTGCACACAATGGACAGATACACATGGGTCACCCAGAAAAGTCACTGCATACAAACATCACTTTGTCCAACATGGATTTTGTTTTTATGGAGTCCAAACACAGACCCTAGTTCAGCTTACAGCCTTGGGTTTGTCTGCTTTTGGAGATATATCCAGTAGATAGATAGACAGACAAGACAGATACATTTTTTTCCCTTTCTTATCGTAATATCAATGCTTTGTCTGAATATCATCATCACTCAAGAGTCAAGGGAAGAACCAAACACTTCATATAAACAGGGCTTGGCTGGGCGGGGAGTATTAGTTTCCAGGGTTTTCTGTCTCCATTCAGATCATTCCTATCAAAGCCCAGCTAGTTACCTCAAGCCAAGAGACAGACATAAGGATCCCAATGGCCTTCCAGATAGCTGCTTCCACCTCCTACCTCGGCCACATAGAGTCTTCACACAGAAAACTGAGTCACCCCACTGAGAAGGGTTGCCAACAGAAACAGCGCATGAAAATCACAGATAACCATGGTATATCTTGCAAGTGGTCAGTGTAAAATAGACCACCACCACCACCACCGAAAACACAAAACAAGGAAAAAAATGCTTATTATTCAAAATCCAAGACAAAATACTGTGTGGGAGTCACGCCATGGGGTTGCCTTTTCTCAGGCCACACAGCTTTCCCAGTCCATTTGCTCACATGAAACCGTGAGATGTGAAGGTCTGCAGAGTGTGTGCTTGGGATCGAGGCTGGTACTGTTCACCTGTGGGTCCAGTCCGAAGGGCAAAGAGGCAGAAAGCTACAACTCTGTCCACCACCATGTCTTAGGGCCTCCTTCTCACAGAGGCTCCGAAGAGCCCCCATCTCAGCCTTCACACAAAACATCTCCTTCTGGCTGAACAATAGGCAGGCTGGAGTGCCATGGCATGATCTCTGCTCACTACACCCTCCACCTCCCGGGTTCAAGTGATTCAGCCTCCGAAGTACCTGGGATTGCAGGTGCATGCCACCATGCCCAGCTAATTTTTTTTTTTTTTTGTATTTTTATCAGAGACAGGGATTCACAATGTTGGCCAGTGTGTTTTTGAACTCCTGACCTCAAGTGATCCAAAGTGCTAGGATTACAGGTGGGAGCCACCGCTTCTGGCCCAGGCCCTATTTTTAAAAATAATTTCAAATTCTATTTTAGATTCATGGGGTACATCTGCAAGTTTGTTACATGGGTATATTGTGTGATGCTGAGGTTTGGGGCACAAATGATCTCATCACTCAGGAACTGAGCATAGTACCCAATAGGTATTTTTTCAGCCCTTTCCACCATCCTTCTCTCTTCCCTCTAGTAGTTGCAGTGTCTACTCTTCCCATCTTTCTATCCATTTTTACCCAGTGCTCACCTCCTACTTATACATGAGAACGTGATATTTGGTTTTCCATTCCTATGTTAATTTGCTTAGGATTATGGTCTCCAGCTCCATCCATGTTGCTGCAAAGGACATGATTTCATTCTTTTCATGGCTGCATAGTATTCCATGGTGTATACGTACCACATTTTCTTTATCCAGTCTACCGCTGATGGCCACCTAGGTTCATTCCATGGTTTTGCTACTGTGAATAGTGCTGTGACGGACATGCGAGAGCATCTGTCTTTTTTGCAGAACAATTATTTTCCTTTGGGTAAACGCCCAGTAAAGGAATTGCTGGGTGGAAAGGTAGTTCTGTTTTAAATTGTTTCAGATATCTCCAAACTGTTTTCTGCATTAACTTTTCCATGAACTAATTTACACTCTGGCCAATAGTGCACAAGCATTCCCTTTGCTCTGCAGCCTCACCAGCGTCTTCTATTTTGTGGACATTTTACTAATAGCCACTCTGCAGCCAAGCTCTTTCAAGGCCAATGTGGGGAAAAGCCACAAACATCCCTTTTCCCAACGAGAATTCTTGCTTGCCCACTGGTAGAATTTTTATTTTCATCTGTCTTTTGTTGTTTGTTTTTCAAAGAAAAACCAAAGGTAAAGTGGTAAGATCTTCCACACCTGAGCATGTTTGTAGCCACCAGAGTCTGCTGGGAAGGGGCCCCTCATGCATGCACTGATCTTGTCATGTGGAATTTGAGAGATCAAGAAGCCCCATAGCAACCTACCATACAACTGCCCATCAGCGCTCATCCTTTCACAGGATTAGCTCAATTCTGACTCTGCAGACACTGGCAGCCACAGGTGACAAACCTAGTGTATCTGTGGGCTTCCCTCATCACCCAGGGCCACAGTGGGCTGCCTGTCTTAGGCAGAGTCACAGCAAAATTCTCTTAAACTGATTTTAAGCATAAATCCACTTCACCAATAATCATCTGAGGGCACAGTCCCTGCCTCCTTCCTCGGGGATTTTAAAACACACATCTCTCTGACCAAACAGGTAGATGGGATCTGACTTTAAAGAGGGGAAAATTGGGATGAATTGGGGTATCAGGAATGAATCCCAAGTGTTTTTCTGTGGGGACAGGCATCCACATCCCGAAACATACTTGGAGATGGAGAAAAATGCAGGAGAGAAGAGAAAAAAAAGGGGGACAAAGTGGCTGAAAGTCTTTGAAAGCTTCTCTCGTGGTTCTTTCTGGCTCTGGTTGCTTTGCCAAGGTCTTGAGTGCAGGCAGGGCCGGCTCTGGCTGGGAGCTGCTGCTCTGGGACATGGAAGATTCACTTCACCTCCAGAAAGCTCATTTGATCATCTGTAAAATGATCATTTGATCATCTGTAAAATGGGCAATCCCATAGGTGGTTGTGATGATGAAATGAAAAAAAAATTCTTAACTTATATGAGTTACATGCCGTACAGTAAGTTACATGGTATATAGTAAGCACACAAAATTAATCCACTGTTATCATAACTGAAGGACAGTGGTTTGGTGTGCTAAGCACTAAATACAAGCCAGAAAGGCGTCTTAGAGAAGTAGACACAGAAATCTGTAGCTCAGAAAGAACAGTACCAAGAATGACATGTCCTCCAAATTGAGCTTGGGCAGGTAGATCTGAACCTATCCTACACATCTGAGTCTACAGTATGAGGTAACAGCCTCCACCTATAGCTATCTTCCCTGTCTGTAAGGTCATTCCTTTTTGAAGAAAGCTGACCTCAGACTATACTGTGATCATTTAAAGAAGAGCACAAAATACTGGAGAAGGCTAGTCTTCAAGCTCTAAATACAGAAAATCCTCATATTCTTGGGTGTTCCCTTTTAGACAGAGAATCAGAGCCACAAGCACTGATCCAAAAACCCCCTTTCCCAAAAAAGTTTTCCATCACCTACCAAGGTTCACATCCCTGTTAAGTGCACACTAGTGTCTACAGTTGCTAGAGCAAGAGTCTCTCCTTATCCTCTAAGGCAGGAGTTCTGTGAAGACCCCATGACAAGGGGACAAAATCAAACAACATGTTTAGGGACAACACAGGAAAAACCCATATTATCAAAGCTCCAAAACCTGGCTACCTCAGGCTTGGCCAGTTATTCGTGAGCAGAGAGGTGTGTCATCTACATGGCAGTCATGGCCTGGATGGGTCTGGAACTGTGGCAAGATAAGGCTCTGAGACAAGGTGCCAGGAGAAAGATGAATTCAATCATCTATTTCTGCCAGGAAGAAAAGCACCAGGAAGAAATCAGATGTAGAGTTTGTCCTCTGGGGACCTCAGCCTTGATCCTCAATAAATCTCCTTTTAGATGCCACATGCAGCAATTCCCACACTTCACAATGCTCTCCATGGCTTCCGTTGGCCTTATCGTCAGCTCTGCCAAGATCTGTATTCTTGGGCAAGACAGAATCCTTCTGAATCTCAGTCTCTTCCTCTATAACTGGAAATAATTTTGCTCTGCACAAATCACAATTAGCATGTTTGTGGGAAGTTAAACCGTGAAACTCAGCATCAATGAAAAGCAATGTACCACTGTTGCTTATGAAAACTCTTGTAAAGTTGTCAGGCACCATGCACCATCTAAGTACAGCAGTGTTAGGTATAAGCCCATCAGTGATTAGAGGGGGTACGGGGTGGAGAGGGGTCTCTGAGCAGTGGATCTCCTGGCTCTGGGGAAGCTGGCTGGACGGCCATACCAGGAGCTGAACCCGAAGGTATTCTGTGTGTCCTCTCAACTCCACGGGCCCCACTGTGGCATTTTTTCCAATTCCCTCTGGTTTCCATTTGCTTCCTCCCTCTAGTCCCCTGGCCATGTCCAATTTCAACACCAAGTTTCTGAGCTTCTCTCATTTTGTTCACTGTCTCCAGAACATCCCTGCTTCTTGTACCTTTCAAAGAATTCAAACTTGAACTCTGCTCACTCCTGTCCATCACCAACCTGAGCTCAGAGTTGCTGAGAAGGGAAAGCACCCTCATAAGGAAGCTCCTCCTTTCATTATATCATTAGACTTGAGCGCAGACAGCATCTCCATCTCCACACTGCTCTGGCCAGGTTGTGCCTCAGTCAATTACACAACTGTGTCTTAGTAGCCTTGGTAGGGCCCAAATCAGGATATTCTCTGGGAAGATTCACTTTGTACTGAGCCAAGCATAATCTCACTGCATCAAAAATAGAAAATGATCATCTGATCATTCTGGTTCAGACTGTCAGCCCTGAGCAGGTGGGTCAGTTTGCATCACCTGAGTGCAGGTTGCAAGGACAACCATGAGGCTGCATAAAAAGAACCTATGACAGGATGCACATGAGAGAGACAAATGTCTTCACATTGAAGAAGGGGAGGAGTGCGCCATTGGTTTTCCATCCTCCAGATGCACTGAGAAAGCTCCTACAGAAACTGTGCCCCCTCCTTCTTTGAAACACTTCCCATCCTTAAGCCTTGGTAGGAAGGAGAGAAATCTGGAAGCCCAGAATCTTATGGAATGCTGAGTCTCCCTTCTCCTTACCCCTTAGCGTTGGAATTCTCATTCCCCAAAATCTTGCATTTGACCTTCCTGCACACTGACTGGAGAGAAGCATCTTCATATTCACAGGAATGAGCCTTAGATAAGACTTTGCTCCTCTCATGTGGGCCCCAGGACACTGAAATCCAAGCTTTTTACCAACGCTTGCCCTTCCTTAAGTACATTAAATACATTCCCAATAGGTGGAAAGATTCATAAACAGCTAGGCCATTCTCCCTCCTTCTAACCCTCATCTCCAGGGCCTAAGAAAGCCCAGCTGTGTGATCCGGGGCTTGGCTTCCCCTGTCTTCCCCATCCCAGTATCCTTGCAGGAAACAGCCGGTCTCCCTCTCTGCTCTCAGAAGGCAAGTATCCTTATCACCTGTGAATCACAAACCCAGAGAGTGGCCAAACATAGCCAGGCTGATGCAAGACCCTGGGAAGAGGAAAGCTGCAGGTTTGTTTGTGCTGGGAGGAGTGGTGACCCTCACCTCACGGTCACCTCCTCTCTGGATCCTCGTGAGGTATAAAGATGAGTCCTCCACCACCAGTCAGGCACACTCTACCACCATGAATCCACTCCTGATCCTTACCTTTGTGGCAGCTACTCGTGAGTATCATGCCCTGCCTCAGGCCCCAACCACCCCGCCGTTCCTGGCCGACAAATGCCCTTCCATTCTTACCACCTCTGCTCTTTTGACTGTGCTCTGATATTCCGTTTCCTCCATCTGGCATATCTCCTTCCCATCCTCCTTGGGCTCTTTTTAAGCCTCACCTGTTCACCTTCTCCTTGACTTCACTCCCACCACTGTCATTCATCCATATCTGAGTTGTGGTTGGAGAAGCTGGGAAGTGGGCCAGGTGGGCCTGTCCCATGAAATGAAGCAGCAGGCTTCAGGCTTGACTCCGACAGCAACAGAATAGCACCACTATAGCTGCTCCTAACCTCGAATGCACCTGGGGAGGTTGAAAAATTACTCATGCCAGAGATTCAGCTCTAGAAATTCTAACTTCAATTGTCTGGGGTAGAGCTTGTGTTCTGGGCTTTTAAGCTTCCCAGGTGATTTTTAATATTTCCAGCCCTGCAGCCAAGGTTAAGAATTGCTGTTCTATTGGCCAAAAACAAAGTCTACCTTTGTTCTGCCAAAGTGAGCCTGGGGGCTGCCCTCAACTCTGCCCTGACTGCACAGATCTGAGCTATGGGGGAAGGTAGTCATGGCCAGGTCTATGCAGACAGGGGGTTTTCCTAGCTTGGCAAAAGCATCCTGACAATCCAGGGCCCAAATAGCCAGGGGAAGTACACAGGTGATGAATAAAAGAGAGAAGCACTCAGTGGGAGAGACAACCACAACCCAACTCCTATCCCACTGGAAGCATTGTGAGGACATTCCTTGCGACTTCAGCCTGGTGACCCCAGGAGAGGTCTGAGCCCCCGCAGGGTACCTAGCTATGTGCCCTGCAGACACAGAGACTTGGGAGCCACATCCAGTGATGATCACCAGGGGTGGCAGAGCTCCCTCCCTTGCCTAGCCTCACTGTGCTTGTTAAGGATTTCTAATTAGCAGGAAGCAACCGCAGGCTGGGAGTGCCACCCCTAACATGCTACTGACTTGCCTTCTCCCTTCCCATCTCCACTCCAGTTGCTGCCCCCTTTGATGATGATGACAAGATCGTTGGGGGCTACACCTGTCAGAAGAATTCTCTCCCCTACCAGGTGTCCCTGAATTCTGGCTACCACTTCTGCGGTGGCTCCCTCATCAACGAACAGTGGGTGGTGTCAGCAGGTCACTGCTACAAGTCGTAAGTGTGGGGCCCCCGACTGCAAAGCTCCCGGCCAGTCTGCCTGGGAGAGCTTGGCTTCAGCCCAGGGAACTATTGAGGTTGGGTAAGATGGATGGGAGAGGTCGTGGAGAAGAAAACTTGTTGGCAGCAGCGGACTCTCCAGAGCAGAGAGTGAACACAAGACAGGAAGCTCTCACACCCAGGCAAATCCATGAAACAGCAAGGGTTGTGGTCATAAAAGCAGGCAGGGATGATCTTGGGGTGGTGAGAGCTAGTGAGAAAAGCAGGCAAGTATCTTTTGCTGGTTAGCTACACATTAAAGCCACCTAAGAAAGACTTTTTAAAAATACAGATGTCTTTGTCCTATCCCAGGGCAATTAAGTCAAAATTTTCAGGAAGAGGGTATGAATGTCAGTAAGAATTTTACACTCTACCTCTGGTAACTGTAGAGTGTATAGACAGAGCTGAGAACTGCTGCCTACACCAAGAACTCTCAAACCTGAATATGCATCAGAACACCCTGCAGGCTTGTTAAGGCACAAATCACTGGGTCCCATCCCCAAGGTTCTGATCAGTAGGTGGGGGTAAGGACCAAGAATTCACATTTCGAACAAGTTCCCAGGAGATGCTAATGCTATGGCTACCCTTGGATTAGATTACACAGAAGGGTGGTTCTCACCAGGCCAAGAAGGGAGGGAGGAACAGGCACTGTGCACAGTTAACAAAGGCCTGGGGTGAAGAATGCTGGGAAAACTTCAAGGAGCTCCTTGTGCCCACAGTGCTAGTGACTGTGGAGATTGTGGGAAAGAGTCTGGGAAGGCAGGTTGAGGAGCAGCCTCTGGTGGGATCCCTTTGACTCTTCCCCACTCCACTACCACCAACCTCTGAAGCAGATAGGTCCTGGGTCTCACATCTGCACTGACCCACATCCTTCTGCTGCCCATGCAATATGGCCACACACCCCACCCCATGCCTCCAGAGATGTCCATGAGCAGGGAGCTTGAGGAACCTGGGGAAGGTGGGATAGGTGCCCTGGCTGTGGGAGAAGGTCTTCACCACGTCTGCCCTGCCCATCAGCCGCATCCAGGTGAGACTGGGAGAGCACAACATCGAAGTCCTGGAGGGGAATGAGCAGTTCATCAATGCAGCCAAGATCATCCGCCACCCCCAATACGACAAGAAGACTCTGAACAATGACATCATGTTAATCAAGCTCTCCTCACGTGCAGTCATCAACGCCCGCGTGTCCACCATCTCTCTGCCCACCGCCCCTCCAGCCACTGGCACGAAGTGCCTCATCTCTGGCTGGGGCAACACTGCGAGCTCTGGCGGTGAGTGGGACCCTTTGTCCTTCTACTTCCCTCCATCCTCACAATTTCCAGAACAAACCATGCCCCTTAACTTAAATCCTCTCGCCTCCAGGCTTAAGACACATTTCGAGTGCCCATTACACACAGACTCTGCACTGGGCACCAGAGAGATGCAAAGTCTCAAGGACTTGGCTCCTAAAATCAAGTGACAGGACAAATGGAGAACTTGCTGTGATCACGTCTTGGGAGGGGTTCAACAATGATCATTCTGGGAACTAAAAGCCAGAGTCCCTTGCCAGGACTTACGTTCTGGAGTCCTCTCCAGAGGCTGTGTTCCTCTTCAGTGTTCCATCCAAGATTATTGTCTCCTTCTCTGGCCTGACCCACATTTCTACTTTCTTTGATCTCTTCCTGATCCTCACAGCCGACTACCCAGACGAGCTGCAGTGCCTAGACGCTCCTGTGCTGAGCCAGGCTAAGTGTGAAGCCTCCTACCCTGGAGAGATTACCAGCAACATGTTCTGTGTGGGCTTCCTTGAGGGAGGCAAGGATTCCTGTCAGGTGATTTCACCAACCCTTCCCATGCTGAGGCTCCCACTGATACCCAGGCCCCACCAGGGAAAAAGATTTGAACTCAAAAGGTGGTGGGGCTGAGGAGGCTCCCTGCAGTGCCCACATGGAGAAGTGAGGAAGACTCCCTTGGGCTACATCCTGTCTGCTTAGGAAGAACAGAGAATGGGCCACAATGAGAAGGACATGGAGCCACAGAGCTGGCTGGAAAGGGGTCTTTTAAGGATCAGAGTAAATGTAGCTATATTCCTCCTCCATCTCTCCATACAACTTGTCCCTTCTTCTCCCCAGGGTGACTCTGGTGGCCCTGTGGTCTGCAATGGACAGCTCCAAGGAGTTGTCTCCTGGGGTGATGGCTGTGCCCAGAAGAACAAGCCTGGAGTCTACACCAAGGTCTACAACTATGTGAACTGGATTAAGAACACCATTGCTGCCAACAGCTAAAGCCCCCAGTATCTCTTCAGTCTCTATACCAATAAAGTGACCCTGTTCTCACTGTCTGTGTCTGTGCCTGCTCCCTCTCACTCCTTCACACTGGAAAGCATCCTCCAATTTCAGGTTAGACACGACTGTCCCCTTTAAAGGTAAGCAGAGCCCCCATCTCCCAAAATGTGTTCCATGGTACACTAGATTAGCACATACAAAGAGATGGAATCCAAAAATAAGAAGAAGCTGGGGAGACAGCGGGGCACTGTTTTCTAGAGATACCTGTTTCAGAAAGGTGGTCTTTGGGGTGGGGGGGTGGGTATTGATTTTTATTTGGGCTTCTCACAGTAGTTAGAGCTACTCTGCCTTCAGAACAATTACAGCACAGAAAATGTGTCAGCATCTTCGAGGTGGCCCAAAAAATCTGACCAGCTGAATCTTCTTGCTAAAATACAATAATAATGACAAATCCTGTTGTGATGACGTGCCTCTCCCAGGAATGTGTCGGCACCAAACCCTCGACCAAGCCCTTCCTTCTCATTCACCTGGAAAATCAGATGCAAATAAATCTCCCTGGCCCCCTAACTCTTCCCTCAGTTCCCTAGTTCCATCTCTGTGAGCAGGCTACAGAGATGTTCCGCCTACCATAGCAGGAGCCAGACTGCGACTTGGGAATGAAGCCCAGATCTACAAGCTGGGCTTGATTTTCATCTTCTTTGCCTTTGGGGTAGGATGCCACAGTGAATCCCACAGCTAACACCAGCTCCTCACTCTGACCAGGGAAAGAAACTACAGAGGGTCAGGATTCATCCATTTGATCAATTAACTGAGGAAGAATTCATTTTCATATAACTTGCTTGACTTTGAGACACTTCAAGTGAGTTATTTGGGATTCTTTAAAAGAGGTGGAAGGAAAGATCTGAGGACTGTGACACCACCAGCCACTCTGATCACAGGTTGGCTGGCTTGCACCCACTGGATGCAGCAGAGGGAGGCAGGCCCTGCGGCACCTCTGGCACCTGCCAAAGCCTCCTCCTGGCAATTCTGAGGGGGCCCATGTTGGGGCTGTAGCTCATCCAAACTTGGCACCGAAGCTCCAAGCAAGCTTCTCTTTGAAATTCCACCTTCACCTCTGTACCAAGTGGTTGTGACACCCCTGGGAGCTGGTAACAAGGGCCAGGAGCAGCCAAGGGAGACAGACAAGTTCAGAGCACATTTCCAGTTACAGGGAACAGAGCACAGGCCTCCAAGTGTCCACAGAGCAGCGTGCAAGTTGCAGGGATGAGTAGAGTAAAACCTCTACATGGAGCACAGCATTCCTGGCAAACACAGGGGACTGCAGTCCACATGCTGTGGAATACACCCAAGTATGCATCAGACACTTGTTTGGTAAACAGTAAATGTGTAAGATCAATTACCTTGAGAGGGCCATCTGGGCTCCAGACATGTGAGTTGTGTGAGGAGACGGCTACCACTCACTATCTCCAGAGGAGAATAGGGCTCAGGGCTCGCACACAATGGACAGATACACACAGGTCACCCAGAACATCAATACATACAAACATCACTTTGTTCAACATGGATTTTGTTTTTATGGAGTCCAAACGCAGACCCTAGTTCACCTTACAGCCTTGGGTTTGTCTGCCTTTGGAGATATATATCCAGTAGATAGATAGACAGACAAGACAGATACATTTTTTCCCTTTCTTACTATAATGTCAATGCCTCTTCTGAATATCATCGTCACTCAAGAGTCAAGGGAAGAACCAAACGCTTCATATAAACAGGGCTGGGCTGGGCAGGGAGCGTTAGTTTCCACTGTTTTCTGTCTCCATTCAGATCATCCCTATCAAAGCCCAGCTGGTCACCTCAAGCCAAGACACAGACATAAGGATCCCAATGGCCTTCCAGACGGCTGCTTCCACCTCCTACCTGGGCCACTAAGACTCTTTACACAGGAAAGTGAGTCACCCCACTGAGAAGGGTTGCCAGAAGAAACAGGGCATGAAAATCACAGATAACCATGGGATTTCTTCCAAGTGGTCAGTATAAAATATACCAACACTACCATCAGCAAAAACACAAAACAAGCAAAAACATGCTTATTCAAAATCCTAGACAAAATACTGTGTGGGAGCCAGGCCACGGGGTTGCCTTTTCACAGGCCACACAGCTTTCCCAGTCCATGTACTCACGTGGAACCGTGAGATGTGAAAGTCTGCAGGGCGTGTGCTCAGGATCGAGGCTGGTACTGTTCACCTATGGGTCCAGACCAAAGGGCAATAAGGCAGAAAGCTGATATCTGTCCACCGCCACGGCTTAGGGCCTCCTTCTCACAGAGGCTCCTAAGAGCCCCCACCTCAGCCTTCACTCAAAACATCTCCTTCTGGCTGAACTACAGCCAGGCTGGAGTGCCGTGGCATGATCTCTGCTCACTACAGTCTCCGCCTCCCGGGTTCAAGTGATTCAGCCTCCCAAGTACCTGGGATTACAGGCACTCACCACCATGCCCAGCTGATTTTGTTTGTTTGTTTGTATTTTTAGTAGAGACAGGGTTTCACCATGTTAGCCAGGCTCATTTTGAACTCCTGACCTCAAGTGATCCAAGGTACTGGGATTACAGGCATGAGCCACCACTTCTGGCCCAGGACCCATTTTTTAAAAAAAATTTCAACTTTTATTTTAGACTCAGGGCATACGTGTGCAGGTTTGTTACATGGGTATATTGCGTGATGCTGAGGTTTGGGGCACAAATGTTCTTAACACTCAGGCAGTGAGAATAGTGCCCAATAGGTAGTTTTTCAGCCCTTTCCACCCTCCTTCTCTCTTCCCTCTAGCAGTTACAGTGTCTACTGTTCCCATCTTTATATCCATGTGTACCAAATGCTCAGCTCCCACTTATACAGAAGAAGGTGATATTTGGTTTTACATACCTGTGTTAATTTGCTTAGGATTATGGTCTCCATCTCCATCCACGTTGCTGCAAAGACATGATTTCATTTTTTCATGGCTGCATAGTATTCCATGGTGTATATGTACCACATTTCCTTTATCCAATCTACAGCTGATGGCCACCTAGATTGATTCCATGGCTTTGTTATTGTGAATAGTGCTGTGACGGACATGCAAGAGCATGTGTCTTTTTGGCAGACCAATTATTTTCCTTTGGGTATATGCCCAGTAAAGGAATTGCTGGGTGGAAAGGTAGTTCTGTTTTTAATTATTTCAGAAATCTCCAAACTGCTTTCTGCATTAATTTTTCCATAAACTAATCGACAGTCAGGCCAACAGTGTATAAGCATTCCCTTTCCTCTGCAGCCTCGACAGCATCTTCTATTTTTTTTTTTTTTTTGACGTTTTAATAATAGCCACTCTGCAGCCAAGCTCTTTCAAGGCCAATGTGGGGTAGAGCCACAAACATCCCTTTTCCAGAAGAGAATTCTTTCCTGCCCACTGGTAGAATTCTTGTTTTCATCTGTCTTTTATTGTTTGTTTTTCAAAGAAAAACTGGCCTGTAATCCCAGCACTATACGCGGCCGAGGCGGGCGGATCACGAAGTCAGGAGATAGAGACCATCCTGGCTAACACAGTGAAATCCCGTCTCTACTAAAAACATAAAAAATTAGCCGGGTGTGGTGGCAGGTGCCTGTAGTCCCAGCTACTCGGGAGGCTGAAGCGGGAGAATGGCGTGAACCTGGAAGGCAAAGCTTGCAGTGACCTGAGATCGTGCTACTGCACTCCAGCCTGGGCAACAGAGCCAGACTCTGTCTCAAAAAAAAAAAAGAAAGAAAAGAAAAGAAAAAAAAGAAAAACCAAAGGTAAAGTGGTAAGATCTTCCACACCTGAACCAGTTTGTAGCCACCAGAGCCTGCTGGGAAGGGGCCCCTCAAGCATGCATTCATCTTGTCACCTGGAATTTGAGAGATCAAGAAGCCCCATAGCAACCTACCATGCAACTGCCCGTCAGTGCTGATCCTTTCAGGGATTAGCTCAATTCTGACTCTGCAGACACTGGCAGCCACAGGTGACAAACCCTGTGTATCTGTGGGCTTTCCTCGTCACCCAGGGCCACAATGGGCTGCCTGCCCTAGGCAGAGACACAGCAACATTCTCTTAAACTGAAATTAAGCATAAATCCACTTCACCAATAATCATCTGAGGGCTCAGTCCCTGCCTCCTTCCTCGGGGATTTTAAAACACACATTTCTCCGACCAAACAGGTAGGTGAGATCTGACTTTAAAGGGGGGAAAATCGGGTTGAATTGAGGTATCAGGAATGAATCACAAGTGTTTTTGTGTGGGGACAGGCATCCACATCCCGAACTGTACCTGGAGATGGAGAAAAATGCAGGAGAGGAGAAGAGAAAACAAGGAGGAAAAAGTGGCTGAAAGTATTTGAAAGCTTCTCTCATGGGTCTTTCTGGCTCTGGTTGCTTTGCCAAGGTCTTGAGTGCAGGCAGGGCCAGCTCTGGCTGGGAGCTGCTGCTCTGGGACATGGAAGAGTCACTTCACCTCCAGAAAGTTCATTTGATCATCTGTAAAATGGGCAATCCCATAGGTGGTTGTGATGATAAAATGAAAAAAAAAAACATTCTTGACTTACATGAGTTACATGCTGTATAGTAAGTTATGTGCTATATACGAAGCACACAGAAATGATTCACTGTTATCATAATAGAAGGACAGTGGCTTGGTGTGCTAAGCACTAAATACAAGCCAGAAAAAATGTCTTAGAGAAGTAGACAAAGAAATCTATAGTTCAGAACCAACAGTACCAAGAATGACATGTCCTCCAAATTGAGCTTGGGCAGGTAGATCTGAACCTATCCTACACATCTGAGTCTATGATATGAGGTAATAGTCTCCACCTATAGCTATCTTCTCTGCCTGTAAGGTCATTCCTTTTTGAAGAAAGCTGACCTCAGACTATACTGTGATCATTTAAAGAAGAGCACAAAATACTGGAGAAGGCTAGTCTTCAAGCTCTAGATACAGAAAATCCTCATATTCTTGGGTGTTCCCTTTCAGACAGAGAATCAGAGCCACAAGCACTAATCCAGAAACCCCCTTTCCCAAAAACGTTTTCCATCTCCTACCAAGGTTCACATCCCTGTTGAGTGCACACTAGTGTCTACAGTGGCTAGAGCAAGAGTCTCTCCTGATCCTCTAATGCAGGAGTTCTGTGAAGACCCCATGACAAGGGGACAAAATCAAACAACATGTTTAGGGACAACACAGGAAAAACCCATATTATCAAAGCTCCAAAACCTGGCTACCTCAGGCTTGGCCAGTTATTCATGAGCAGAGAGGTTTCTCATCTACATGGCAGTCATGGCCTGGATGGGTCTGGAACTGTGGCAAGATAAGGCTCTGAGACAAGGTGCGAGGAGAAAGATGAATTCAATCATCCATTTCTGCCAGGAAGAAAAGCACCAGGAAGGAATCAGATGTACAGTTTGTCCTCTGGGGACCTCTGCCTTGATCCTCAATAAATCTCCTTTTAGATGCCACGTGCAGCAATTCCCACACTTCACGATGCTCTCCATGGCTTCCGTTGGCCTTATGGTCAGCTCTACCAAGATCCGTATTCTTGGGCAAGACAGAATCCTTCTGAATCTCAGTCTCTTCCTCTATAAATGGAAACAATTTGGCTCTACACAAATCACAATTAGCATGTTTGTGGGAAGTTAAACCGTGAAACTCAGCATCAATGAAAAGCAATGTACCACTGTTGCTTATGAAAACTCTTGTAAAGTTGTCAGGCACCATGCACCATCTAAGTACAGCAGTGTTAGGTATAAGCCCATCAGTGATTAGAGGGGGTATGGGGTGGAGAGGGGGTCTCCGAGCAGTGGGTCTCCGGGCTCTGGGGAAGCTGGCTGGGTGGCCATACTAGGAGCTGAACCCGAAGGTACTCTGTGTGTCCTCTCAACTCCAAGGGCCCCACTTTGGCATTTTCTCCAATTCCCTCTGGTTTCCATTTGCTTCCTCCCTCTAGCCCCCTGGCTGTGTACAATTTCAACACCAAGTTTCTGAGCTTTTCTCATTTTGTTCACTATCTCCAGAACATCCCTGCTTCTTTTACCTTTCAAAGAATTAAAACTTGAACTCTGCTCACTCCTGCCCATGACCAACCTGAGCTCAGAGTTCCTGAGAAGGGAAAGCACCCTCATAAAGAAGCTCCTCCTTTTCTTACATCATTAGACTTGAGCACAGACAGCATTTCCATCTCCACACTGCTCTGGCCAGGTTGTGCCTCAGTCAATTACACAACTGTGTCTTAGTAGCCTTGGTAGGGCCCAAATCAGGATATTCTCTGGGAAGTTTCACTTTGTACTGAGCCAAGCATAATCTCCTGGCATCTAAAATAGAAACTTCTAGACCCACCCCTCCACATCTTCGTTATTGAACCCAATATGTCACCCATTTACCATGTGCTCAAATCTCTACCTACTGCTGATTCTCAGATCAAATCGTAACCCAGATTTACCATGGTCCAAACTCTGACATCTGATTGGGGCCATGTCATCCTGGTCCAGGCTGTCAGCCCCAAGCAGGTGTGTCAGTTTGCCTCACCCTGAGAGCAGGTTGCCAGGGCAACCATGAGGCTGCATAAAAATAACCTATGACAGGATGCATATGAGAGAGACAAATGTCTTCACATTGAAGAAGGGGAGGAGTGCGCCATTGGTTTTCCATCCTCCAGATGCACTAAGCTCCTACCTAAACTGTGCCCCCTCCTTCTTTGAAACACATCCCATCCTTAAGCCTTGGTAGGAAGGAGAGCCATCTGGAAGCCCTGAATCCTATGGAATGCTGAGTCTCCCTTCTCCTTACCCCTTAGTGTTGGAATTCTCATTCCCCAAAGTCTTGGATTTGACCTTCCCCGACACTGACTGGAGAGAAGCATCTTCATATTCACAGGAATGAGCCTTAGATCAGACTTTGCTCCTCTCCTGGGAGCTCCAGGACACTGAAAAGCCAAGCTTGTTACCAATACTTGCCCTTCCTTAAGTACATTAAATACATCCCAAATAGTTAAACAGATTCCTAAACAGCCAGGCCATTCTCCCTCCTTCTAACCCTCATCTCCTCAGCCTACGAAAGCCCAGCTGTGTGATCCGGGGCTTGGCTTCCCCTGTCTTCCCCATCCCAGCATCCTTGCAGGAAAGGGTTGCTCTCTCTCTCTGCTTTCAGAAGGCAAATTTCCTTATCACCTATGAGTCACAAACCCAGAAAGTGGCCAAACATAGCCAAGCTGATGCAAGACCCTGGGAAGGGGAAAGCTGCAGATCTGTTTGTGCTGGGAGGAGTGGTGACCCTCACCTCACAGACACCTCCTCTCCAGATCCTCAGGAGGTATAAAGACAGGTCCTCCACCACCAGTCAGGCACACTCTACCACCATGAATCCACTCCTGATCCTTGCCTTTGTGGGAGCTGCTGGCGAGTTTCATGCCATGCCTCTGGCCCCAACCACCCCCTTTCCTGGCAGACACTTGCCCTGCCATTCTTGCCACCTTTCCCATTTTGACTGTGTTCTGATATTCTATTTCCTCAATCTGGCATCTCTCCTTCCCATCCTCCTTCGGCTCTCTTTAAGCCTCACCTGTTTCGGCTTCTCCATGATTTCACTCCCACCACTGTCATTCATCCATATCTGAGCTGTGGCTGGAGAAGCTGGGAAGGGAGACCAGGTGGGGCGGGTCCACAAAATGAAGCAGCAGCCTTCAGGCTTTGCTCCATAGCACCAGTATAGCACCATTATATCTGCTCTTAACCTCAAATGCACCTGGGGAGGTTGAAAAATTACTCATGTCAGAGACTCAGCTTTAGAAGTTCTAACTTCATTCTCTGGGGTGCAACCTGTGTACTGGGCTTTTAACATTCCCAGGTGATTTTTAACATTTCCATGCATGCAGCCTACGTTAAGAATTGCTGTTCTATTGGCCAATAACAACGTCTACCTTTGTTCTGCCAAAGTGAGCCTGGGGGCTGCCCTCAACTCTGCCCTGACTACACAAATCTGAGCTATGGGGGAAGCTGGTCATGGCCAGGTCTACACAGCCAGGGGGTTTTCCTAGCTTGGCCAAAGTATACTGACAATCCAGGGCTCAAATCGCCAGGGGAAGTACACAGGTGATGAATAAAAGAGAGAAGCACTCAGTGGGAGAGACAACCACATCCCAATTCCTATCCCACTGGAAGCATTGTGAGGACGTTCCTTGAATCCTCAGCCTGGTGACCCCAGGGGAGAACTGAGCCCCTGCAGGGTACCTAGCTACATGCCCTGCAGACACAGAGACTTGGGAGCCACATGCAGTGATGCTTACCAGGGGTGGCAGCGCTCCCTCCCTTGCCTAGCCTCACTGTGCTTGTTAAGGATTTCTAATTAGCAGGAAGCAACCGAAGGCTGGGAGCGCTACCCCTAACATGCTACTGACTTGCCTTCTCCTTTCCCATCTCCACTCCAGTTGCTTCCCCTTTTGACGACGATGACAACATCATTCAGTGGTATACCTGTGAGGAGAATTCTGTCCCCTACCAGGTGTCCCTGAATTCTGGGTACCACTTCTGCAGTGGCTCCCTCCTCAGCGAACAGTGGGTGGTGTCAGCAGCTCACTGCTACAAGTAGTAAGTGTGGGGCCCCTGACTGCAAAGCTCCCAGCCAGGCTGCCTGGGAGAGCTTGGCTTCAGCCCAGGGAAGTACTGAGTTTGGGTAAGATGGATGGGAGAGGTGGTGGAGAAGAAAACTTGTTGGCAGCAGCGGACTTTCCAGAGCAGAGAGCGAACACAAGACAGGAAGCTCTCACACCCAGGCAAATCCATGAAACAGCAAGCGTTGTGGTCATAAAAGCAGGCAGGGATGATCTTGGTGTTTGGCAGAGCTAGTAAGAACAGCAGGCAAGTACCCTTTGTTGGTTAGCTACACATCAAAGTCACTTAAGAAAGAGTTTTTAAAAGTACTGATGCCTGTGTCCTATCCCAGGACAATTATCAGGAATTTTCAGGAAGAGGGTGTGAATATCAGTGAGTATTAAACATTCTACCTCTGGTAACTGTAGATTGTATAGACAGAGCTGAGAACCGCTGCCTACACCAAGAACTCTCAAACCTGAGTTTGCCTCAGAACCACCTGCAGGGTTGTTAAAGCACAAATCACTGGGACCCATCCCCAAGGTTCTGAGCAGTAGGTGGGGGTAAGGACCAAGAATTTACATTTCTAACAAGTTCCCAGGAGATGCTAATGCTATGGCTACCCTTGGGTTAGATTACACAGAAGGGTGGTGCTAACCAGGCCAAGAAAGGAGGGAGGAACAGGTACTGTGCGCAGTTAGCAAAGGCCTGGGGTGAAGAATGCTGAGAAAACTTCAAGGAGCTCATTGTGCCCACAGTGCTAGTGACTGTGGAGATTGTGGGAAAGAGGCTGGGAAGGAGGGTTAAGGAGCATCCTCCGGTGGAATCCTTTTGACTCTTCCCAACCCGATTACCACCACCCTCTGAAACAGAAAGGTCCTGGGTCTCACAACTGCACTGACCCCCATCCCTCTCCTACCCATGTGATATGGCCACACACCCCACCTGATGCCTCCAGAGCTGCCCATGAGCAGGGAGCTTGAGGACCCTGGGAAAGGTAAGATGGGTGTCCCAGCTGTGGGAGAAGGTCTTCACCATGCCTGCCCTCCCCATCAGCCGCATCCAGGTGAGACTGGGAGAACACAACATCGAAGTTCTGGAGGGGAATGAGCAGTTCATCAATGCAGCCAAGATCATCCGCCACCCCAAATACAACAGCTGGACTCTGGACAATGACATCCTGCTGATCAAGCTCTCCATGCCTGCTGTCATCAATGCCCACGTGTCCACCATCTCTCTACCCACCGCCCCTCCAGCTGCTGGCACCGAGTGCCTCATCTCTGGCTAGGGCAACACTCTGAGCTCTGGTGGTGAGTGGGACCCTTTGTTCTTCTCCTTCCCTCCATCCTCACAATTTCCAGAACAAACCATGCCCCTTAACTTGAATCCTCTCACCTCCAGGCTTAAGACACATTTCTAGTGCCCATTACACACAGGCTCTACAGTGGATGGACATCAGAGAGATGCAAAGTCTCAAGGACTTGGCTCCTAAAATCAAAAGACAGGACAAATGGAGAACTTGCTTTGATCACGTCTTGGAGTGGGTTCAAAAATGATCATTTTGGGAACTAAAAGCCAGAGTCCCTTGCCAGGACTTATGTTTTGGAGTCCTCTCCAGGGGCAGTGTTCCTCTTCAATGTTCCATCCTAGATTATTGTCTCCTTCTCTGGCCTGATCTACACTTCTACTTTCTTTGTTCTCTTGCTGATCCTCACAGCCAACTATCCAGATGAGCTGCAGTGCCTGGACACTCATGTGCTGACCCAGGCTGATTGTGAAGCCTCCTACCCTGGAGAGATTACCAACACCATGTTCTGTGTGGGTTTCCTTGAGGGAGGCAAGGATTCCTGCCAGGTGATTTTACCCCTTCCCATGCTGAGGTTCCCACTGATACCCAGGCCCCACCTGAGAAAAAGATTTGAACTCCCAAGGTGGTGGGGCTGAGGAGGCTCCCTGCACTGCCCCCATGGAGAAGTGAGGAAGGCTCCCTTGGGCTGCATCCTGTCTGCTTAGGAAGAACAGAGAATGGGCCACTGTGCGAAGGACGTGGAGCCAAAGAGCTGGCTGGAAAGGAGTCTTTTAAGGTTCAGAGTAAATGTAGCTATATTCTTCCTCTGTCTCTCTCTTCATACAGCTTGTCCCTTCTTCTCCCCAGGGTGACTCTGGTGGCCCTGTGGTCTGCAATGGACAGCTCCAAGGAGTTGTCTCTTGGGGCTATGGCTGTGCCCAGAAGAACAGGCCTGGAGTCTACACCAAGGTCTACAACTATGTGGACTGGATTAAGGACACCATAGCTGCCAACAGCTAAAGCCTCTGGTCCCTCTGCAGTCTCTATACCAATAAAGTGACCCTGCTTTCACTGTCTGTGTCTGTGCCTGCTCCCTCACACTGCTTCACACTGGAAAGCATCCTCCAATCTCAGGTCAGCCACGACTCCCCCCCTTAAAGGTAAGCTGAACCCTCATCTCCCAAAATGTGTTGCATGGTACACTAGATTAGCACATACAAATAGATGGAATCCAAAAATTATAAGAAGCTTGGGAGAAAGGGGGGCACTGTTTTCTAGAGAAATGTGTGTTTCAGAAAGTTGGTCTTTGGTGGGGGGGTATTGATTTTTATTTGGGCTTCTCACAGTGGGTAGAGCTACTCTGCCTTCAGAACAATCACAACACAGAAAATGTTGTCAGCATCTTCGAGGCAGCCCAAAAACTCCGACCAGCTGAATCTTCTTGCTAAAATACATCAAAAAAGACAAATGCTGTTGGTGATGACATGCCTCTCACAGAAATATGTCAGCACCAAACCCTTGACCAAGCCCTCCCTCCTCATTCACCTGGAAAATTAGACTCAAGCAAAGCTCCCTGGCCTCCTACCTCTTCCCTCAGTTCCCTAGTTCCATCTCTGTGAGCAGGCTAGAGAGATGTTCCACCTACCATAGCGGGAGCCAGACTGTGACTTGGGAATCAAGCCAGGTCTGCAAGCTGCATTTTCATCTTCTTTGCCTTTGGGGTAGGATGCCATAGGAATCCCACAGTTAACACCAGCTCCCCACTCTGACCAGGGAAAGAAACTAGAGAGGGTCAAGATTCACCCATTTGATCAATTAACTGAGGTAGGTTTCATTTTCATATAACTTGCTTGCCTTTGAGATACTTCAAGTGACTTATGTGGGACTCCTTTAAAAAAAGTGGAGGGAAAGACATCTGAGCAGCCACTCTGGCCACATGTTGGCTGGCTTGCACCCACTGGATGCAGCAGAGGGAAGCAGGCCCCCTGGCACCTCTGGCACCTGCCAAAGCCTCTTCCAGGCAATTCTGAGAGGGACCATGTTGGGGCTGTAGCTTATCCAAGCTTGTCACCGAAGATCCAAGCAAGCTTCTCTTTGAAATTCCACCTTCACCTTCTGTCCCAAGTGGTTGTGGACACCCTTGGGAGCTGGTAACAAGGGCCAGGAGCAGCCAAGGAAGACAGACAAGTTCAGAACACATTTCCAGTTACAGGGAACAGATCACAGGCCTCCAAGTGTCCATGGAGCAGTGTGCAAATTGCAGTGATGAGTAGAGGAAATGCTCTACATGGAGCACAGCATTCCTGGCAAACACAAGGGACCGCAGTCCACATGCTGTGGAATAAACCCAAGTATGCATCAGACACTTGTTTGGTAAACAGTAAATGTGTAAGATCAATTACCTTGGGAGGGCCATCTGGGCTCCAGATATGTAGTTCATGTGAGGAGATGGCTACCACTCCCTATCTTCAGAGGAAAACAGGGCTCAGGGCTTGCACACAATGGAGATATACACAAGTCACCCAGAACGTCAATACATACAAACATCACTTTGTTCAACATGGATTTTGTTTTTATGGAGTCCAAACGCAGACTGTAGTTCACCTTACAGCCTTGGGTTTGTCTGCTTTTGGAGACATATATCCAGTAGATAGATAGACAAGACAGATACATTTTTTTCCCTTTCTTACTATAATGTCAGTGCCTTGTCTGAATATCATCATCACTCAAGAGTCAAGGGAAGAACAAAATGCTTCATATAAACAGGGCTGGGCAAGGAGTCTTAGTTTCCCCTGTTTTCTGTCTCCATTCAGATCATTCCTATCAAAGCCCAGCTGGTTACCTCAAGCCAAGAGACAGACATAAGGATCCCAATGGCCTTCCAGATGGCTGCTTCCACCTCCTACCTGGGCCACATAGAGTCTTTACACAGAAAACTGAGTCAGCCCTGTGAGAAGGGTTGCCAGCAGAAACAGTGCATGAAAATCACAGATAACCATGGTATATCTTGCAAGTGGTCAGTGTAAAATAAACCACCACCACCACCACAAAAAAACACAAAACAAGCAGAAAAATGCTTATTCAAAAATCTAAGACAAAATACTGTGTGAGAAACAGGACACGGGGTTGCCTTTTCTCAGGCCACACAGCTTTCCCATTCCATGTGCTCACATGGACCGTGAGATGTGAAAGTCTGCAGAGCGTGTGCTCAGGATCAAGGCTGGTACTGTTCACCTGTGGGTCCAGACCAAAGGGCAAAGAGGCAGAAAGCTATAACTCTGTCCACCACCACGGCTTAGGGCCTCCTTCTCACAGAGGCTCCGAAGAGCCCCCACCTCAGCCTTCACACAAAACATCTCCTTCTGGCTGAACAACAGCCAGGCTGGAGTGCCGTGGCATGATCTCTGCTCACTACAGCCTCCGCCTCCCGGGTTCAAGTGATTCAGTCTCCCAAGTACACGGGATTACAGGTGCATGCCACCATGCCAAGCTAATTTTTTCTTTTTTGTATTTTTATTAGAGACAGGGATTTACGATGTTGGCCAGTGTGGTTTTGAACTCCTGACCTCAAGTGATCCAAAGTGCTAGGATTACAGGTGTGAGCCACAGCTTCTGGCCCAGGCCCCATTTTTTTAAAAAATAATTTCAAATTTTAT
Source organism: Pan paniscus (assembly GCF_029289425.2). NCBI lineage: Eukaryota > Metazoa > Chordata > Mammalia > Primates > Hominidae > Pan > Pan paniscus. Next base: position 179,594,660 of record NC_073255.2, read on the forward strand.
TTTAGATTCATGGGGTACATGTGCAGGTTTGTTACATGGGTATACTGTGTGATGCTGAGGTTTGGGGCACAAATGATCTCCTCACTCAGGAACTGAGCATAGTACCCAATAGGTATTTTTTCAGCCCTTTCCACACTCCTTCTCTCTTCCCTCTAGTAGTTGCAGTGTCTACTCTTCCCATCTTTACATCCATTTTTACCCAATGCTCAGCTCCCACTTATACATGAGAACGTGATATTTGGTTTTCTGTTCCCATGTAAATTTGCTTAGGATTATGGTCTCCAGCTCCATCCATGTTGCTGCAAAGGACATGATTTCATTCTTTTCATGGCTGCATAGTATTCCATGGTGTATATGTACCACATTTCCTTTATCCAGTCTACCGCTGATGGCCACCTAGGTTGATTCCATGGCTTTGCTACTGTGAATAGTGCTGTGACGGACACGCAAGAGAATGAGTCTTTTTGGCAGAACAATTACTTTCCTTTAGGTAAATGCCCAATAAAGTAAGTGCTGGGTGGAAAGGTAGTTCTCTTTTAAATTGTTTCAGAAATCTCCAAACGGTTTTCTGCATTAATTTTTCCATGAACTGCTTTACACTCTGGCCAACAGTGTACAAGGATTCCCTTTCCACTGCAGCCTCACGAGCATGTTCTATTCTGTGGACATTTTAATAATAACCACACTGCAGCCAAGCTCTTTCAAGCCCAATGTGGGGAAGAGCCACAAACATCCCTTTTCCCAGAGAGAATTCTTGCCTGCCCACTGGTAGAATTCTTGTTCTCATCTGTCTTTCATTGTTTGTTTTTCAAAGAAAAACCAAAGGTAAAGTGGTATGATCTTCCACACGTGAACCAGTTTGTAGCCACCAGAGTCTGCTGTGAAGGGGCCCCTCACCCACGCACTGATCTTGTCATGTGGAATTTGAGAGATCTAGAAGCCCCATAGCAACCTACCATACAACTGCCCATCAGCGCTCATCCTTTCACAGGATTAGCTCAATTCTGGCTCTGCAGACACTGGCAGCCACAGGTGAGAAACCCTGGGCCTCTGTGGGCTTCCTTCATCACCCAGGGCCACAGTGGGCTGCCTGTCCTAGGCAGAGACACAGCAACATTCTCTTAAGCTGAAATTAAGCATAAACCCACTTCACCAATAATCATCTGAGGGCTCAGTCCCTGCCTCCTTCCTTGGGGATTTTAAAACACAATCTCTCTGACCAAACAGGTAGGTGAGATCTGACTTTAAAGGGGGGAAATTGGGATGAATTGGGGTATCAGGAATGAATCCCAAGTGTTTTTGTATGGCGAATGGCATCCACATCCCAAAATATACTTGGAGATGGGGAAAAAAGCAGGAGAGGAGAAGGGTAAAAAAGGAGGACAAAGTGTCTGAAAGTCATGGAAAGCTTCTCTCATGGTTCTTTCTGGCTCTGGTTGCTTTGCCAAGGTCTTGAGTGCAGGCAGGGCTGGCTCTGGCTGGGAGCTGCTGCTCTGGAACATGGAAGAGTCACTTCACCTCCAGAAAGCTCATTTGATCATCTGTAAAATGGGCAAGCCCATAGGTGGTTGTGATGACAAAATGAAAAAAACCTTCTTAACTTATATGAGTTACATGATGTATAGTAAGTTACATGCTATATAGTAAGCACACAGAAATAATTCACTGTTATCATAAATGAAACACAGTGGATTAGTGTGCTAAGCACTAAATGGAAGCCAGAAAGATGTCTAGAGAAGTAGACAAAGAAATCTATAGTTCAGAATGAACAGTATCAAGAATGACATGTCCTCCAAATTGAGCTTGGGCAGCTGGATCTGAACCTATCCTACACATCTGAGTCTACAGTATGCGGTAACAGTCTCCACCTATAGCTATCTTCTCTGCCTGTAAGGTCATTCCCTTTTGAAGAAAGCTGACCTCAGACTATACTGTGATTGTTGAAGGAAGAGCACAAAATACTGGAGAAGGCTAGTCTTCAAGCTCTAGATACAGAAAATCCTTATATTCTTGGGTGTTCCCTTTCAGACAGAGTCAGAGCCACAACCACTAATCCAAAAATCCCCTTTTCCAAAAAAATTTTCCATCTTCCACCAAGGTTCCCCTCCTTGTTTAGTGCACACTGGTGTCTACAGTTGCTAGAGCAAGAGTCTCTCCTTATGCTTTAAGCAGGAGTTCTGTGAAGAAACCATGCCAAGGGGACAAAACAAAACAACATATTTAGGGACAACACAGGAAAAACCCATATTATCAAAACTCCAAAACCTGGCTACCTCAGGCTTGGCCAGTTATCTGTGAGCAGAGAGGTGTGTCATCTACATAGCTATCGTGGCCCAGACGGTCTGGAAATGTGGCAAGGTAAGGCTCTGAGACAAGGTGCCAGGAGAAAGATGAATTCAGTCATCTATTTCTGCCAGGAAGAAAAGCACCAGGATGGAATCAAATGTACAGTTTGTCCTCTGGGGACCTCTGCCTTGATCCTCAATAAGTCTCCTTTTAGATGCCACCTGCAGCAATTCCCACACTTCACATGCTCTCCATGGCTTCCATTGGCCTTATGGTCAGCTCTGCCAAGATCTGTATTCTTGGGCAAGACAGAATCCTTCTGAATCTCACTCTCTTGCTCTATAAATGGAAACAATTTTGCTCTGCACAAATCACAATTAGAATATCTGTGGGAAGTTAAAGTGTGAAACTCAGCATAAATGAAAAGCAATGTACCACTGCTGCTTACATGAAAACTCCTGTAAAGCTGTCAGGCACCATGAACCATCTAAATATAGCAGTGTTAGGTATAAGCCCATCAGTGATTAGAGGGGGTACGGGGTGGAGAGGGGGTCTCCTAGCAGTGGGCCTCCTCGCTGTGGGGAAGCTGGCTCGGCCACCACGCCAGGAGCTGAACCCGAAGGTACTCTGTGTGTCCTCTCAACTCCACGGGCCCCACTTTGGCATTTTCTCCAATTCCCTCTGGTTTCCATTTGCTTCCTCCCTCTAGCCCCCTGGCCATGTCCAATTTCAACACCAAATTTCTGAACTTTTTCACATTTTGTTCAGTCTCCAGAACATCCCTGCTTCTTGTACCTTTCAAATAATTCAAATTTGAACTCTGCTTACTCCTGCCCATCACCAACCTGAGCCCAGAGTTCCTGAGAAGGGAAAGCACCCTCATAAGGAAGCTCCTCCTTTTCTTACATCATTAGACTTGAGCGCAGACAGCATCTCCATCTCCACACTGCTCTGGCCAGGTTGTGCCTCAGTCAATTACACAACTGTGTCTTAGTAGCCTTGGTAGGGCCCAAATCAGGATATTCTCTGGGAAGATTCACTTTGTACTGAGCCAAGCATAATCTCACTGCATCAAAAATAGAAAATTCTAGACCCACCCCTCCACATCTTCGTTATTCAACCCAATATGTGACCCATTTACCATGTGCTCAAATCTCTACCTACTGCTGATTCTCAGATCAAATCGTAACCCAGATTTACCATGGTCCAAACTCTGACATCTGTTTGGGGCCATGTCATTCTGGTTCAGGCTGTCAGCCCCAAGCAGGAGGGTCAGTTTGCATCACTCTGAGTGCAGGTTTCAAGGACAACCCTGAGGCTGCATGAAAAGAACCTATGACAGGTTGCATATGAGAGAGACAAATGTCTTCACATTGAAGAAGAGAAGGAGTGGGCCATTGGTTTTCCATCCTCCAGATGCACTGAGTAAGCTCCTACCTAACCTGTGCCCCCTCCTTCTTTGAAACACATCCCCATCCTTAAGCCTTGGTAGGAAGGAGAGCCATCTGGAAGCCCTGAATCCTATGGAATGCTGAGTCTCTCTTCTCCTTACCCCTTAGTGTTGGAATTCTTGTTCCCCTAAGACTTGGATTTGACCTTCCCGCTGAGTGACTGGAGAGAAGCATCTTCATATTCACAGGAATGAGCCTTAGATAAGACTTTGCGCCTCTCATGGGGGCTGCAGAACACTGAAAAGCCAAGCTTGTTACCAATACTTGCCCTTCCTTAAGTATATTAAATACAATCCCAATAGTTAAACAGATTCCTAAACAGCCAGGCCATTCTCCCTCCTTCTAACCCTCATCTCCTGGGCCTAAGAAAGCCCAGCTGTGTGATCCGGGGCTTGGCTTCCCCTGTCTTCCCCATCCTAGCATCCTTGCAGGAAAGAGCTGCTCTGCCTCTCTGCTCTCAGAAGGCAAGTTTCCTTATCATCTGTGAATCACAAACCCAGAGAGTGGCCAAACATAGCCGAGCTGATGCAAGAACATGGGAAGCAGAAAGCTGCAGGTGTGTTTGTGCTGGGAGGAATGGTGACCCTCACCTCACAGACGCCTCCTCTCTGGATCCTCCAGAGCTATAAAGACGGGCCTTCCACCACCAGACAGGCGCACTCTACCACCATGAATCCACTCCTGATCCTTGCCTTTGTGGGAGCTGCTGGTGAGTTTCATGCCCTGCCTCAGGCCCCAACCACCCCCCGTTACTGGCAGACATATGCCCTGCCGTTCTTGCCACCTCTCCTCTTTTGACTGTTCTCTGATATTCTATTTCCTCCATCTGGCATATCTCCTTCCCATCCTCCTTGGGCTCTCTTTAAGCCTCACCTCTTTTACCTTCTCCCTGATTTCATTCCCACCACTGTCATTCACCCATATTTGAGCTGTGGCTGGAGAAGCTGGAAATGGAGACCAGGTGGGGCAGGTCCACAAAATAAAGCAGCAGGCTTCAGGCTTGGCTCCAACAGCACCAGAATAGCACCACTATAGCTGCTCTGAACCTTGGATGCACCTGGGGAGGTTGAAAAATTACTCATGCGAGAGACTCAGCTCTAGAAATTCTAACTTCATTTTTCTGGGGTGCAGCCTGTGTACTGGACTTTTAAGCTTCTCAGGTGATTTGTAACATTTCCAGGCATGCAGCCAAGATTAAGAATTGCTGTCCTACTGGCTAATAACAATGTCTACCATTCTCTGCTGAAGTGAGCCTGGGGGCTTCCCTCAACTCTGCCCTGACTACACAAATCTGAGCTATGGGGGAAGCTGGTCATGACGAGGTCTATGCAACTAGGGGGTTTTCCTAGCTTGGCCAAAGTATCCTGATAATCCAGGGCTCAAATAGGCAGAAGAAGTACACAGGTGATGAATAAAGAAGAGAAGCATTCAGTAGGTGAGAAAACCACATCCCAACTCCTATCCTACAGGAAGCATTTTGAGGACATTCCTTATGACCTCAGCGTGGTGACCCCAGGAGAGATCTGAAACCCCGTGGGGTACCTAGCTACGTGCCCTGGAGACACAAAGACGTGGGACTCACATCCAGTGATGCTCACAGGGGTGGCAGAGCTCCCTCCCTTGCCTAGCCTCACTGTGCTTGTTAAGGATTTCTAATTAGCAGGAAACAAACGCAGGCTGGGAGTGCCACCCCTAGCATGCTACTGACTTGCCTTCTCCCTTCCCATCTCCACTCCAGTTGCTGTCCCCTTTGATGATGATGACAAGATTGTTGGGGGCTACACCTGTGAGGAGAATTCTGTCCCCTACCAGGTGTCCTTGAATTCTGGCTCCCACTTCTGCGGTGGCTCCCTCATCAGCGAACAGTGGGTGGTGTCAGCAGGTCACTGCTACAAGCCGTAAGTGTGGTGCCACTGACTGCAAAGCTCCCAGCCAGGCTGCCTGGGAGAGCTTGGCTTCAGCCCAGGGAAGTACTGAGGTTGGGTAAGATGGATGGGAGAGGTGGTGGAGAAAAAACTTGTTTTCAGCAGCTGACTCTCCAGAGCAGAGAGTGAACACAAGACAGGAAGCTCTCACACCCAGGCAAATCCATGAAACAGCAAGGGTTGTGGTCATAAAAGCAGGCAGGGATGATCTTGGGGTGGTGAGAGCTAGTTAGAAAAGCAGGAAAGTACCTTTAGCTAGTTAGCTACACATTAAAGCCACCTAGGAAAGAGTTTTTTAAAATACTGATGCCTGTGTCCTATCCCAGGGCAATTATCAGGAATTTTCAGGAAGAGGGTGTGAATATCAATGAGTATTTCACATTCTACCTTGGTAACTGTAGAGTGTATTGACAGAGCTGACAACCACTGCCTACACGAAGAACTCTCAAATCTGAGTATGCACCACCAGAAAAAACTGCAGGCTTGTTAAGGACAAATCACTGGGTCCCATCCCCAAGGTTCTGATCAGTAGGTGGGGGTAAAGACCAAGAATTTACATTTCTAACAAGTTCCCAGGAGATGCTAATGCTATGGCTACCCTTGGATTAGATTACACAGAAGGGTGGTGCTCACCAGGCCAAGAATGCAGGGAGGAGCAGGCACTGTGCACAGTTAGCAAAGGCCTGGGGTGAAGAATGCTGGGAAGACTTCAAGGAGCTCCTTGTGCCCACAGGACTAGTGACTGTAAAGATTGTGTGAAAGAGGCTGGGAAGGTGGGTTGAGGAGCAGCCTCCAGTGGGATCCCTTTGACTGTTCCCCACCCCATTACCACCAACCTCTGAAGCAGATAGGTCCTGGGTCTCACACCTGCACTGACCCACATCCCTATCCTGCCCATGTGATATGACCACATACCCAACCCCATGCCTCCAGAGCTGCCCATGAGCAGGAAGCTTGAGGACCCTCGGGAAGGTGGGATGAGTGCCCCAGCTGTGAAAGAAGGGCTTCACCATGCCTGCCTTGCCCATCAGCCACATCCAGGTGAGACTGGGAGAGCACAACATCGAAGTCCTGGAGGGGAATGAGCAGTTCATCAATGCAGCCAAGATCATCCGCCACCCCAAATACAACAGGATTACTCTGAACAATGACATCATGCTGATCAAGCTCTCCACACCTGCCGTCATCAATGCCCATGTGTCCAACATCTCTCTGCCCACTGCCCCTCCAGCTGCTGGCACCGAGTGCCTTATCTCCGGCTGGGGCAATACCCTGAGCTCTGGGGGTGAGTGGCACCCTTTGTCCTTCTACTTCCCTCCATCCTCACAATTTCCACAATGAAGCATGCTCCTTAACTTAAATCCTCTCACCTCCAGGACACATTTCTAGTGCCCATTACACACAGGTTCTGCACTGGGCACCAGAGAGATGCAAAGTCTCAAGGACTTGGCTCCTAAAATCAAGAGACAGGACAAATGGAGAACTTGGTGCCATCACTTCTTGGGAGGGGTTCAACAATGATCATTCTAGGACTAAAAGCCAGATTCCCTTGCCAGGACTTGTTTTGGAGTTCTCTCCAGGGGCAGTGTTCCTCTTCAATGTTCCATCCTAGATTACTGTCTCCTTCTCTGGCCTGACCCACATTTCTACTTTCTTTATTCTCTTCCTGATCCTCACAGCCGACTACCCAGATGAGCTGCAGTGCCTGGACGCTCCTGTGCTGACCCAGGCTAAGTGTAAAGCCTCCTACCCTTTAAAGATTACCAGCAACATGTTCTGTGTGGGCTTCCTTGAGGGAGGCAAGGATTCCTGCCAGGTGATTAGACCAACCCTTCCCATGATGAGGTTCCCACTGATACCCAGGCCCCACCAGGGAAAAAGATTTGAACTCCCAAGGTGGCGGGTCTGAGGAGGCTCCTTGCAGTGCCCACATGGAGAAGTGAGGAAGGCTCCCTTGGGCTGCATCCTGTCTGCTTAGGAAGAGCAGAGAATGGGCCACCGTGAGAAGAACATGGAGCCACAGAGCTGGCTGGAAAGGGGTCTTTTAAGGTTCAGAGTAACTGTAGCTATATTCCTCCTCCATCTCTCCATAAAACTTGTCCCTTCTTCATGCCAGGGTGACTCTGGTGGCCCTGTGGTCTGCAATGGACAGCTTCAAGGAATTGTCTCCTGGGGCTATGGCTGTGCCCAGAAGAGAAGGCCTGGAGTCTACACCAAGGTCTACAACTATGTGGACTGGATTAAGGACACCATAGCTGCCAACAGCTAAAGCCCCTGGTCACTCTGCAGTCTCTATACCAATAAAATAACCCTGTTCTCACTGTCTGTGTCTGTGCCTGCTCTCTCACACTCCTTCACACTGGAAAGCATCCTCCAATCTCAGTTCAGATATGACTCTCCCCCTTAAAGGTAAGCAGAGCCCCCAGCTCACAAAATGTGTTCCATGGTACACTAGATTAGCACATACAAACAGATGGAATCCAAAAATAAGAAGAAGCTTCGGAGAAAGGCAGGGCACTGTTTCTAGAGAAACGTGTGTTTCAGAAAGGTAGTCTTTGGGGGAGCGTATTGATTTTTATTTGGGTTTCTCACAGTGGTTAGAGCTACTCTGCCTTCAGAACAATCACAGCATAGAAAATATGTCAGCATCGTCCAGGTGGCCCAAAAAATCTGACCAGCGGAATCCTATTGCTAAAACACAATAATGACAAATGCTGTTGGTGATGTCATGCCTCTCCCAGGATTGTGTCAGCACCAAACCCTCAACCAAGCCCTCCCTTCTCATTCACCTGGAAAATCAGATTCAAGTAAATCCCCCTGGCACCCTGACTCTTCCCTCAATTCCTTAGTTCCATCTCTGTGAGCCGGCTAGAGAGATGTTCCACCTACCATAGCGGGAGCCAGACTGTGACTTGGGAATCAAGCCCAGCTCCGCACGCTGCACTTTCATCTTCTTTGCCTTTGGGGTAGGACACCACAGTGAATCCCACAATTAACACCAGCTCCCCAGTCTGACCAGGGAAAGAAACTAGAGAGGGTCAGGATTCACCCATTTGATCAATTAACTGAGGAAGGATTCATTTTCATAAATTTTGCTTGCCTTTAAGACACTTCAAGTGAGTTATTTGGGACTCATTAAAAAGGGTGGAAGGAAAGACATCTGAGGGCTGTGACACCATGCAGCCACTCTAGCCACATGTTGGCTGGCTTGCACACACTGGACACAGCAGAGGGAGGCAGGCCCCGTGGTACTTGTGGCACCTGCCAAAGCCTCCTCCTGGAAATTCGGAGAGGGCCCAGCTTGGTGCCGTAACTCATCCAAGCCTGTCACCGAAGATCCAAGCAAGCTTCTCTTTGAAATTCCACTTTCACCTTCTGTCCCAAGTGGTTGTGGACACCCCTGGGAGCTGGTACTAACGGCCAGGAGCAGCCAAGGGAGACAGACAAGTTCAGAGCACATTTCCAGTTACGGGGAACAGAGCACAGGCCTCCAAGTGTCCATGGAGCAGCGTGCAAATTGCAGTGATGAGTAGAGGAAAACCTCTATACGGAGCACAGCATTCCTGGCAAACACAGGGGACCGCTGTCCACATGTTGTGGAATACACCCAAGTATGCATCGGACACTTGTTTGGTAAACAGTAAATGTGTAAGATCAATTGCCTTGAGAGGGCCATCTGGGCTCCAGAAGTGTGATTCGTATGAGGAAACAGCTACCACTCACTGTCTTCAGAGGAAAACAGGGCTCAGGGCTCACACACAATGGACAGATACAAACAGGTCACCCAGAACGTCACTGCATATAAACAGCACTTTGTTCAACATGGATTTTGTTTTTATGGAGTCCAAACACAGACCCTAGTTCACCTTACAGCCTTGGGTTTGTCTGCTTTGGGAGATACATATCCAGTTGATAGACAAGACAGATACATTTTTTTCCCTTTCTTACCGTAATGTCAATGCCTCGTCTGAATATCATCATCACTCAAGAGTCAAGGGAAGAACCAAACACTTCATATAAACAGGGCTGGGCTGGGTGGGGAGTGTTAGTTTCCAGTGTTTTCTGTCTCCATTCAGATCATTCCTATCAAAGCCCAGCTGATTACCTCAAGCCAAGACACAGACATAAGGATCCCAATGGCCTTCCAGACGGCTGCTTCCACCTCCTACCTGGGCCACATAGAGTCTTTACACAGGAAAGTGAGTCACCCCACTGAGAAGGGTTGCCAGCAGAAACAGGGCATGAAAATCACAGATAACCATGGGATTTCTTCCAAGTGGTCAGTGTAAAATAGATCACCACCACCACCACCAAAAATGCAAAAGAAGCAAAAAAAATGCTTATTCAAAATCCAAGACAAAATACTGCGTGAGAGTCAGGCCACGGGGTTGCCTTTTCTCAGGCCACACAGCTTTCCCAGTCCATTTGCTCACATGGATCCATGAGATGTGAAAGTCTGCAGAGCGTGTGCTCAGGATCGAGGCTGGTACTGTTCACCTATGGGTCCAGACCAAAGGGCAAAGAGGCAGAAAGCTGATATCTGTCCACCGCCAAGGCTTAGGGCCTCCTTCTCACAGAGGCTCTGAAGAGAACCCACCTGAGCCTTCACACAAAACATCTTCTGGCTCAACTACAGCCAGGCTGGAGTGCCATGGCATGATCTCTGCTCACTACAGTCTCTGCCTCCCAGGTCAAGGGATTCAGCCTCCCAAGTACTTGGGATTACAGGTGCATGCCACCATACCCAGCTAACTTTTTTTTTTTTTTTGTATTTTTATTAGAGACAGGGATTCACCATTTTGGCCAGGCTGGTTTTGAACACCTGACCTCAAGTGATCCAAAGTACTGGGATTACAGGCATGAACCACCTCTTCTGTCCCAGGCCACATTTTTTAAAAAATAATTTCAAATTTTATTTTAGATTCAGGGGGGACATGTGCAGATTTGTTACACTGGTATATTGTGTGATGCTGAGGTTTGGGGCACAAATGATCTCATCACTCAGGCAGTGACCATAGTACCCAATAGGTAGTTTTTCAGCACTTTCCACACTCCTTCTCTCTTCCCTCTAACACTTGCAGTGTCTACTGTTCCCATCTTTATATCCATGTGTACCCAATGCTCAGCTGCCAGTATACATGAGAATGTGATATTTGGTTTTCTGTTCCTATGTTAATTCGCTTAGGATTGTGGTCTCCAACTCCATCCATGTTGCTGTAAAGGATATGATTTCATTCTTTTCATGGCTGCATAGTATTCCATGGTGTATATGTACCACATTTCCTTTATCCAGTCTACCGCTGATGGCCACCTAGGTTGATTCCATGGCTTTGCTAGTGTGAATAGTGCTGTGATGGACATGCAAAAGCATGTGTCTTTTTGGCAGAACAATTATTTTCCTTTGGAAAAATGCCCAGTAAAGTAAGTGCTGGGTGGAAAGGTATTTCTGTTTTAAATTATTTCAAAAATCTCCAAAATGCTTCCTGCATTAATTTTTCCATGAACTCATTTACACTCTGGCCAACAGTGTATAAGCGTTCCCTTTCCTCTGCAGCCTCACCAGCATCTTCTATTTTTTGACATTTTAATAGCCACTATGCAGCCAAGCTCTTTCAAGGCCAATGTGGGGAAGAGCCACAAACATCCCTTTTCCCAAAGAGAATTATTGCCTGCTCCCTGGTAGAATTCTTGTTTTCAATTGTCTTTCATTTTTTGTTTTTCAAAGAAAAACCAAAGGTAAAGTGGTATGATCTTCCACACCTGAACCAGTTTGTAGCAACCAGAGCCTGCTGGGGAGGGGCTCCTCAAGCATGCATTGATCTTGTCACCTGCAATTTGAGAGATCAAGAAGCCCCATAGCAACCTACAACTGCCCATCAGTGCTCATCCATTCAGGGGATTAGCTCAATTCTGGCTCAGTAGACACTGGCATCCACAGGTGATAAAAGCCCGGGCCTCTGTGGGCTTCTCTCATCGTCCAGGGCCACAATGGGCTGCCTGTCCTAGGGAGAGACACAGCAACTTTCCCTTAAACTGAAATTAAGCATAAACCCACTTCACCAATAATCATCTGAGGGCACAGTCCCTGTCTCCTTCCTCAGGGATTTAAAACACACATCTCTCTGACCAAACAGGTAGGTGAGATCTGACTCTAAAGGGGGGAAAATCAGCATGAATTGGGGTATCAGGAATGAATCCCAAGTGTTTTTGTGTGGGGACAGGCATCCACATCCCAAATTGTACCTGGAGATGGAAAAAAATGCAGGAGAGGAGAAGAGAAAGAAAGGGGGAAAAAGTGGCTGAAAGTCATTGCAAGCTTCTCTTGTGGTTCTTTCTGGCTCTGGTTGCTTTGCCAAGGTCTTGAGTGCAGGCAGGGCTGGCTCTGGCTGGGAGCTGCTGCTCTGGGAGATGGAAGAGTCACTTCACCTCCAGATAGCTCATTCGATCATCTGTAAATTGGGCAAGCCCATAGGTGGTTGTGATGATAAAATGGAAAAAAAATGCTTAGCTTATATGAGTTACATGCTGTACAGTAAGTTACATGCTACATAGTAAGCACACAGAAATGATTCACTGTTATCATAATTGAAGGATAGTGGTTTAGTGTGCTAAGCACTAAATACAAGCCAGAAAGATGTCTAGAGAAGTAGACAAAGAAATCTATAGTTCAGAATGAACAGTACCAAGAATGGCATGTCCTCCAAATTGAGCTTGGGCAGCTAGATCTGCACCTATCCTACACATCTGAGTCTACAGTATGCGGTAACAGCCTCCACCTATAGCTATCTTCTCTGCCTGTAAGGTCATTCCTTTTTGAAGAAAGCTGACCTCAGACTATACTGTGATCATTTAAGGAAGAGCGCAAAATACTGGAGAAGGCTAGTCTTCAAGCTCTAGATACAGAAAATCCTTATATTCTTGGGTGTTCCCTCTCAGACAGAGAGTCAGAGCCACAAGCACTGACCCAAAAATCCCTTTTTTCAAAAAAATTTTCCACTTCTACCAAGGTTCACCTCCCTGTTTAGTGCACACTGGTGTCTACAGTTGCTAGAGCAAGAGGCTGTCATCCTCTAAGGTCTGTGAAGACCCCATGACAAGGGGACAAAATGAAACAACATGTTCAGCGGCAACACAGGAAAACCCCATATTATCAATGCTCAAAAACCTGGCCACCTCAGGCTTAGCCAGTTATTCGTGAGCAGAGAGGTGTGTCATCTACATGGCAGTCATGGCCTGGATGGGTCTGGAACTGTGGCAAGGTAAGGCTCTGAGACAAGATGCCACGAGAAAGATGAATTCAATCATCTATTTCTGCCAGGAAGAAAAGCACCAGGAAGGAATCAGATGTACAGTTTGTCCTCTGGGGACCTCTGCCTTGATCCTCAATAAATCTCCTTTTAGATGCCACGTGCAGCAATTCCCACACTTCACAATGCTCTCCATGGCTTCCGTTGGCCTTATGGTCAGCTCTGCCAAGATCTGTATTCTTGGGCAAGACAGAATCCTTCTGAAACTCAGTCTCTTCCTCTATAAATGGAAATAATTTTGCTCTGCACAAATCACAATTAGCATGTTTGTGGGAATTTAAACTGTGAAACTCAACATAAATGAAAAGCAATATACCACTGTTGCTTACGTGAAAACTCTTGTAAAGCTGTCAGGCACCATGCACCATATGAGTACAGCAATGTTAGGTATAAGCCCATCAGTGATTAGATGGGATACAGTGTGGAGAGGGGGTCTCTGAGCAGTGCGTCTCCAGGCTGTGGGGAAGCTGGCTCAGCGGCCATTCCAGGAGCTGAACCTGAAGGTAATCTGTGTGTCTTCTCAACTCCACGGGTCCCACTTTGGTATTTTTTCCAATTCACTCTAGTTTCCATTTGCTTCCTCCCTCTAGCCCCCTGCACATGCCCAATTTCACCATTTCTCATTTTGTTCACTGTCTCCAAGGTCAGTCAGTTTCAATCACCCTGAGTGCAGGTTGCAAGAGCAACCGTGAGGCTGCATAAAAAGAACCTATGACAGAATGCACATGAGAGAGACAAATATCTTCACATTGAAGAAGGGGAGGAGTGCACCATTGGTTTTCCATCCTCCAGATGCACTGAGTAAGTTCCTACCTAACCAGTGCCCCCTCCTTCTTTGAAACACTTCCCATCCTCAAGCCTTGATAGGAAGGAGAGCCATCTGGAAGCCCAGAATCCTATGGGATGCTGAGTCTCCCTTCTCCTTACCCCTCAGTGTTGGAATTCTTGTTGTCCATAAGCTTGGATTTAACCTTCCGCACGGTGACTGGAGAGAAGCATCTTCATATTCACAAGAATGAGCCTTAGATAAGACCTTCCTCCTCTCATGGGGGCTGCAGGTCACTGAAAAGCCAAGCTTGTTACCAATGCTTGCCCTTCCTTAAGTACATTAAATGCATCCCCAATAGTAAAATATATTCCTAAACAGCCAGGCCATTCTCCCTCCTTCTAACCCTCTTCTCTTCGGCCTAAGAAAGCCCAGGTGTGTGATCTGGGGCTTGACTTCCCCTGTCTTTCCCATCCCAGAATCCTTCCAGGAAACAGCCGGTCTCCCTCTCTGCTCTCAGAAGGCAAGTTTCCTTATCACCTGTCTGCTCTCAGAAGGCAAGTTTCCTTATCACCTGTGAATCACAAACCCACAGAGTGGCCAAACATACTGATGCAAGACCATAGGAAGGGGAAAGCTGCAGGTGTGTTTGTGCTGGGAGGAGTGGTGACCCTCACCTCACAGACACCTCCTCTCCCGATCCTCGGGAGATAAAAAGACGAGTCCTCCACCACCAGTCAGGCACACTCTACCACCATGAATCCACTCCTGATCCTTGCCTTTGTGGGAGCTGCTGGCGAGTTTCATGCCATGCCTCAGGCCCCAACCACCCCCTTTCCTGGCAGACACTTGCCCTGCCATTCTTGCCACCTTTCCCATTTTGACTGTGTTCTGATATTCTATTTCCTCCATCTGGCATCTCTCCTTCCCATCCTCCTTGGGCTGTCTTTAAGCCTCACCTGTTTCAGCTTCTCCCTGATTTCACTCCCACCACTGTCATTCATGCCTATCCGAGCTGTGGTCGGAGAAGCTGGGAAGGGAGACCAGGTGGGGCTGGCCCACGAAATGAAGCAGCAGGCTTCAGGCTTGGCTCTGACAGCACCACAATAGCACCACTATAGCTGCTCTTAACCTCGAATGCACCTGAGGAGGCTGAAAAATTACTCATGCCAGAGACTCAACTCTAGAAATTCTCACTTCATTTGTCTGAGGTGCAGCCTCTGTTCTGGGCTTTTAAGCTTCCCAGGTGATTTTTAACATTTCTAGGCATGCAGCCAAGGTTAAGAATTGCTGTTGTTTTGGCCAATAATAATGTCTACCTTTGTTCTGCCGAAGTGAGCCTTGGGCTGCCCTCAACTCTGCTGTCACTGCAAAGATCTGAGCTAAGGGGGAAACTGGTCATGGCCAGGTTTTCCTAGCCAGACAGGGGGTTTTCCTAGCTTGGCCAAAGTATCCTGACAATCCAGGGCTCATATCGCCAGGAGAAGTACACAGGTGATGAATAAAAGAGAGAAGCATTCAGTGGGTGAGACAGCCACATTCCAATTCCTATCCCACTGGAAGCATTTTGAGGACATTCCTTATGGCCTCAGCCTGGTGACCCCAGGAGAGATCTGAACCCCCACACTGTACCTAGCTACGTGCCCTGCAGACACAGAGACTTGGGAGCCACATCCAGTGATGCTCACCAGGGGTGGCAGAGCTCCCCCCTCTTGCCTAGCCTCACTGTGCTTGTTAAGTTTTCTAATTAGCAGGAAGCAACCGCAGGCTGGGAGAGCCACCCCTAACATGCTACTGACTTGCCTTCTCCCTTCCCATCTCCACTCCAGTTGGTGTCTCCTTTGATGATGATGACAAGATTGTTGGGGGCTACAACTGTGAGGAGAATTCTGTCCCCTACCCTATGTCCCTGAATTCTGGCTACCACTTCTGTGTTGGCTCCCTCAACAGGGAATAGTGGGTGGTGTCAGCAGCTCACTGCTACAAGTCATAAGTGTGGGGCCCCTGACTGCAAAACTCCCAGCCAGGCTGCCGGGGAGAGCTTGGCTTTAGCCCAGGGAAGTACTGAGGTTGGGTAAGATGGATGGGAAAGGTGGTGGAGAAGAAATCTTGTTAGCAGCAGCTGACTTTCCAGAGCAGAGAGTGAACACAAGACAGGAACCTCTCACACCCAGGCAAATCCATGAAACAGCAAGGGTTGTGGTCATAAAAGCAGGCAGGGATGATCTCGGGCTGGTGAGAGCTAGTGAGAAAAGCAGGAAAGTACATTTTGCTGGTTAGCTACACATTAAAGCCACGTAAGAAAGCGTTTTTAAAAATACTGATGCCTGTGTCCTATCTCAGGGCTATTAAGTCAAAATTTTCAGGAAGAGGGTGTGAATATCAGTGGGTATTTCACACTCTACCTCTGGTGACTGTAGAGTGTATAGACAGAGCTGAGAACTGCTGCCTACACCAAGAACTCTCAAACCTGAGTATGCATCGGAACTCCCTGCAGGCTTGTTAAGGCACAAATCACTGGGTCCCATCCCCAAGGTTCTGATCAGTAGGTGGGGGTAAGGACCAAGAATTCACATTTCTAACAAGTTCCCAGGAGATGCTAATGCTATGGCTACCCTTGGATTAGATTACACAGAAAGCTGGTGCTCACCAGGCCAAGAAGGGAGGGAGGAACAGGTGCTGTGCACAGTTAGCAAAGGCCTGGGGTGAAGAATGCTGGGAAAACTTCAAGGAGCTCCTTGTTCCCACAGGGCTAGTGAGTGTGGAGATTGTGGGAAAGAGGCTGGGAAGGCAGATTGAGGAGCAGCCTCTGGTGGGATCCCTTTGACTCTTCCCCACCCCACTACCACCAACCTCAGAAGCAGAAAGGTTCTGGGTCTCACAAGTGCACTGACCCACATCCCTCTCCTGCCCATGCAATATGGCCACACACCCCACCCCATGCCTCAGGAGCTGTCCATGAGCAGGGAGGTGGAGAACCCTTGGGAAGGTGGGATGGGTGTCCTGGCTGTGGGAGAAGGTCTTCACCATGCCTGCCCTGCCCATCAGCCACATCCAGGTGAGACTGGGAGAGCACAATATCGAAGTCCTAGAGGGGAATGAACAGTTCATCTATGCGGTCAAGATCATCCACCACCCCAAATACAACAGCTGGACTCTGGACAATGACATCCTGCTGATCAAGCTCTCCACACCTGCCATCATCAATGCCCATGTGTCCACCATCTCTCTGCCCACCACCCCTCCAGCTGCTGGCACTGAGTGCCTCATCTCTGGCTGGGGCAACACTCTGAGTTCTGGTGGTGAGTGGGACCCTTTGTCCTTCTATTTCCCTCCATCCTCACAATTTCCAGAACGAAGCACACCGCTTAATGTGAATCCTCTCACTTCTAGGCTTAAGACACATTTCTAGTGCCCATTACACACAGGCTCTGCACTGGGCACCAGAGAGATGCAAAGTCTCAAGGACTTGGCTTCTAAAATCAAAAGACAGGACAAATGGAGAACTTGATATGATGACATCTTGGGAGGGGTTCAACAATGATCATTCTGGGAACTAAAAGCCAGAGTCCCTTGCCAGGACTTATGTTTTGGAGTCCTCTCCAGAGGCAGTGTTCCTCTTCAGTGTTCCATCCTAGATTATTGTCTCTTTCTCTGGCCTAACCCACATTTCTTTCTTTGTTCTCTTCCTGATCCTCACAGCCGACTACCCAGACGAGCTGCAGTGCCTGGATGCTCCTGTGCTGAGCCAGGCTGAGTATGAAGCCTCCTACCCTGGAAAGATTACCAACAACGTGTTCTGTGTGGGCTTCCTCGAGGGAGGCAAGGATTCCTGCCAGGTGATTTGACC
Organism: Pan paniscus; assembly: GCF_029289425.2. Classification (NCBI taxonomy): domain Eukaryota; kingdom Metazoa; phylum Chordata; class Mammalia; order Primates; family Hominidae; genus Pan; species Pan paniscus. The sequence goes on from NC_073255.2 coordinate 179,612,245, forward strand.
CCTTCCCATGCTGAGGCTTCCACTGATACCCAGGCCTCATCTGGGAAAAAGATTTGGACTCCCAAGTTGGTGGGGCTGAGTCTCCCTGCATTGCCCCATGGAGAAGTGAGGAAGGCTCCCTTGGGCTGCAAGCTGTCTGCTTAGGAAGAACAGAGAATGGGCCACTGTGAGAAGGATGTGGAGCCACAGAGCTGGCTGGAAAGGGCTCTTTTAAGGTTCAGAGTAAATGTGGCTATATTCCTCCTCCATCTCTCTCTTCATACAACTTGTTCCTTCTTCTCCCCAGGGTGACTCTGGCGGCCCAGTGGTCTGCAACAGACAGCTCCAAGGAATTGTCTCCTGGGGCAATGGCTGGCCCAGAAGAACAGGCCTGGAGTCTACACCAAGGTCTACAACTATGTGGACTGGATTAAGGACACCATAGCTGCCAACAGCTAAAGTCCCGAGTCCCTCTGCAGTCTCTATACCAATAAAGTGACCCTGGTCTCACTGTCTGTGTCTGTGCCTGCTCCTTCACACTCCTTTACACTGGAAAGCATCCTCCAATCTCAGGTCAGACAGGGCTGTCCCCCTTAAGGGTCAGCAGAGCCCCCAGCTCCCAAAATGTGTCCCTTGGTACACTAGATTAGCACATACAAACAGATGGAATCCAAAAATAAAAAGAAATTTCCGAGAAAGGCGGGCACTGTTTTCTAGAGAAACGTGTGTTTCAGAAAGGTGGTCTTTGGCAGGGGATATTGATTTTTATTTGGGCTTCTCAGAGTGGTTAGAGCTACTCTACCTTCAGAACAATCACAGCACAGATATTGTATCAGCATCTTTGAGGTAGCACAAAAAATCTGACCAGCTGAATCTTATTGCTAAAATACAACAATGACAAGTGCTGTTGGTGATGTCATGCCTCTCCCAGGAATGTGTCAGCACCAAACCCTCGAACAAGCCCTCCCTTCTCATTCACCTGGAAAATCAGACTCAAATAAATCTCCCTGCCCCCCAAACTCTTCCCTCAATTCCCTAGTTCCATCTCTGTGAGCAGGCTAGAGAGATGTTCCACCTACCATAGCAGGAGCCAGACTGTGACTTGGAAATCAAGCCCAGATTTGCACGCTGCATTTTCATCTTTTTTGCCTTTGGGGTAGGACACCACAGTGAATCCCACAGCTAACACCAGCTCCCCAGTCTGACCAGGGAAAGAAACTAGAGAGGGTCAGGATTCACCCATTTGATCAATTAGCTGAGGAAGGATTCATTTTCATAAAACTTGCTTGCCTTTGAGACACTTCAAATGAGTTATTTGGGACACTTTAAAAAAGGTGGAAAGAAAGATCTGAGGGCTGTGACACCATGCAGCCACTCTGGCCACACATTCCCTGACTTGCACCCACTGGACACAGCAGAGAGAGGCAGGCTTCATGTCACCTGTGTCACCTGCCAAAGCCTCCTCCTGGCAATTCTGAGTGGGACCATGTTGGGGCCGTAGCTCATCCAACTTTGTCACTGAAGATCCAAGAAATCTTCTCTTTGAAATTCCACCTTCACCTTCTGTCCCAAGTGGTTGTGGACATCCCTGAGAGTCGGTAACAAGGGCCAGGAGCAGCCAAGGGAGACAGACAAGTTCAGAGCACATTTCCAGTTACAGGGAACAGAGCACAGGCCTCCAAATGTCCATGGAGCAGCGTGCAAATTGCAGTGATGAGTAGAGGAAAACCTCTACATGGAGCACAGCATTCCTGGAAAACACAGGGGACTGCAGTCCACATGCTGTGGAATACACCCAAGTATGCATCAGACACTTGTTTGGTAAACAGTAAATGTGTAAGATCAATTACCTTAAGAGGGCCATCTTTGCTCCAGATGTGTGGTTCGTGTGAAGAGACAGCTACCAATCACTATCTTCAGAGGAAAACAGGGCTCAGGGCTCACACACAATGGATAGATACACATGGGTCACCCAAAACTTCGCTGCATACAAACATCACTTTGTTCAACATGGATTTTGTTTTTATGGAGTCCAAACGCAGACCCTAGTTCACCTTACAGCCTTGGGTTTGTCTGCTTTTGGAGATATATATACAGTAGATAGATAGATAGACAAGACAGATACATTTTTTCCCTTTCTTACTATAATGTCAATGCCTTGTCTGATTATCATCATCACTCAAGAGTCAAGGGAAGAACAAAACACTTCATATAAACAGGGCTGGGCTGGGCGGGGAGTGTTAGTTTCCAGTGTTTTCTGTCTCCATTCAGATTATTCCTATCAAAGTGCAGCAGCTGGTTACCTCAAGCCAAGAGACAGACATAAGGATCCCTATGGCCTTGCAGACAGCTGCTTCCACCTCCTACCTGGGCCCCTTAGACTCTTTACACAGGAAAGTGAGTCACCCCAGTGAGAAGCGTTGCCAGCAGAAACAGGGCATGAAAATCACAGATAACCATGGGATTACTTCCAAGTGGTCAGTATAAAATATACCAACACTACCGCCACCAAAAACACAAAACAAGCAAAAAAAAATGCTTATTCAAAAATCCAAGACAAAGTACTGTGTGAGAGCCAGGCCATGGGGTTTCCTTCTCTCAGTCTACACAGCTTTCCCAGTCCATTTGCTCACATGGAACCATGAGACGTGAAAGTCTGCAGAGCGTGTGCTCAGGATGGAGGCTGGTACTGTTTATCTGTGGGTCCAGACCAAAGGGCAAAGAGACAGAAAGCTACAACTCTGTCCACCGCCACGGCTTAGGGCCTCCTTCTCACAGAGGCTCCGAAGAGTCCCCACCTCAGCCTTCACACAAAACATCACCTTCTGGCTGAACTACAGCCAGGCTGGAGTGCGGTGGCATAATCTCTGCTCACTACAACCTCCACCTCCTGGGTTCAAGTGATTCAGACTCCCAAGTACCTGGGATTACAGGCACCTGCCACCATGCCAAGCTAATTTTTTTTTTTTTTTTTTTTTTATTTTTAGTAGAGACAGGGTTTCACCATGTTGGCCAGGCTGGTTTTGAACTCCTGATCTCAAGTGATCCAAAGTGTTGAGATTACAGGCATGAGCCACTACTCCTGGCCCAGGCTCCACTCTAAAAAAAAAATAATTTCAAGTTTTATTTTAGATTCTTGGCTGCATAGTATTCCATGGTGTATATGTACCACATTTCCTTTATCCAGTCTACTGCTGATAGCCACCTAGGTTGATTCCATGGCTTTGCTACTGTGAATAGTGCTGTGACGGACATGCAAGAGCATGTGTCTTTTTGGCAGAACAGTTATTTTCCTTCAGGTAAATGCCCAGTAAAGAATTGCTGGGTGGAAAGGTAGTTCTGTTTCAAATTATTTCAGAAATCTCCAAACTGCTTTCTGCATTAATTTTTCCATGAACTCATTTACACTCTGACCAACAGTGTATAAGCATTCCCTTTCCTCTGCACCTCACCAGCATCTTCTGCTTTTTGACATTTTAATAATAGCCACTCTGCAGCCAAGCTCTTTCAAGGCCAATGTGGGGAAGAGCCACAAACATCCCTTTTCCCGAAGAGAGTTCTTGCCTGCCCACTGGTAGATTTCTTGTTTCCCTCTGTCTTTCATTGTTTGTTTTTCAAAGAAAAACCAAAGGTAAAGTGGTATGATCTTCCACACATGAACCAGTTTGTAGCCACCAGAGCCTGCTGGGAAGGGGTCCCTCAAGGATGCATTGATCTTGTCACCTGGAATTTGAGAGATCAAGAAGCCCCATAGCAACCTACCATACAACTGCCCATCAGCGCTCATCCTTTCACAGGATTAGCTCAATTCTGACTCTGCAGACACTGGCAGCCACAGGTGACAAACCCTGGGCCTCTGTGGGCTTCCTTCATCACCCAGGGCCACAGTGGGCTGCCTGTCCTAGGCAGAGACACAGCAACATTCTCTTAAACTGAAATTAAGCATAAATCCACTTCACCAATAATCATCTGAGGGCTCAGTCACTGCCTCCTTCCTCGGGGATTTTAAAACACACATTTCTCTGACCCAAACAGGTAGGTGAGATCTGACTTTAAAGGGGGAAAAATCGGGATGAATTGGGGTATCAGGAATGAATCCCAAGTGTTTTTATGTAGGGACAGGCATCCACATCCCAAACTGTACCTGGAGATGGAGAAAAATGCAGAAGAGAAGAGAAAAAAAGGGCAACAAAGTGGCTGAAAGACATTAAAACCTTCTCTCGTGGTTCTTTCCAGTGCTGGTTGCTTTGCCAAGGTCCTGAGTACAGGCCGGTCTGGCTCTGGCTGGGAGCTGCTGCTCTGGGACATGAAAGAGTCACTTCACCTTCAGAAAGCTCATTTGGTCATCTGTAAAGTGGGCAATTCCATAGGTGGTTGTGATGATAAAATGAAAAAAAAGTTCTTAACTTATATGAGTGACATGCTGTATAGTAAGTTACATGCTATATAGGAAGCACACAGAAATGATTCACTGTTATCATAATGGAAGGACAGTGGTTTGGCATGTTAAGCACTAAATACAAGCCAGAAAAAATGTCTTAGAGAAGTAGACAAAGAAATCTATAGTTCAGAATGAACAGTACCAAGAATGACATGTCCCCCAAATTGAGCATGGGTAGCTGGATCTGAACTTATCCTACACATCTGAGTCTACAGTATGAGGTAACAGTCTTCACCTATAGCTATCTTCTCTGCCTGTAAGGTCATTCCTTTTTGAAGAAAGCTGACCTCAGACTATACTGTGATCGCTTAAGGAAGAGCACAAAATATTGGAGAAGGCTAGTCTTCAAGCTCTAGATACAGAAAATCCTCAATTCTTGGGTGTTACCTTTCAGAAAAAGAGTCAGAGCTATAAGCCCTGATCCAAAAATCCCCTTTTCCAAAAAAATTCTCCATCTTCTACCAAGGTTCACCTCCCTGTTTAGTGCACACTGGTGTCTACAGTTGCTAGAGCAAGAGTCTCTCCTTATCCTCTAAGGCAGGAGTTCTGTGAAGACACCATGACAAGGGGACAAAATGAAATAACATGTTCAGGGACAACACAGCAAAACCCCATATTATCAATGCTCTAAAACCTGGCTACCTCAGGCTTGGCCAGTTATTCATGAGCAGAGAGGTGTGTCATCTACATGGCAGTCATGGCCTGGATGGGTCTGGAACTGTGGCAAGGTAAGGCTCTGAGAAAAGGTGCCAGGAGAAAGATGAATTCAATCATCTATTTCTGCCAGGAAGAAAAGCACCAGGAAGGAATCAGATGTACAGTTTGTCCTCTGGGGACCTCTGCCTTGATCCTCAATAAATCTCCTTTTAGATGCCACGTGCAGCAATTCCCACACTTCACGATGCTCTCCATGGCTTCCGTTGGCCTTATGGTCAGCTCTGCCAAGATCTGTATTCTTGGGCAAGACAGAATCCTTCTGAATCTCAGTCTCTTCCTCTATAAATGGAAATAATTTTGCTCCACACAAGTCACAATTAGCACGTTGGTGGGAAGTTAAACTGCGAAACTCAGCATAAACAAAGAGCAATGTACCACTGTTGCTTACATGAAAACTCCCGTGAAGCAGTCAGGCACCATGCATCATCTAAGCATAGCAGTGTTAGGTATCAGCCTATTAGTGATTAGAGAGGGTACTGGGGAGAGAGGGGGTCTCAGAGCAGTGGGTCTCCTGGCTGTGGGGAAGCTGCCTCAGTGGCCATGCCAGGAGCTGAACCTGAAGATACTCTGTGTGTCCTCTCAACACCATGGACCCTATTTTGGCATTTTTTTCCAGTTACCTCTGGTTTCCATTTGCTTCCTCCCTCTAGCCCCCTGGCCATGTCCGATTTCTCCAGCAAGTTTCTGAGCTTTTCTCATTTTGCTCACTGTCTCCAGAACATCCCTGCTTCTTTTACCTTTCAAAGAATTCAAACTTGAACTCTGCTCACTCCTGCCCATCACCAACATTAGCTCAGAGTTGATGAGAAGGGAAAGCACCCTCATAAGGAAGCTCCTCCTTTCCTTATATTATTAGACCTGGGCGCAGACAGCATCTCCATCTCCACACTGCTCTGGCCAGGTTATGCCTCAGTCAATTACACGACTGTATCTTAGTACCCTTGGTAGGGCTCAAATCAGGATATTCTCTAGAAAGATTCACTTAGTACTGAGCCAAGTATAATCTCACTACATCTAAAATAGAAAATTCTAGACCCACCCCTCCACATCTTTGTTATTGAACCCAATATGTCACCCATTTACCATGTGCTCAAATCCCTACCTACTGCTGATTCTCAGATCAAATCATAACCCAGATTTACCATGGTCCAAACTCTGACATGTGATCAGGGGCATGTCATTCTGGTTCAGGCTGTCAGTCCCAAGCAGGTGGGTCAGTTTCAATCACCCTGAGTGCAGGTTGCCAGGGCAACCATGAGGCTGCATAAAAAGAACCTATGACAGGATGCACATGAGAGAGACAAATGTCTTCACATTGAAGAAGGGGAGGAGTGCGCCATTGGTTTTCCATCCTCCAGATGCACTGAGTAAGCTCCTACCTAACCTGTACCCCCTCCTTCTTCTCATCCCTATGCCCTGGTAGGAGGGAGAGCCATCTTCAAGCCCAGCATCCTATGGAATGCTGAGTCTCTCTTCTCCTTACCCCTTAATGTTGGAATTCTCATTCCCCAAAGCCTTGGATTTGACTTTCCCACTGAGTGACTGGAGAGAAGCATCTTCATATTCACAGGAACAAGCCTTAGTTAGATAAGACTTTGCTCCTCTCCTGGGAGCTCCAGGACACTAAAAAGCCAAGCTTGCTACCAACACTTGCCCTTCCTTAAGTACATTAAATATATCCCCAATAGTAAAACATATTCCTAAACAGCCAGGCCATTCTCCCTCCTTCTAACCCTCATCTCCTCAGCCTAAGAAAGCCCAGCTGTGTGATCTGGGGCTTGGCTTCCCCTGTCTTTCCCATATCAGCATCCTTCCAGGAAACAGCCGGTCTCCCTCTCTGCTCTCAGAAGGCAAGTTTCCTTATCACCTGTGAATCACAAACCCACAGAGTGGCCAAACATACTGATGCAAGACCTTAGGAAGGGGAAAGCTGCAGGTGTGTTTGTGCTGGGAGGAGCAGTGACCCTCACCTCACAGACACCTCCTCTCCCCATCCTCGGGAGGTATAAAGACGGGTTCTCCACCAGCAATCAGGCACACTCTACCACCATGAATCCACTTCTGATCCTTACCTTTGTTGCAGCTGCTGGTGAGTTTCACGCCCTGCCTCAGGCCTCAACCAACCTTTCCCTGGCAGACACATGCCCTGCCATTCTTGCCACCTCTCCTCTTTTGACTGTGCTGTGATATTCTATTTCCTCCATCTGGCATTTCTTCTTCCCATCTTCCTTTGGCTCTTTTTAAGCCTCACTTGTTCCACCTTCTCCTTGATTTCACTCCCACCACTGTTATTCATCCATATCCGAGCTGTGGTTGGAGAAGCTGGGAAGGGAGACCAGGTGGGGCTGGCCCATGAAATGAAGCAGCAGGCTTCAGGCTTGGCTCTGACAGCACCACAATAGCACCACTATAGCTGCTCTTAACCTCGAATGCACCTGGGGAGGTTGAAATTACTCGTGCAAGACACTCAACTTTAGAAATTCTCACTTCAATTGTCTGGTGTGCAGCCTGTGTTCTGGGCTTTTAAGCTTCCCAGGTGATTTTTAACATTTCTAGGCATGCAGCCAAGGTTAAGAATTGCTGTTGTTTTGACCAATAATAACGTATACCTTTGTTCTGCAAAAGTGAGCCTGGGGCTTCCCTCAACTCTGCCCTCACTGGGCAGATTTGAGCTGAGGGGGAAACTGGTCATGGCCAAGTCGATGTCGCCAGGGGGTTTTCCTAGCTTGGCCAAAGTAGCCTGACAATCCGGGGCTTAAATAGCCAGGTGGAGTACACAGGTGGTGAATAAAAGAGAGAAGACTTCAGTGCTTGAGACAGCCACATCCCAACTCCTATCCCACTGGAAGCATTGTGAGGATATTCCTTGCGTCCTCAGCCTGGTGACCCCAGGAGAGATCTGAACCCCCACAGGGTACCTAGCTACGTGCCCTGCAGACACAGAGACTTAGGAGCCACAGGCAGTGATGATCACCAGGGCTGGCAGCGCTCCCCCCCTTGCCTAGCCTCACTGTGCTTGTTAAGGTTTTCTAATTAGCAGGAAGCAGCCACAGGCTGGGAGCGCCACCCCTAACATGCTACTGACTTGCCTTCTCCTTTCCCATCTCCACTCCAGTTGCTGCCCCCTTTGATGATGATGACAAGATCGTTGGGGGCTACACCTGTGAGGAGAATTCTGTCCCCTACCAGGTGTCCTTGAATTCTGGCTACCACTTCTGCGGTGGCTCCCTCATCAGCGAACAGTGGGTGGTGTCAGCAGGTCACTGCTACAAGTCGTAAGTGTGGGGCCCCTGACTGAAAAACTCCCAGCCAGGCTGCCTGGGAGAGCTTGGATTCAGCCCAGGGAAGGACTGAGGTTGGGTAGGATGGACGAGAGAGATGGTGGAGAAGAAAACTTGTTGGCAGCAGCTGACTCTCCAGAGCAGAGAGTGAACACAAGACAGGAAGCTCTCACACCCAGGCAAATCCATGAAACAGCAAGGGTTGTGGTCATAAAAGCAGGCAGGGATGATCTCGGGGTGGTGAGAGCTAGTGAGAAGAGCAGGCTAGTACTTTTGCTGGTTAGCTACACATTAAAGCCACCTAAGAATGAGTATTTAAAAATACTGATCCCTGTGTCCTATCTCAGGGCAATTAACTCAAAATTTTCAGGAAGAGGGTGTGAATATCAGTGAGTATTTCACACTCTACCTCTGGTAACTGTAGAGTGTATAGACAGAGCTGAGAACTGCTGCCTACACCAAGAACTCTCAAACCTGAGTATGCATCAGAACTCCCTGCAGGCTTGTTAAGGCACAAATCACTGGGTCCCATCCCCAAGGTTCTGATCAGTAGGTGGGGGTAAGGACCAAGAACTTACATTTCTAACAAGTTCCCAGGAGATGCTAATGCTATGGCTACCCTTGGATTAGATTACACAGAAGGGTGGTGCTCACCAGGCCAAGAATGGAGGGAGGAGCAGGCACTGTGCACAGTTAGCAAAGGCCTGGGGTGAAGAATGTTGGGAAAACTTCAAGGAGCTCCTTGTGCCCACAGTGCTAGTGACATGGAGATTGTGGGAAAGAGTCTGGGAAGGCAGATTGAGGAGCAGCCTCTGGTGGGATCCCTTTGACTCTTCCCCACTCCACTACCACCAACCTCTGAAGCAGAAAGGTCCTGGGTTTCACACCTGCACTGACCCACATTGCTCTCCTGCCCATGCGATATGGCCACACACCCCACCCCATGCCTCTAGAGTTGTCTATGAGCAGGGAAATTAAGGACCCGTGGAAAGGTGGGAGGGGTGCCCTGGCTGTGGGAGAAGGTCTTCACCATGCCTTCCCTGCCCATCAGCCGCATCCAGGTGAGACTGGGAGAGCACAACATCGAAGTCCTGGAGGGGAATGAACAGTTCATCAATGCGGCCAAGATCATCCGCCACCCCAAATACAACAGCTGGACTCTGGACAATGACATCCTGCTGATCAAGCTCTCCTCACCTGCCGTCATCAATTCCCGCGTGTCCGCCATCTCTCTGCCCACTGCCCCTCCAGCTGCTGGCACCGAGTCCCTCATCTCCGGCTGGGGCAACACTCTGAGTTCTGGTGGTGAGTGGGACCCTTTGTCCTTCTACTTCCCTCCATCCCACAATTTCCAGAACAAACCATGCCCCTTAACTTAAATCCTCTCGCCTCCAGGCTTAAGACACATTTCTAGTGCCCATTACACACAGGCTCTGCACTGGGAACCAGAGAGATGCAAATTCTCAAGGACGTGGCTCCTAAAATCAAAAGACAGGACAAATGGAGAACTTGCTATGACCACTTCGTGGGAGAGGTTCAACAATGATCATTCTGGGAACTAAAAGCCAGAGTCCCTTGCCAGGACTTATGTTCTGGAGTCCTCTCCAGGGGCGGTGTTCCTCTTCAATGTTCCATCCTAGACTATTGTCTCTTTCTCTGACCTAACCCACATTTCTTTCTTTGTTCTCTTCCTGATCCTCACAGCCGACTACCCAGACGAGCTGCAGTGCCTGGATGCTCCTGTGCTGAGCCAGGCTGAGTGTGAAGCCTCCTACCCTGGAAAGATTACCAACAACATGTTCTGTGTGGGCTTCCTTGAGGGAGGCAAGGATTCCTGCCAGGTGATTTGACCCCTTCCCATGCTGAGGCTCCCACTGATAACCAGGCCCCACCAGGGAAAATGATTTGAACTCCCAAGGTGGCGGGGCTGAGGAGGCTCCCTGCAGTGCCCCATGGAGAAGTGAGGAAGACTCCTTTGGGCTGCATCTTGTCTGCTTAGGAAGAACAGAGAATGGGCCACCGTGAGAAGGACGTGGAGCCACAGAGCTGGCTGGAAAGGGCTCTTTTAAGGTTCAGAGCAAATGTAGGTGTATTCCTCCTCCATCTCTCTCTTCATACAACTTGTCCCTTCTTCCCCCCAGGGTGATTCTGGTGGCCCTGTGGTCTCCAATGGAGAGCTCCAAGGAATTGTCTCCTGGGGCTATGGCTGTGCCCAGAAGAACAGGCCTGGAGTCTACACCAAGGTCTACAACTATGTGGACTGGATTAAGGACACCATAGCTGCCAACAGCTAAAGCCCCTGGTCCCTCTGCTGTCTCTATACCAATAAAGTGACCCTGCTCTCACTGTCTGTGTCTGTGCCTCCTCCTTCACACTCCTTCACATTGGAAAGCATCCTCCAACCTCAGGTCAGACAGGGCTCTCCCCCTTAAACATAAGCAGAGCCTCCAGCTCCCAAATGTGTTCCATGGTACACTAGATTAGCACATACAAAGAGGTGGAATCCAAAAATAAGAAGCTTGGGAGAAAGGGGGCACTGTTTTCTAGAGAAACATGTGTTTCAGAAAGGTGGTCTTCGGCAGGGGCTATTGTTTTATTTGGGCTTCTCAGAGTGGTTAGAGCTACTCTGCCTTCAGAACAATCACAGTACAGAAAATGTGTCAGCATCTTCGAGGTGGCCCAAAATATTTGACCAGCTGAAACTTCTTGCTAAAATACAACAATAATTACAAATGCTGCTGGTGATGACGTGACTCTCCCAGGAATGTGTCGGCACCAAACCCTCGACCAAGCCCTCCCTTCTCATTCACCTGGAAAATCAGACTCAAATAAATCTTCCTGGCCCTCCGACTCTTCCCTCAATTCCCTAGTTCCATCTCTGTGAGCAGGCTAGAGAGATGTTCCACCTACCACAGCGGGAGCCAGACTGCGACTTGGGAATCAAGCCCAGCTCTTCATGCTGCATTTTCATCTTCTTTACCTTTGGGGTAGGATGCCACAGTGAATCCCACAGCTAACACCAGCTCCTCACTCTGACCAGGGAAAGAAACTACAGAGGGTCAGGATTCACCCATTTGATCAATTAACTGAGGAAGGATTCATTTTCATAAAACTTGCTTGCCTTTGAGACACTTCAAGTGAGTTATTTGGGATTCTTTAAAAGAGGTGGAAGGAAAGATCTGAGGACTGTGACACCACCAGCCACTCTGATCACAGGTTGGCTGGCTTGCACCCACTGGATGCAGCAGAGGGAGGCAGGCTTCATGGCACTTGCGGCACCTGCCAAAGCCTCCTCCTGGCAATTCTGACAGGGCCTAAGTTGGGGCCGTAGCTCATCCAAGCTTATCATCGAAGATCCAAGCAAGCTTCTCTTTGAAATTCCACCTTCACCTTCTGTCCCAAGTGGTTGTGGACACCCCTGGGAGCTGGCACTAAGGGCCAGGAGCAGCCAAGGGAGACAGACAAGTTCAGAGCACATTTCCAGTTACAGGGAACAGAGCACAGGCCTCCAAGTGTCCACAGAGCAGCGTGCAAATTGCAGGGATGAGTAGAGTAAAACCTCTACAGGGAGCACAGCATTCCTGGCAAACACAGGGGACCACAGTCCACATGCTGTGGAATACACCCAAGGATGCATCAGACACTTGTTTGGTAAACAGTAAATGTGTAAGATCGATTACCTTGAGAGGGCCATCTGTGCTCCAGACGTGTGGTTTGTGTGAGGAGACGGCTACCACTCACTATCTTCAGAGGAAAACAGGGCTCAGGGCTTGCACACAATGGACAGATACACATGGGTCACCCAAAACGTCACTGCATACAAACATCACTTTGTTCAACATGAATTTTGTTTTTATGGAGTCCAAACACAGACCCTAGTTCACCTTACAGCCTTGGGTTTGTCTGCTTTGGGAGATATATATCCAGTTGATAGACAGACAAGACAGATACATTTTTTTTCCCTTTCTTACCACAATGTCAATGCTTCATCTGAATATCATCATTACTCAAGAGTCAAGGGAAGAACCAAACGCTTCATATAAACAGGGCTGGGCTGGGCTAGATGGGGAGTGTTAGTTTCCAGTGTTTTCTGTCTCCATTCAGATCATTCCTATCAAAGCCCAGCTGGTCACCTCAAGCCAAGACACAGACATAAGGATCCCAATGGCCTTCCAGACGGCTGCTTCCACCTCCTACCTGGGCCACTAAGACTCTTTACACAGGAAAGTGAGTCACCCCAGTGAGAAGGGTTGCCAGCGGAAATAGGGCATGAAAATCACAGATAACCATAGGATTTCTTCCAAGTGGTCAGTGTAAAATAAACCACCACCACCACCGAAAACACAAAAGAAGCAAAAAAAGTGCTTATTCAAAATCCAAGACAAAATACTGTGTGAGAGTCAGGCCACAGGGTTGCCCTTTCTCAGGCCACACAGCTTTCCCAGTCCATTTGCTCACATGGAACCGTGAGATGTGAAGGCCTGCAGAGCGTGTGCTTGGGATGGAGGCTGGTACTGTTCACCTGTGGGTCCAGACCAAAGGGCAAAGAGGCAGAAAACTGCAACTCTGTCCACCGGTACAGCTTAGGCCCTTCTGCTCATAGAGGCTCCGAAGAACCCCCACCTCAGCCTTCACACATATGCTTCTGGCTGAACTACAGCCAGGCTGGAGCGCCATGGCATGATCTCTGCTCACTACAACCTCCGCCTCCAGGGTTCAAGTGATTCAGCCTCCCAAGTAGCTGGAATTACAGGCACCCACCACTGTACCCAGCTAATTTATTTTTTATTTTATTTATTTATTTATTTATTTATTTTGTATTTTTAGTAGAGACAGGGTTTCACCATGTTGGCCAGACTGGTTTTGAACTCCTGACCTCAAGTGATCCAAAGTGCTGGGATTACAGGCGTGAGCTACCGCTCCTGGCCCAGACCCCATTCTTAAAAAATATTTTCAACATTTATTTTAGATTCATGGGGTACATGTGCAGATTTGTTACATGGGTATATTGTGTGATGCTGAGGTTTGGGGCACAAATGATCTCCTCACTCAGGCAGTGACCATAGTACCCAATAAGTATTTTTTTAGCTCTATCCACCCTCCTTCTCTCTTCCCTCTAGTAGTTGCAGTGTCTACTCTTCCCATCTTTATATCCATGTGTACCCAATGCTCAGCTCCCACTTATACATGAGAACGTGATATTTGGTTTTCTGTTCCTATGTTAATTTGCTTAGGATTATGGTCTCCAGCTCCATCCATGTTGCTGTAAAGGACATTATTTCATTCTTTTCATGGCTGCATAGTATTCCATGGTGTATATGTACCACATTTCCTTCATCCAGTCTACCGCTGATGGCCACCTAGGTTGATTCCATGGCTTTGCTACTGTGAATAGTGATGTGATGGACAAGCGAGAGCATGTGTCTTTTTGGCAGAACAATTATTTTCCTTTGGGTAAATGCCCAGTAATGGAATTGCTGGGTGGAATCGTAGTTCTGTTTTAAATTATTTCAGAAATCTCCAAACTGCTTTCTGCATTAATTTTTCCATGAACTCATTTACACTCTGACCAACAGTGTATAGGTGTTCCATTTCCTCTGCAGCCTCACCAGCATCTTCTGTTTTTTGACATTTTAATAATAGCCACTCTGCAGCCAAGCTCTTTCAAGGCCAATGTGGGGAAGAGCCACAAAGATTCCTTTTCCCGAAGAGAATTCTTGCCTGCCCACTGGTAGATTTCTTGGTTTCATCTGTCTTTCGTTGTTTGTTTTTCAAAGAAAAACCAAAGGTAAAGTGGTAAGATCTTCCACACCTGAACAAGTTTGTAGCCACCAGAGCCTGCTGGGAAGGGGCCCCTCAAGCATGCATTGATCTTGTGACCTGGAATTTGAGAGATCAATAAGCCCCGTAGCAACCTACCACACAACTGCCCATCAGCGCTGATCCTTTCATGGGATTAGCTCAATTCTGACTCTGCAGACACTGGCAGCCACAGGTGACAAACCCTGTGTATCTGTGGGCTTTCCTCGTCACCCAGGGCCACAATGGGCTGCCTGCCCTAGGCAGAGACACAGCAACATTCTCTTAAACTGAAATTAAGCATAAATCCACTTCACCAATAATCATCTGAGGGCTCAGTCCCTGCCTCCTTCCTCGGGGATTTTAAAACACACATTTCTCTGACCAAACAGGTAGGTGAGATCTGACTTTAAAAGGAGGGAAAATCGGGTTGAATTGCGGTATCAGGAATGAATCCCAAGCATTTTTGTGTGGCGAGAGGCATCCACATCCCAAGCTGTACCTGGAGATGGAGAAAAATGCAGGAGAGAAGAAGAGAAAACAAAGGGGGACAACCAGCCCTGGTTGCTTTGCCAAGGTCTTGGGCACAGACAGGGCCGGCTCTGGCTGGGAGCTGCTGCTCTAGGGGTTGGGAGAGTCCTGTTCATCCATGGTGCTCAGCAGCAGGGACTGGGGGCCGTGGTAGGTGCAGATGCCCAGACTCTCAAGCTTGCTCCTTGCATGGCTGGCAGGGGCCTTGCTCCTTCTCACCAGGTGACTGCACAGGGCAGCTGTCATGGACATCCAGGGGGCCATCCAGAGCATCACTGATGAGCATGTTGAATGCTTTGGGGCCATCGTCATGTTGGCCCCAGTTGCACACATGGTATCTTCTCTTTGCTTGGGGCGAAGGGGGCGGGGAGGGGCGGGGATAGTCTGCCATGCTCAGAGTTGTAATCATTCAGCAGCTGCTCCATATATTCTAAATCCTTGCACAGGAAGGCTCCTCGGCCCAACTCCCCCAGGCTGGCCACACAGACACTGGGCTCCATTCCCAAGTCTTTGGTGGCTGCTGTGTCAGCTGGTGTCAGAGGCCCCAGGGTCAGCAATGAGTGGGGGTCTTGTGCTGCTTCTGCTAGGCCCAGCCAAGGGGCTGCTCTGTGCCTCCTGGGAGTCCCAGGGGCACTGCCACCTTAAGGGCCACATGCCATAGCTGGAAGTCACTATATGTTTGGGGAAGAGTTGGAGATCGGGAAACCATTCCCTCATAACAAGGTAGTAAATAGTTTGGCAAAAAACTGAAGATAAAATGGCAGTGCTGAGTAATCATGGGCTTCCTACAGGTGATCGGGTTGATTTCTTGTTGCCACTGCCTGGCCTGAAGACAGTGCTTGGCTCAGCGGTGGCAGCAGACGAAGCAGCAGCTCAAGAGGATGATGATGGTGGCCCACACCAGCCAGAGCCACAGCAGTGTTTTTTGTCACAGGTGTAGCTTGGATTGTTGGTACCACACAGGCTTATCCCGTGGGGGTTCACCCTGGGCTGACAGGGGCTGGGCAGCACCTGGAGGACCAGGAACACCACCCACCCCCCCACACACACACCGCCCAGACCATCTCCTCTGCAAGCCCCTCCTGCTCCTGCTCCTCCATCACAGCACTGCCCTCCTTCTGCTTCCTCTCCTCCTCTGCCCTCCAGAACAGTGGTCTTAAAGAGGTTTCTTGGCCTTGGCACTTCTGTGGGCTCCCAATGTGCTGATGTGTGACACACTGGCATGCTTGGCAAGACCTCACTGCTGCCTTTGACTACACAGGGTCCTCTCTGTACCCAGAGCAAACATATGCAAGGAAACCCCAGCACTGACCGAATCAGCTTCCTCGGAGGCCCCTCTCCACATGTGCTCCTGCTAACCCAGTCTGTACTCCCCACAAGCCGATGTCCTGCTTGGAGATGATCATGCTGGCCCTCTTGCCCAACAACTGGCTCCTGTGTCTGGAGGGGAGAATATAAATCCCTGGTCTCCATCCCTCATGTTCTTGAGAAGTCTGCCTTTTATTCCTCCACAGAATAATACCAACATGTTTACACTATTCCTATGTATAGACATTTTCCCATTTAGTTTTCTCTCCCCTCCGGAGTGGTTATTAATCCAGCGGTACAGATAAGAAAACAGGTTCAAAGAGGCTTATTAGTTTACCCACATCCCAAGCCCAGCAGATGGTAGGTCTGGGGTTGACTCCTCATTTGCCTGGCTTCAAAGCCCACGCTCTCTGTGCCCCGCCTCACATCCCGCTACGACTGTGGTCTGAGGTGATGACAAGTCCGTCAGCGCTGACCTCTGATGTTTCTCCAGCCCCCTGTCACTATCACCCATTCCCTTCCTCCCTGCATCTCCGGAGGGGCTCCTCCCAATTGTCCCATTCCATGTGGCAAGACGACTGCTCTCAGAGAGCTCCTGGTTATGGCATTGCTCCCTACCCTCCCACAGTGATCAAACTAGAATTCAAGCTCCCTGGGGAAATGTAGGGTTCTCCTGGCACCACCCCTGCCCCCACTCCCAGTCTCATGCCTCTTCACTGCTCTCCTCCCCTGTCCCCTCCCCTGCTCAGAAGCCCTGGTGGCCCATCCAACAAGCCATGCGCCTCCTGCCTCTGTCTCTGGACACTATGGCACTCTCAGACTGGAAGCCCTTCCTAACCTCCCCTTCACCCTTTTCAGAAAAGTCTTCCTGATTCTTCCTTGTCCCCACCTCCCATGGGTCTGGCCCTGCTGGCCCCCCGTCAGGTCTGAGGCAGCCGTCCTCCTCCTGTCTCCGCTTGCCTCTGTCCTAGTCCTGCTCAGGTGCTCAGGTGCAATAGATGTGTCCATCTTGGCAATCAACTGTGTGCTCCTCAAGCAGGTACATCTTGTCTTACATATCCCGATATCTCCAGTGATTAAGCAAAGCCTGGGATGTAATAAGCACCCAGTGAGTGGAGGAATAAACATGGAGTGGAGGGAAATGTGCTGAGAAAAGAAAGACCCTTCCAGAAGAATGGTTCTCAAAGAGTGGTCCCTAAGCCAGCAACACCAAAATCACCTGGGAATTTAGGAGAAACACAAAAGCTAGGCCCTACCCCACACCCACCGAGTCAGACCTCCTGGGACAGGGCCCAACAGACATCATCTTTTTTTATTTGAGATAGGGTCTTGCTCTGTTGCCCAGGCTGAAGTGCAATGGCATGATCACTGCTCACTGCAGCCTTGACCTCCCAAGCTCAAGTGATCCTCCCACCTCAGCCTCCCAAGTAGCTAGGACCACAGGCGCACACCACAAACCCAGCTAATATTATTATTATTATTTGTAGAGATGGCAACCTCATATGTCACTCAGGCTGGTCTCAAACTCCTAGGCTAAAGTGATCGCCTACCCCTTTGCCTCCCAAGGTGCTGGGATTACAGGCGTGAGCCACCACACCCAGACAGCAACCTGCATTTTAACATATCTTCCAGGTCTTCTGATGCCCGCTGAACACTTGAGATTGGATACGGTAATGACATCCTTAGGCCAGTATTGAAACCGCCATTGCAAAATTGTAACTGAGACAGTGAAACAGATCTGACCCAACCAACTCTATCTTGTGGTTTTTTTTGTTTTTGTTTTTTGTTTTTTGTTTTTTTTTTTTGGAGCCGGAGTCTCAATCTGTTGCCAGGCTGGAGTGCAGTGGCTCGATCTTGGCTCACTGCTACCTCCACCTCCCAGGTTCAAGTGATTCTCCTGCCTCAGCCTCCCCAGTAGCTGGGACTACAGGTGCACACCACCATGCCTGGCTAATTTTTTGTATTTTAGTAGAGGCGGGGTTTCACCATGTTGGCCGGGCTGGTCTCAAACTCCTGACCTCATGATCCACCTGCCTCTGCCTACCAAAGTACTGGGATGGGATTATGGGCGTGAACAACCGCGCCTGGCCTCCATCTTGCTTTTAACCTCCAAGCTGTCCTTATTCCTTCCCCAGCATAGGCTGAACTAACTTTGGGAAGAACTTAGTTTCTAGTTTGAAACAAAGACGATAACAGTCCTTTCCAAAAACAAACCTCCTTTTTGCCTGGAGACTAGACTGTCTTTATAAGACTAACAAATTTGCCAAAAGATTAGAAATTATGGTTTAGGAGTCATGTAGCTGGAGCCTGCAAGATTCCAAACCTCCCCAAATTGCTCCTGGGGATAACATCACTATTGTAAAACCTAAGATCAGTGCTTGAGATATTTTGCAGACCCTGCACTCGATGCATCAGCTGGCACAACCCAGATCGATAAACTAGTTCATCTGATCTTGTGGCCCCCACTCAGGAACCGACTCAGCACAAGAAAGCAGCTGGGGTTTCATCTCCAACCCAACGGATCAGCACTCCCGACTCACTGCTTTCCCCTCTGCCCACCAAATTATCCTCTAAAACTCGGATCCTCCAATTCCTGGGGAGATGGCAAGATTTGATTTCAGTAATAGTAAAACTCCAGTCTCCCACACAGTCTGCTCTGGGTGAATTACTCTTTCTCTATGGCAATTCCCCTGTCTTGATAAATCGGTTCTGTCTATACAGCAGGCAAGGTGAACCTATTGGGCAGTTACAATATCTCTCTGAAAACAGTCACTATTTTTTGTTTGTTTTTGTTTTTGTTTTGTTTTGTTTTTGAGACAGAGTCTCTCTCTGTCGCCAGGCTGGAGTGCAATGGTGCGATCTAGGCTCACTGCAACCTCCGCCTCCCGGGTTCAAGCTATTCTCCTGCCTCAGCCTCCCAAGTAGCTGGGATTACAGGCAAGCGCCACCACGCCCGGCTAATTTTTTGTATTTTTAGTAGAGACAGGGTTTCACCATGTTAGCCAGGCTGGTCTCGAACTCCTGACCTCAGGTGATCCACCCGCTTCCGTCTCCCAAAGTGCTGGGATTACAGACGTGAGCCACCACGCCCGGCTTCAGTCACTAACATTTTTACTGACTCTTCTGGCACCATGATTAACCCCGACACGCACTATCGCATGCAATTCTCACAACCCCATGAGGTAGGTATTATTATTGCTCCTAGCTTACAGATAAAGAGACAGAGTTTAAGAGGTTTAGCCACGCTACGGGGCTGCTGGGAGCCCGGCAGTCTGGCCACAGGAGGTCGGTTTCACGGAGGGGCAGGATGTGGCGGCATCTCCTGAATTTAAGGAGTCTTGGGGGCGCGGTGCTTCTTCGTCATTGGGCAACTCATTTTAGCCTCTTGGGGTTTCAGTTCCTCAACCGAGAACAAGGAATTTAGGTTGAAATGAACATGCTGGAAAGCTTTCAAGAATTGCACACGTGAAATGCTCTTTGCGTGTCTCCCGGTCTCCCACCCGCCCCCGACACAGAGGCGCAGGAGTAACCCTGCTCCCTTCCGCGTCCTCGCCCCACCGCGAGCTGCGCATTCTTCTCGCCCCATCAAGTGGCGGAGCTCAGATTGCAGTTACTTAGGTCTAAAAAAATAAGGAAAGGCTGCCCCCTGCTGCCCACATGGATGAATGACCCCAACCTGATATCTGCCTAACTGGTCTTCCTAGCTTTTATGGAAAAAACGCTGCATATGAGCTTGGGCATACCGTCCAGAGAGGCAAAACTGGGACAAACTCCATCGGAATTCTAAAAAACCATGATGCC
Organism: Pan paniscus; assembly: GCF_029289425.2. Lineage (NCBI taxonomy): Eukaryota > Metazoa > Chordata > Mammalia > Primates > Hominidae > Pan > Pan paniscus. The sequence goes on from NC_073255.2 coordinate 179,632,102, forward strand.
AAGACAGAGTGGCATTATTATTTATAAGGCCAGTCGGGATGAGGGCCCCCACTAGGTGATTAAAAGACACTAACTTAGAGGATGAATTATTGATAAGTAAACGAGGTGAGTAAGGCAGGAAAACATGCAGAAATAGATCAAAATAAACTGAATATTTCAATTAGGAAAGGTACTGGCAAGAGGCTTTGACACAATCCAATGGATGAAAGCAATCAACTTTTTTTTTTTTTTTTTTTTGACAGAGTCTCACTCTGTCGCCCAGGCTGGAGTGCAGTGACTCAATCTCGGCTCACTGCAACCTCCACCTCCTGGGTTCAAGCGATTCTCCTCCCTCAGCCTCCCGAGTAGCTGAGACTACAGGCGCACACCACCATGCCTGGCTAATTTTTTTGTATTTTTAGTAGAGACAGGGTTTCACCGTGTTAGCCAGGATGGTCTCGAACTCCTGACCTCATGATTCGCCCTCCTCGGCCTCCCAAAGTGCTGAGATTACAGGCGTGAGCCACTGCACCTGGCTGCAATCAACTTTTTATGCAGGCATTTGGTAGCATGTTGTGAGGTCCGTCACTATTAATGCCGTGAATATACCAAATCCTCTTTTTCTTTCTTCCCTAAGTTCTAAGGGCCATGCCCTGGCACCAAACTTATGGCAGTCCTAGACTGCCCTCTGATGTTCACCATGGCTTACCTCTGCCCTGTTCTAGTTGGGGACAAGCTGTGGGTCCCAAGCCTGGCATTGTAACAGAAACACCCAAGGTAATTTTCTGTTTGTTTGTTTATCTAAATAAATAAATAAGTAAACTCAGTCTTGGAGATTTTAACTCAATAGGTCATGAAGACTACTCAGAAATCTACATTTTTCACAGTTGTCCAAGTGATTAAGTCCTCACTGAGCAAATTCAGGACAAGAAAACAACTTCTTACATAAATTCTACATAACTTCATACATAACTTCACACATAAACTTCTTTGGCAAAAAAAAAAAGACTTTGTAAATTAAACAAGTAGGTTTTTAAAGTAGCATATTTTATTTAAAGCCAAATTTTCTTGATTTTTAAAATTAACTTAAGTTTGACTTTCAATAGACAATAGAGCTATATGACTCTAAAATGGAAACAACCCAGTAACGTTGACACTGGGAAATATAACTTTTACTTCCGCTCTGTTTCTGTCTACTCCACTCATTCTTTCTTTTCTTCTTCTTTTTTTTTTTTTTTGTTTTGATAGAGTCTCACTGTGTCGCCCAGGCTGGAGTACAGTGGCGTGATCTTGGCTCACTGGAACCTCCGCCTCCTGGGTTCAAGTGATTCTTCTACCTCAGCAGCCTCTCAAGTAGCTGGGATTATAGGCACCTGCCACCACGCCCAGCTAATTTTTTTTTTCTTTTTTTTTTTTTTTGTACTTTCAGTGAAGATGGGGTTTTGCCATGTTGGTCAGGCTGGTCTCGAACTCCTGGTCTCAGGTGATCCGCCTGCCTTGGCCTTCCAAAGTGCTGGGATTACAGGGGTGAGCCACCGCACCTGGCCTACTCCACTCATTCTTAATAGGTCATCACTCTTGTCAGTTTCTGTTGTATCTTTACAGTGTTTCTGTATACAAAATGTATATAAAATCAAGTAAATACAAAAGTATAATTCTTCTTTTCCCAACTCTGCTAGACAAAGGTGGCGTCTAGTTATGCTATTCTGAGACTTTCTCTTTTCCGAGTTAATAATGTATCTTAGAGAATTTTCCATAGCAATATAAAATATTTTGATTCTTTTTTAGCATTGAATATTACTCCATTGGGTGAACGTATTTATTTTTCTTATTCTGATTTTTTTTTCCCTTATAGTTAGGCACCGTTTGGATTTATTTTTCTCTGAACAATTTACTCTTCACCTATTTTTATTGGGCTGCTGGATTATTTTCCTATTGACTTTTAGGAGTTCACCACATGTTGAGGAGATTAGCCCTGATGGTGACAACTGGGAATATTTTTCCCAGATTGTTATGTATATTTTGATTCTGTTTATATTTTACCATGCGAGTGTGTCATCATTATGTCGTTGTTTGTCTTTTTTTTTTTTTTTTCTGGATTTTAAGTCATAGCTTAAAACCCTCCGAGTGACGCACAGCCTCGGGGCAGGGCCAGGGTAGTGATGGGGGCTGTGGCTTCTCTATAAGGACGTGCCCCAACGTGACAACAGCTTGGAGAGGGGTGAGTACTGGAGAAGACCAGCCCCTTCGCCAAACAGCCTTACAAAGACATCCAGCTCTAAGGAGCTCAAAACATCCTGAGGACAGCGCCTGGAGGTGAGAAGGAAGCCCCCGGCCTGGTCCATACCCCACCACCAACTTGCATAATGGGGGGTGATGTCACCCACCCTCCACTCCCCTCAAAGGAGCAGCTGCTCTGGTGGTCTCTCCCAGGCTCTGGGGGCGGACCCATGGGAGGGGCTGTTTTTGTACAAAGCTGTAACATTGTGGGGACAGGGGGCCACAATGATTCAACTCTATGGGAAACCTTTACAAAAACCTCTCTGGCGGTCCCAACTCCCAGAGTCCTCTTCTTTCCTCCTGGGTCACAGGTCTTAATGCAATTTGGTTCAGAATGCCTCTGCCTCACTCCTGATCACATGTCAGACCAAGACTGTGGACAAGGACAGGCCCAGATGAGAACTAAAGCTTCCCAGGCAGAGAGAGGTCAGACATAAGAAGACTGCCTCAGGAACCTCACAAGTGGAGGACTCAGGGAGGGTCCCAATCCCCAAAAATTGAGACAAAGTCAGGTGGAAGGTTCATCAGAGGTGACCAGCTCTCCAGAGGACTCGGGAAGAAGTCAGGGGTATCTATAGATGGAGTCACAGGTTCTGGGCCCCTGCCATCCTCTGCAGGCCACGCACTTTCCCTTTCGATGGACCCTCACAGAGGGAGCATCTGAATGGGGCATCCTTTGAAAAAGGGACCTAGGACCCTGTGGATGGACTCTGTCATTCTCCATAGTCCTAAAAAGCAAAAGTCAAAGTGTTCTTCTGTGTAATACCCATAAAGCACAGGAGGAGATTTCTTAGCTCACTGTCCTCCATCCTAGCCAGGGCCCTCTCCCCTCTCTATGCCTTGAATGTGATTTTCACCTTGACCCCTGTCACTGTGTGAACTCTGAAGCTTTCTTTGGACAAGGCACCAGACTCACAGTTGTAGGTAAGACATTTTTCAGGTTCTTTTGCAGATCCGTCACAGGGAAAAGTGGGTCCACAGTGTCCCTTTTAGAGTGGCTATATTCTTATGTGCTAACTATGGCTACACCTTCGGTTCGGGGACCAGGTTAACCGTTGTAGGTAAGGCTGGGGGTCTCTAGGAGGGGTGCGATGAGGGAGGACTCTGTCCTGGGAAATGTCAAAGAGAACAGAGATCCCAGCTCCTGGAGCCAGACTGAGGGAGACGTCATGTCATGTCCCGGGATTGAGTTCAGGGGAGGCTCCCTGTGAGGGCGAATCCACCCAGGCTTCCCAGAGGCTCTGAGCAGAGTCACAGCTGAGCCCAGGGTGATGGGGCAGAAGAGGGAAGGGGAGGGGGCCTCTCCTCATAGTTCCCTGAGATAGGAGAGCCCAGAGAAAGGCCGGTGGGTAATGAATGAGCCACGACACCTCTCCATCTATCTGCTTCACTGACAGAGGTTCTCTGTAGATTCTTCGTATATTCCTGTGCTGGATTTTATAGGAGGCCACTCTGTGTCTCTTTTTGTCACCTGCCCGAGTCTTGGGCAAGCTCTGGAAGGGAAGACAGAGTACTGGAAGCAGAGCTGCTCTCCCTGTGAGGGAAGAGTTCCATGAACTCCCAACCTCTGCCTGAATCCCAGCTGTGCTCAGCAGAGACTAGGGGGTTTTGAAGTGGCCCTGGGAGGCTGTGTTCTGGAAACACCATATATTTTGGAGAGGGAAGTTGGCTCACTGTTGTAGGTGAGTAAGTCAAGGCTGGACAGCTGGGAACTTGCAAAAAGGGGCTGGAATCCAGACGGAGCCTTTGTCTCTGGTGGTTAGGTGAAAGTGTATTTTTATCAGGAAGGCCTATGAGGCAGATGAGGAGGGGATAGCCTCCCTCTCCTCTCCACTATTTTGTAGACTGCCTATGCCAAGTTAGGTTCCCCTACTGAGAGATGGGTAGACTCAGCTTGGAAGGGGTCACCTTGAACATCTCCTGTCTCCTTGAAGGGTGCCGGTCACGGCCATGACAGATAAAAGAGCCTCTGACCTTACCACCACGGTCCTACTTTTTCTCTCCCTCACACAGGAGAAGGTCACAGAAGAGGGAACTTGGGGGACCACACAGGGCCTAATTGGTCTGCTGACCACCGCATTTTGGGTTGTACCATTGTCTACCCCTCTACCCACCAGGGTTAAAATTCTACTAAGGAACAGGAGAGGACCTGGCAGGTGGACTTGGGGAGGCAGGAGTGGAAGGCAGCAGGTGGTGGTTTTCCTCCCAGTCTTTAATGTTGTGCAACTAATGAAAAACTGTTTTTTGGCAGTGGAACCCAGCTCTCTGTCTTGGGTATGTAAAAGACTTCTTTCGGGATAGTGTATCATAAGGTTGGAGTTCCAGGAGGACCCCTTGCGGGAGGGCAGAAACTGAGAACACAGCCAAGAAAAGCTCATAAAATGTGGGTCAGTGGAGTGTGTGGTGGGGCCCCAAGAGTTCTGTGTGTAAGCAGCTTCTGGAAGGAAGGGCCCACACCAGCTCCTCTGGGGTTTGCCACACTCATGATGCACTGTGTAGCAATCAGCCCCAGCATTTTGGTGATGGGACTCGACTCTCCGTCCTAGGTAAGTTGCAGAATCAGGGTGGTATGGCCATTGTCCCTTGAAGGCAGAGTTCTCTGCTTCTCCTCCCAGTGCTAGTGAGGCAGATTGAGTAAAATCTCTTACCCCGTGGGGTAAGAGCTGTGCCTGTGCCTGCGTTCCCTTTGGTGTGTCTTGGTTGACTCCTCTATTTCTCTTCTCTAAGTCTTCAGTCCATAATCTGCCTCCTCACTCCCTTCTTGGCTCATCCTCCCTCTTATGTGCATGGCTCTGTCTCTCCTAAGCCTCTTCCTCTTGTGCCTTATGCTGCACAGTATGCTTAGGCCTTTTTCCTAACAGAATCCCTTTGGTCCAGAGCCAAGAATCCAGGCAGAGAAAGGCAGCCATCCTGCTGTCAGGGAGCTAAGACTTGCCCTGTGACTGGAGATCTCCGGGTGGGTTTTATCTAAGCCTCTGCAGCTGTGCTCCTATAATTCGCCCCTCCACTTTGGGAACGGGACCAGGCTCACTGTGACAGGTATGGGGGCTCCACTCTTGACTCGGGGGTGCCTGGGTTTGACTGCAATGATCAGTTGCTGGGAAGGGAATTGGGTGTAAGAATGGAGGTCAGGGTCACCCCTTCTTACCTGGAGCACTGTGCCCTCTCCTCCCTTCCCCGGAGCTCTTCCAGCTTGTTGCTCTGCTGCGTTGCCTGCAGTTCCTCAGCTGTAGAGCTCCTTGCTTAGTCTTCAGGGCTGTGTGTTTCTTCGCTCTTCTTTTCATTGTTTTCTGGGACTCTTCTCATCTCTACTTTCTTAGTGGATGTATTGTTTTACTTTCCCTTTTTTAAATTGCATCTTCTCCATTTTTTCCTTCCCATTCTAACTCCACTTCTGCATTGTTGACTCCTTTTGGTGACTAGCTCTGTCTTCTATGTTAAGATTCTCCCCACTGCCAGCCTCCAGCACAGAACTCTGCTCATGTCTTCATCTCCCTCCTTCTTTCTTTCTCTACCAGTCTTAGAAGATGCATCTATGTCTTCCTGAGGTAGTTTGAAGGTTCATGAGCCAGGCATGACCAGGTTGGGGAGACAGGTGGTTTCAGGGCTGCTCTTGAGGCCTGAGGGCAGAAGTCCCTGTCACAGCATTGGGCGAGCTGCAGGGAGTCTCTGAGGTGCCTGTGTTTGGCAGGTGTTTGGGAGATAGGTCTGAAGAGAGTGTTACAACTGGAAACTGACATTATCTTAGCAACAGATAAGGTATAAAGAAGACAAAATGGGTAGGAGACTCTATTTTCTTTTTTTCTGAGACGGTGTCTAGCTCTGTTGCCCAGGCTGGAGTGCAGTGGCACGATCTCGGCTCACTGCAACCTCCGCCTCCTGGGTTTGAGTGATTCTCCTCCCTTGGCCTCCCGAGTAGCTGGGATTACAGGTGCCTGCCACCACACCCAGCTACTTTTTGCATTTTTAGTAGAGATAGGGTTTCACTGTGTTAGCCAGGCTGTTCTCAAACTCCTGACCTCGTGATCCGCCTGCCTCGGCCTCTCAAAGTGCTGGGATTACAAATGTGAGCCACTGCACCCGGCCAAGACTCCATTCTCTTAAGCCTCAGAATCTATGCTAGAACAATAGGGTGAAGGCCCCACCAGGAAGCCCTAGTACAACCTTCCCCATGCTGGGGAGGAAGCAGACAGGCGGTGGAGCGGGGTTGGGATGGGGTGAGGTCTAGGATGGAGATATAGACAAGGGTGGAGGAATGGGACTCATAGGGTCTACCAAAGTTTAGGGGCTTGGGCAGACATTAGCGTAGGTGGGGACACACACCAAGACGTTGAGTGGAAAGTACAAATCACCAGATTCAAAGGCCTGGGTTCAAGGGGCTGTGGTGGGGGAGGTGTGCAATTTGAAAAGCAACTTAAGCCGCCTCCTCTCTAAGACATAGAAACAGAAGAGACTAACTTATATGAAAATCCTTTGTAAAGGATTTTGTAAAGGACTCAACTTGTGGTGACAATCCTTTTCATTCCTGTTGTTTATGATCACTAGGTCACAGGGTTTGCCTTTTTCCAAACCTGCATCTCAATTTTCCCATCAAAAACATTTCCCAAATTTGGATAAAGAACCCATATCTAGACTTGCCACATTTCTGCACCAAAAGCTCACTCTCATGGTTGGAACAGAGCCAAGCAAAGGGCACGGTAAATTGTGGTTTCTTCCACTCCTCATGTGTCTTCAGATGAAATCATTCCTTCCAATAATCCCAGAAATTCTTTCTCTCCTCTCTCAAGCATGTGAAAGGGTCCAGAGCTCTGCAGTGTGAGCTTTCTACTGAAATGGCCCTTGGACTTTGTGGTTCATTCATACTCAGTGGTCTAGCTTGTACTACTTTTGAGAATGCAAAGCTTAACTGTGGACGGATTCCAATCCTGGCCAGGCAGGGTTGCTGGACACTCTGAGAGAAGAAAGGGTTAATCCCATGACCATCAGCTTCCATGGGATTTCAGCCATCCTAGACAAGCTACCACACCCTCCTGCCCCAGGGGAGGAGGAAATGTGGACCATCCCATCAGATATTGACCAGGTTTGGCTCTTTAAAGAGGGTTACATGCAAGAAAATAAAATTTTTTAAAAAGGTGCTGGGCAGGTGGGGGACTCAGATGTAATGGAAAAGTGTCTTTTCTAGAAAAGAAAAGCTAATTCTAATATGTGTCACTACTCCACGAAACAAATATATACATCTTGATTTAAAAAAGGAAAATTATCATTAGAAAAAGTCAATTTAGTTATTGTAATTATACCACTAATGAGAGTTTCCTACCTCGAGTTTCAGGATTACATAGCCATGCACCAAGCAAGGCTTTGAAAAATAAAGATACACAGATAAATTATTTGGATAGATGATCAGACAAGCCTCAGTAAAAACAGCCAAGACAATCAGGATATAATGTGACCATAGGAAGCTGGGGAGACAGTAGGCAATGTGCATCCATGGGACAGCATAGAAAGAAGGGGCAAAGTGGAGAGAGAGCAACAGACACTAGGATGGTGACCCTAAAACAATGAGGGCCTAGAATGACATAGTTGTGCTTCATTATGGCCCATTCCCAGGGCTCTCTCTCACACACACAGAGCCCCTACCAGAACCAGACAGCTCTCAGAGCAACCCTGGCTCCAACCCCTCTTCCCTTTCCAGAGGACCTGAACAAGGTGTTCCCACCCGAGGTCGCTGTGTTTGAGCCATCAGAAGCAGAGATCTCCCACACCCAAAAAGCCACACTGGTGTGCCTGGCCACAGGCTTCTTCCCCGACCACGTGGAGCTGAGCTGGTGGGTGAACGGGAAGGAGGTGCACAGTGGGGTCAGCACGGACCCGCAGCCCCTCAAGGAGCAGCCCGCCCTCAATGACTCCAGATACTGCCTGAGCAGCCGCCTGAGGGTCTCGGCCACCTTCTGGCAGAACCCCCGCAACCACTTCCGCTGTCAAGTCCAGTTCTACGGGCTCTCGGAGAATGACGAGTGGACCCAGGATAGGGCCAAACCCGTCACCCAGATCGTCAGCGCCGAGGCCTGGGGTAGAGCAGGTGAGTAGGGCCTGGGGAGATGCCTGGAGGAGATTAGGTGAGACAAGCTACCAGGGAAAATGGAAAGATCCAGGTAGCAGACAAGACTAGATCCAAAAAGAAAGGAACCAGCGCACACCATGAAGGAGAATTGGGCACCTGTGGTTCATTCTTCTCCCAGATTCTCAGCCCAACAGAGCCAAGCAGCTGGGTCCCCTTTCTATGTGGCCTGTGTAACTCTCATCTGGGTGGTGCCCCCAAGCCCCCTCAGTGCTGCCACATGCCATGGATTGCAAGGACAATGTGGCTGACATCTGCATGGCAGAGGAAAGGAGGTGCTGGGCTGTCAGAGGAAGCTGGTCTGGGCCTGGGAGTCTGTGCCAACTGCAAATCTGACTTTACTTTTAATTGCCTATGAAAATAAGGTCTCTCATTTATTTTCCTCTCCCTGCTTTCTTTCAGACTGTGGCTTTACCTCGGGTAAGTAAGCCCTTCCTTTTCCTCTCCCTCTCTCATGGTTCTTGACCTAGAACCAAGGCATGAAGAACTCACAGACACTGGAGGGTGGAGGGTGGGAGAGACCAGAGCTACCTGTGCACAGGTACCCACCTGTCCTTCCTCCGTGCCAACAGTGTCCTACCAGCAAGGGGTCCTGTCTGCCACCATCCTCTATGAGATCCTGCTAGGGAAGGCCACCCTGTATGCTGTGCTGGTCAGCGCCCTTGTGTTGATGGCCATGGTAAGCAGGAGGGCAGGATGGGGCCAGCAGGCTGGAGGTGACACACTGACACCAAGCACCCAGAAGTATAGAGTCCCTGCCAGGATTGGAGCTGGGCAGTAGGGAGGGAAGAGATTTCATTCAGGTGCCTCAGAAGATAACTTGCACCTCTGTAGGATCACAGTGGAAGAGTCATGCTGGGAAGGAGAAGCTGGAGTCACCAGAAAACCCAACGGATGTTGTGATGAGCCTTACTATTTGTGTGGTCAATGGGCCCTACTACTTTCTCTCAATCCTCACAACTCCTGGCTCTTAATAACCCCCAAAACTTTCTCTTCTGCAGGTCAAGAGAAAGGATTTCTGAAGGCAGCCCTGGAAGTGGAGTTAGGAGCTTCTAACCCGTCATGGTTTCAATACACATTCTTCTTTTGCCAGCGCTTCTGAAGAGCTGCTCTCACCTGTCTGCATCCCAATAGATATCCCCCTATGTGCATGCACACCTGCACACTCACGGCTGAAATCTCCCTAACCCAGGGGGACCTTAGCATGCCTAAGTGACTAAACCAATAAAAATGTTCTGGTCTGGCCTGACTCTGACTTGTGAATGTCTGGATAGCTCCTTGGCTGTCTCTGAACTCCCTGTGACTCTCCCCATTCAGTCAGGATAGAAACAAGAGGTATTCAAGGAAAATGCAGACTCTTCACGTAAGAGGGATGAGGGGCCCACCTTGAGATCAATAGCAGAGGTTAATTCAGCGTGAAAGGCAGTGATGGGAGCTGAAGAGGTTACTTCTAGAACAGTCTAGGAAGACACAGATGTTGAGTATAGGAATTTTCTATATCCAACTATACTGTTCTGCCCAGGAAAGACGTGCTCAGAGGAAGAGCCAACCTATACAGGTGTGTTCACCCTCCAGCTGGCCATGTCCCCGTGACTAACAAAGCTGGATTCCATAAGCATCACCCACCTTCCTTGCAGCTTTCTTATTGAGCACTCCATTCATCTTCATTGGTTCACCAAGTTGATTTCCCAGCTCCGAAGAAGAGAGGCTCTGACTTGCAAACTTATTTTCAATGGAAGATGTGTCTTCCGGTTTAAGTTACCCATCTGTTTATAAATCTCTCTCTAGTGAATTAAACCAGAATGAAAATGTCCCCTAATCATTCCTGGAAGGTTAGAAAATAAAGGTATCTAAAACTGAGAATCAGCCCCATTCCTACTTCTAGAATTCCTTCAAAAGCTCCTTCTGTTGTCTCACTGTCACCATGGTGATGGAGTCCCAAATCCCAAAGGTGGCACAGAAGACCCGATGATTATCCTTGTCTCCTTCCACACTCTCCTCACTTCTCTCATCCCTGAAGCCCCTGAGCTGCTTCTTTCAGGCCGCTTTGCACATGCTCTTCCTCCTGGGGTGACAAAGTACTCTTCTCCCCATGATAACTCCTGCTTAGACTTAAAGATTTAGCTCCAATGTCTTCCCCTCCAAAAAGCTTTCTCTGGCCCTTTCTTGCCTCTTCCTTACCTCTTCCTCCCTTGAGGCTGGATTAAATACACCTTTATTTTGCTATCACAGTGCCTTGTGCATAATCTTCTTTGTGATACATCACACTTGCTGGAAACTACCTCTTTATTTGTCTGACACCCCCAGGGACTATGAACTCCTTGTTAACAAGGATACATTTTAAGATAGTATCCCAGGGCTATAGTATAGTAACCTCAGTTTAGTGTAGACACCACATAGGTATGTATGAATAAATAAATGAATAAATGAGTGAACCCAAACTGACCCAATCCAGGAGCAATCATCACCGTAAGTCCTGCCTGAAATAGCCATTACCCTTCCATTTATAGGACTACACCACACAGTCTTCCCTCTTTATTGCAACACATACATGCATTCAAAGATGCGTGTGTGCATGTATGCACACGCATGTATATATGTCTATATTTACACACATGTACACACATCCACTCATTAAACACATATCCCTGTGATGTGTTGTTATCAACTTCCAAGAAAATTAAGATACCCAAATTACAGTCCCCAAGAAGCGTATCTGTTCACAGAGCAACTCAATCATGAACAGAAAGAGCCAAACGCAAGTCCATGCTTTGAAAGAGCAACATGAACTGCTTACTAAAATGCAGTCAGAGAGTGGCCCTCAATTTCTCACTGGGATAATCAGGAAAGAGTCTGAGAAGGTGGCAATCTCTTCAAAGGAAGAATTGGTCTCAGTTGTTCACTCTAGAGAATGGCCATGCTGGTCAGAGGCATGAACAAAAGCCCTAATGACATGGCTAGGTACCTCTGGGTAGGCCCGTTTAGCTGGTTGCAAGGTTCAGAAATGGGAGTGCTCAAAATTAGTGCTGGAAAGGCAGGTTGGTGCATGCCACTCTGGGAATAAACTTACCTCCATGCAACCAGCATGGAGCCTGCACATGGTGGATGTTCACTAAACACCTGTGGAGTAAATGAAGAATATGGAGTTCAGACATCGTTCAGGAAGCAACTGAACAAAGGGAAATTATAGAGGTTTCTGGATTGTTTGTTCTCCTGTCATAAGGTGCCATCAACTGCTCTGTGGATTTTCCTATGAGCTGCCTGCCACCCCTCGCTCCTCCCACCCACTTCACTATAAATGCCAGTCTGAGCAGGTGGGCACAGTGAGCCCCACCAGGGAGACCCAGTGACATAGATGGTCTGCTCAGGGTGATGCATGTTCCAAGGAGGGACCTCTCTGCCCCCCACCATTACCATCACTGTGACTTTCCCCAAGCCCTTCCCATTTTAATTCACTGCCTTTGTCTTTTCCAAGCCCCACACAATCAGACTAACCTCTGCCACCTGCGCTTCCTGCCTCTGCCCAGTGGTTGGGGGAGGGGGACTAGCAGGGAGGAAACATTTTTGTATCATGGTGTAACATTGTGGGGACTAGCGGGGGGGGCACGATGATTCAGGTAGAGGAGGTGCTTTTACAAAAAACCCTGCTGCAGTAAGCATCCCCACCCAGCCCAGGGAATGCAGCTACCAGGTGGGAAGAGTTCTCTGGGGCTGGTCCCAGCTGTGGTCTTGCAGGGTCCCCCAAACCAGCGAGCACCTGTCCATCTCCCTGTCCAGACTCGGCTTCCAAGGAATAAGAAGGCCAAGACAGCAAAGTGGGATTATCACTCAGCACTTTTAATAAAACTTGTTCTTGACAAAGTACTTGCACATGCATTATTTATTAAGAACTGATGAAAACCCTGAGGGAAAGATATTGTCCCATCTTTCCGATGAGGAAACTGAGATCAGAGAGGTTACAGGTCATATAACTAGGAAGAGGCAAGGTCTAGCCTGCAACATCGCCCAGCTCCAGCCGTTCCAGTACCACCAATGCCCCTTCAGATTTCAAATCCACTGTGTTGTCCCCCAGCCAAGTGGATTCTCCTCTGCAAATTGGTGGTGGCCTCATGCAAGATCCAGGTTACCGTGTCCAGCTAACTCGAGACAGGAAAAGATAGGCTCAGGAAAGAGAGGAAGGGTGTGCCCTCTCTCTGTGCTAAGGGAGGTGGGGAAGGAGAAGGAATTCTGGGCAGCCCCTTCCCACTGTGCTCCTACAATGAGCAGTTCTTCGGGCCAGGAACACGGCTCACCGTGCTAGGTAAGAAGGGGGCTCCAGGTGGGAGAGAGGGTGAGCAGCCCAGCCTGCACGACCCCAGAACCCTGTTCTTAGGGGAGTGGACACTGGGCAATCCAGGGCCCTCCTCGAGGGAAGCGGGGTTTGCGCCAGGGTCCCCAGGGCTGTGCGAACACCGGGGAGCTGTTTTTTGGAGAAGGCTCTAGGCTGACCGTGCTGGGTAAGGAGGCGGTTGGGGCTCCGGAGCGCTCCGAGAGGGCGGGATGGGCAGAGGTGAGCAGCTGCCCCACTCTGAGAGGGGCTGTGCTGAGAGGCGCTGCTGGGCGTCTGGGCGGAGGACTCCTGGTTCTGGTGCTGGGAGAGCGATGGGGCTCTCAGCGGTGGGAAGGACCCGAGCTGAGTCTGGGACAGCAGAGTGGGCAGCACCGGTTTTTGTCCTGGGCCTCCAGGCTGTGAGCACAGATACGCAGTATTTTGGCCCAGGCACCCGGCTGACAGTGCTCGGTAAGCGGGGGCTCCCGCTGAAGCCCGGGAACTGGGGAGGGGGCGCCCCGGGACGCCGGGGGCATCGCAGGGCCAGTTTCTGTGCCGCGTCTCGGGGCTGTGAGCCAAAAACATTCAGTACTTCGGCGCCGGGACCCAGCTCTCACTGCTGGGTAAGCTGGGGCCGCCGGGGGACCGGGGGCGAGACTGCGCTCGGGTTTTTGTGCGGGGGTCGGGGGCCGTGACCAAGAGACCCAGTACTTCGGGCCAGGCACGCGGCTCCTGGTGCTCGGTGAGCGCGGGCTGCTGGGGCGCGGGCGCAGGCGGCTTGGGTCTGGTTTTTGTGGGGAGTCCCCGGGCTGTGCTCTGGGGCCAACGTCCTGACTTTCGGGGCCGGCAGCAGGCTGACCGTGCTGGGTGAGTTTTCGCGGGACCACCCGGGCGGCGGGATTCAGGTGGAAGGCGGCGGCTGCTTCGCGGCACCCGGTCCCGCCCTGTGCTGGGAGACCTGGGCTGGGTCCCCAGGGTGGGCAGGAGCTCGGGGAGCCTTAGAGGTTTGCATGCGGGGGTGCACCTCCGTGCTCCTACGAGCAGTACTTCGGGCCGGGCACCAGGCTCACGGTCACAGGTGAGATTCGGGCGTCTCCCCACCTTCCAGCCCCTCGGTCCCCGGAGTCGGAGGCTGGACCGGAGCTGGAGGAGCTGGGTGTCCGGGGTCAGCTCTGCAAGGTCACCTCCCCGCTCCTGGGAAAAGACTGGGGAAGAGGGAGGGGGTGGGGAGGTGCTCAGAGTCCGGAAAGCTGAGCAGAGGGCGAGGCCACTTTTAATCTTTTTTCTGGGGTGTTTAGAGAGAAGGTGAACGATGGAGAAGGAGAGGATTTGTTAGGACTCTGGGAGAGGCGAGACTGGAGAGGACGAAGGGAAATCCTGGTTTGGGGAATGGGTAGGAGTGGGGGTAACTGCTATTCGTAGGCAAAAAGAGCTGAGCAGGCTGGGAACAGCGCGTGTGGGCAAGGGTCAGCACTGCGGGCAGGCGGGTGGGTGTTAGGGGGCAGAAATCCTGCAGCCGAGGGTGCAGTAGAACACAGAAGAAAAAGCCTGCCAAACAAAAGTGGAACAGAGAAGCCAAAAAGGGAGATGAACATGAGTCAGCGAAGAAAAGAATGAAAGTTTACTGTTTAGCAGTGTGGATCTCTAATCCGACTTAAAACTCCTTGTTCCCGATTCCTATTCCTCCTAAGCCAGAGATCCCTGGGTCCAGGGTGAGGGCACGGCATTCATGCTTACCCACGGGCTGGTCAACAAAGAGGTGCTGACCTGAGAGTAGGGCACATAACCTCAGCCACTGGGGTACACTTACCACCCCCGCCCCCGTGTAGCTCCCTCCCCTATCCTGAAATCTCCCTTAGCACACTAAGTATTCTAGGTTAAACAGCCCAGATGTTCAGGGAGTTCATTCGCCACAAACACACATTAAAATGCAGACAATTTGCCTGTGAGATGAGGAAAATTCTCTGGAAGATTTAGGCCCTGAGAGCTGAAAAGGGACCCTAAACATTACCTGGTGACAACTGCCCTGAGGCCAGAGAAGAGAACTCACAATATTGGTATATTAACCGGTACCATTTGTAGTTAGGCTGTCATTAATCTGGGTGTAATGGGGCTCAGCTACAGTGAAGCAGTGAAGCGTATCCAGAGGAAATGTGGGGTTCCTGCAGTCAGCTGGGGCACCGAAAAGACCCAGACTTTAGAACCAGATAAAGGCTGAGTTCGAACCTCTGGTTCTTTTGTGATGTGGTGACCTTGGGCAAATTAATGTGTGAACATCAGTTTCCTCAACTATAAAATGTAATGAACAATACCTACCACTTACTATTGCTGTGAAGAAGAAAAGAGAATCAACATGTACAGTGTACAGATTATTGATGTAATTCAATGGTTCTTTTCCCCATCCTCCTAGGAGGTCACTGGGGAGACAGGGGGCAGGGTCAGCCCAGTGCCAAAGGATGGGCAGGATCTGAAGTGTGGAAATGGAGTAAGGCTGTGTCTGTGTCAGAGGTGGGTTGGGAAGATGTGAGACAAACATCACAATTTTGCCTAAGGTGAATCCAACCCACAAGTAGAGCACAGGCCAACAGCAGCTCACTAGTACACATACTTACACCAGCAGCTCACTAGTACACACACTTACACCAGACGCTCACTGGTACACACTCACACCAGAAGCTCATTAGGACACACACACCGTCAGCTTGCTAGTACACACACTTACACCAGAAGCTCACTGGTATACACTTACACCAGAAGCTCACTAGTACACACACTTACTCCAGAAGCTCACTAGTACACACACTTACACCCACAGAGACAAGCCCCACACCACGTGGACTCACAAATGCAGAAGAGTTGACCCTGCCCTCATGTACAGATAGTATGTTGGTGTGTAGTGAGAGGCGGCTAGTGTTCGCCACGCCTGTTGCATCAATAACTATTCCACAGAACAGCATACATGGTCAAGGAATATTTTTAATTTTTACAATGAGGACTGAGTGTTTGCTAAATGAAGAAATCAAACGAGTACATTCTGGAGGGCTGGTAGACTCCCAGAGCCAGGGTTTTTGAGATGAGAGTGAAAATAAGCAGGCTGAGAGCAGAAAGAAAGAAAGTTCTGCAGATAGAAGTTAGGATATTACCACTTCAGCCCCAGCCCAGCCAGTAAAGATTTAGAAGCATAGTAGTTATTAGCAGGTAGGAGTTGTGGGGAGGAAGGGAAACTGACATGATGGGAAGCAGGACCAGCTACAAAATTTTCAGGACCAGCTCAAAATGAAAATGCGGGGGCTCGTGTTAAATCTTAGGATTTCAACATGGTGACAGCAGAGCACTAAACCAAGTAGGGGGCCCTTCTAGCAGGAGGCCCCATGGGGACCCAGGAAGGAGGTCACATCCATACACATGTGAAGAAATGTCAGAGTAAATTTCCTCCATTGTCCAGGAGATTCGGAATAGGTTCTCCTAAGACTGATATTTCTTCATTTTAATAGAGTTGCTCAGAAATGAAAAATAATCAATGGGAAGAAAAAGAAAAAAAAAAAAGATAAGATGAGTAGGAGGGCAGGTCCAAAAGAAGTGATTCAGCGAAATGAAAGGAGCCCTCAGGGATTAAAGGGGATGAATTTACCTGTCATCCCTAAGAACCTACAAAGGAGATGCTCAGGACAGAAACTGTATCAACACAACTAGTAGCAAGAAGTTACTCTGATGATATCAGATGTTTATTTGGGAAACTTGCTAGTAGAGAAAGCTACATATAATATTTGGATGCAAAGGGACACAGAAGGTTGAAGAGTCCCTAATTTTGAAATAAGGGAAGATGACTAACTGTCTGAGCAGAGAAAACTCAGGGGTACCTGGAGGCAGAGGAATGGATAAGATGACTTCATGCACCACAAAAAGAAAAAACCTCACATTCTCATGAACGCACTGTAAAAGCAAAGGATGTCCTCATGTGAATGCAAAAAATAGGCCATCTGTAAATCTAAAGAAAGCCCCCAGATCCAAAATGTCTCCCTCATCCCAGATTCCCCTTCATTCCTGAGCACCTTAGATTTGGTATAAATAACCTGCTTGGGAGGGGGCTTTTTGAATTTGTACATAATTTAACCTTCACACAGTTTCTGCAAAGTCAGAATGGTGATTATTACTTCACATGCAGAAAAAAGTGGTAGGAATTTCTGTCTTGAAAGTCTTGTTGGTGGACAAAGGAAGTTCTAGGATTTGGATCTTGTTTTTTTGGGTTCCAATCCCTTGCTCCAGTTAAAGAACTACCACATAAAATGGTGAGAAGTAGGTAGGCAAGTTTTTATTGATAGAGAGGAAATCAAATAATGGCAATGAGGAGACATCACCTGGAATGTTAGGCAGTGCCTAACTGGGGGATGGACAGACGATGGGCAGTGCCAACCCATAGGGTGGATACAAAAGACAGGCAAGGAAGGGGTAGAACCATCAAAGAGGAATAGGCTGGTGACCCCAAAGCAAGGAGGACCTAGTAACATAATTGTGCTTCATTATGGTCCTTTCCCGGCCTTCTCTCTCACACACACACAGAGCCCCTATCAGGACCAGACAGCTCTCAGAGCAACCCTAGCCCCATTACCTCTTCCCTTTCCAGAGGACCTGAAAAACGTGTTCCCACCCGAGGTCGCTGTGTTTGAGCCATCAGAAGCAGAGATCTCCCACACCCAAAAGGCCACACTGGTGTGCCTGGCCACAGGCTTCTACCCCGATCACGTGGAGCTGAGCTGGTGGGTGAATGGGAAGGAGGTGCACAGTGGGGTCAGCACAGACCCACAGCCCCTCAAGGAGCAGCCCGCCCTCAACGACTCCAGATACTGCCTGAGCAGCCGCCTGAGGGTCTCGGCCACCTTCTGGCAGAACCCCCGCAACCACTTCCGCTGTCAAGTCCAGTTCTACGGGCTCTCGGAGAATGACGAGTGGACCCAGGATAGGGCCAAACCCGTCACCCAGATCGTCAGCGCCGAGGCCTGGGGTAGAGCAGGTGAGTGGGGCCTGGGGAGATGCCTGGAGGAGATTAGGTGAGACCAGCTACCAGGGGAAATGGAAAGATCCAGGTGGCGGACAAGACTAGATCCAGAAGAAAGCCAGAGTGGACAAGGTGGGACGATCAAGGTTCACAGGGTCAGCAAAGCACGGTGTGCACTTCCCCCCCAAGAAGCATAGAGGCTGAATGGAGCACCTCAAGCTCATTCTTCCTTCAGATCCTGACACCTTAGAGCTCAGCTTTCAAGTCTCCCTGAGGACCAGCCATACAGCTCAGCATCTGAGTGGTGTGCATCCCATTCCCTTCTGGGGTCCTGGTTTCCTAAGATCATAGTGACCACTTCGCTGGCACTGGAGCAGCATGAGGGAGACAGAACCAGGGCTATCAAAGGAGGCTGACTTTGTACTATCTGATATGCATGTGTTTGTGGCCTGTGAGTCTATGATGTAAGGCTCAATGTCCTTACAAAGCAGCATTCTCTCATCCATTTTTCTTCCCCTGTTTTCTTTCAGACTGTGGCTTCACCTCCGGTAAGTGAGTCTCTCCTTTCTCTCTCTATCTTTTGCCGTCTCTGCTCTGGAACCAGGGCATGGAGAATCCACGGACACAGGGGCATGAGGGAGGCCAGAGCCACCTGTGCACAGGTACCTACATGCTCTGTTCTTGTCAACAGAGTCTTACCAGCAAGGGGTCCTGTCTGCCACCATCCTCTATGAGATCTTGCTAGGGAAGGCCACCTTGTATGCCGTGCTGGTCAGTGCCCTCGTGCTGATGGCCATGGTAAGGAGGAGGGTCGGATAGGGCAGATGATGGGGGCAGGGGATGGAACATCACACATCGGCATAAAGGAATCTCAGAGCCAGAGCACAGCCTAATATATCCTATCACCTCAATGAAACCATAATGAAGCCAGACTGGGGAGAAAATGCAGGGAATATCACAGAATGCATCATGGGAGGATGGAGACAGCCAGCGAGCCCTACTCAAATTAGGCCTCAGAGCCCGCCTCCCCTGCCCTACTCCTGCTGTGCCATAGCCCCTGAAACCCTGAAAATGTTCTCTCTTCCACAGGTCAAGAGAAAGGATTCCAGAGGCTAGCTCCAAAACCATCCCGGGTCATTCTTCATCCTCACCCAGGATTCTCCTGTACCTGCTCCCAATCTGTGTTCCTAAAAGTGATTCTCACTCTGCTTCTCATCTCCTACTTACATGAATACTTCCCTCTTTTTTCTGTTTCCCTGAAGATTGAGCTCCCAACCCCCAAGTATGAAATAGGCTAAACCAATAAAAAATGGTGTGTTAGGCCTGGCTGCATTTCAGGAGTGTCTGTGGAGTTCTGCTCATCACTGACTTATCTTCTGATTTAGGGAAAGCAGCATTCCCTTGGACATCTGAAGTGACAGCCCTCTTTCTCTCCACCCAATGCTGCTTTCTCCTGTTCATCCTGATGGAAGTCCTCAAACACCATTTCCATACCCAGGCATTCTGGGTCCCCACTGGAGGGTTAGTCTGAAGGGCAATGGCTGGGCTTTGGAAAACCAGCAAGATGAGGACAGAGAGGAAGGCACACAGCAAACCATAAGCCCTTACCCAGTGCAGGACAGAGGATGCGGGCAGACCTATGGGTTACAATGTCTGGTCATTTCCCAATTCCAGATTAAACTGTCACCTGTTTTACCTTTAGTTTTATTAGTGTGTAGTCTTAACACCTCCAGCTTCTCTTGTTTCAGGATTTGGGCTTAAAATTGAGTGCTACTCTGCATGTCTAGTTTGAAATACTAGAGAAGGCAGAGTTGAGACAACTGATATGTAAAGCCTGGGGAAGAGTGATTTCTCAGGAGCGAGACACACCGAGTCAGGAGCAATGGGATATAGGGCCCAGTGGGGGCTAAAGTGCTATGTTCAGAGTAGCTCTTCCAATGGGCTTCTTCGTTTGATGGATGGAAACCAAACCACTCCAAACACAAGGTGTTAACTGCTCCTACTTGGGCAAAGACAGTTATCCTACCAAGGTAAATTCTGCATACAGGCTGAATGCATTGTGGTAAAACACTACATGGAGGAAGAGGAGGAATGGGATTAAAGAAAAGGAGGCCTAGAACAGTGAGAGGGGCTGAGAGAGGCCATGTCAAAGTTAGTTGAGGAAGACTGTCAGGGGAGAGAAGAGAAGTCTGAAAGCAGAGAAACGTTGGGAAAGAGGAGGGAGCCCTTTGTTGAGAGCCTGCTTGCTTCATGCCTCAGGCTGGACGCTGCTACCTGTGCTGTCTGCATCTGCACAATGATCCCAGGAACAGGTATTATTTTCCCCATGTTATAGATGTGGAAACTGAAGATTACAGTTCAAATTACTTATGAGTTGTGAAACCGTGGCATGTTCTGCTGAAGATGGCAATTCTGGAAACTTTTTCCAAGTAGTTGCCAGGATGGTGGGATTGCTCCTGGTATCTGGGTGATCCTAGAGCAGCTTCTCCCAAACTCCAGGCAGGGCCCATGGTAACACACTGAAGACACCTTAATGCCTTGGTGTCTTTGTTTCCCACGGCTGCCGTAACAAAGTACCACTGGTGGGTTTAAAACAATAAAAACTTATTCTCTCACAGTTCTGGAGGCTAAAGATACAACACCAAGATGTCAGCGGGTCATCCTGTATGACAGCTCTAGGGGAGAATCCTTTCCTGCTTCTTCCCACGTCTGATGGCTTCTGGCACTCCTTGGCTTGTGCCAGCATCGCAGCAATCTCTGCCTCTGTCTTCACATGGCATTTTCCCTGTGTCTCTGCATTTAAGCTCCCCTCTCCTTTCTCTTTTCAAGGCATGGTCTTAGGATTTAGGGCCCACCCTAAATCCAGAACAATTTTATTGAGAGATCTTAACAAATTATACCTGCCAAGTCCCTATTTCCAAATAAGGTCACATTCTGAGTTTCTGAGTGGGCATGAATTCTGGGGGAACACTCTTCTTCCCACTACACTGGGGATCTTGGAACTGGAGAAGAGGGTTCTCTGGTGGCAGCTTGCAAAGACCAGGAAAGGATGTGCTCACAGCAGGGATGGGGCCCAGGAAACTCATCACATGCCGGTCATTTCCATCAGTCGTAACTATCTCTAGACTGCTCAAAATGCAGTATAGTATTTTGTTGGCTATTGTTGTTACATATGTGCTGGTTTGTTTTTATATTGGCTAAAAAAAGCCTAAAACAAAGGGGACAGGCTTTAGGCCCTAGACCACCATTCATGCTTCCCACTCCTTAGACCTGCGTGGAGGCAGCAGGCATATCCTTGTGGCTCCTCACAAAGGTAGGACAGGAGGATGAGCAGCCGAGGGAACAAGGAAGCACTTCAGAGAGAGCAGAACTGTGGGGGCCAGAGGGCGCAGGCTAGGACTGGGGATATTGGAGGATAGTGGTTTGTGTGGGCAGAGCTGTGAGGGGCTGAGCAGCTGTAGTGCAAGATTAGAGTGGAGGTGGGAAGGGGGAAACACCTTGTAGAAGAAAGATAGTGTCTGTTAGTTTGGTGGCCATCATCTTGGGGACGTGGAAAACGGAGGCATTAGCAGGTGGGAGGATGTGGGAGGAGTTTCTTGTTAGTACCCTAGAGTTTGCAATCAGACCCAGGTGAATGAATTCTCCTCTGGAGGATAAAAGGCCATGTGAATTTTACCCTCTCAGTCCAGGGGACTTGACAGAGATGGAGAGAGCTTTAAGCTCCATCTGGTCCTCCCAACACCCTACTTGACCCAGGGCAGGTTCCTCTTCCCAAGTTTTTACAGCCATTTCCTTGTCTCTCTCAAACAACACCCCCAACATTCAGCACGCATGCACTGGGAAGTGAATCTCTTCTGCCTCTACCTGCCTTTTTCTCTAGAATCGAAGTGGATTCTTCTGGGCCAATTCTGGGCATCCTCTCCATTCTTCCTCAGGTAACACTGAGAAAAGATGAGTTAGATGTAGGGCAATCATATAACTTACTGTAAGAATTGAGATACCATTGAAAATGAAAGGGGCCATTAGCCACATGGGATGCTGGAACAAGAGGAGTAAACCAGGAATGGTCACAAGGCCCCCCCAGTGGAGAGGCTCTGAGGGAGTTTCTGGGTGCAGCATTATTCCTGCAAAGGGAGGTACTAAAGGGACTCCACATCAACCTGGACTTGTTGACTGGTTCAAACCTCAGGGCTGACCTAAGCATCATCCTGTGAAGAAACCATGTGGACAGAATATAGGGCAAGGCAGGGACAACAGCATCCTACACAGGTGACACCCAGTGCAGAGCAAAGCATGCTTACTTATTGAAAAGAGTTACAAGAAAAGCATCTCTGGAAGAATGTGCAGGGTACCCCAAGTTCTCGCTGAACTTAGCATGGAGTAGCTCTTAAAGAGAAGAACTTCACCTGTGACCTTTACAGATTTATTTGGGAAATTGGAAGAAAAAGGGGGTCATCCAAATGGTTGCATAATAAAATAACTTCTTTGTGGGGGAAATGGGATTCCCGTGAGCATCCCAGAGCCCCAGTCACCATCACTTCCTGAGAGGAAGAATCTTCCCATCAGCACCAGTATCCATAGAGATTTTCCTACTACTAGGCTCATTGCCGGGCCACATAAGGTTGGGGAGTGGGGATGGTCGGGAGCTGCTGGGACAAGCCAAGAGAAAAAGGCTTTTTCTCTCTCGAGGGAGTGATTTCATAATAAGAGTTTGAGATAAGGGCAATGGATCCTAATAGATATTAAAGTCTCCATTTCCTTCCCTGAGCCATTTCCTCATTTTTCTTCTGTAGTGGCCCAGAAAGGAGGGGCGGAGATAGACTGATATCAGCCCCTAACAGTCTGTGTGACACACAGCCCCAAATGTCCTATATAGGAGAATCTTTGTGAGGTTTCTCTGGTTATAAATGAATGTGGGAATGGAATATTGGTGCTTTGAGACCTCTGTTGAAGCTGCATAGTGAAAACAAAAATGTGTTTTTGCTTCTTCCTCAGGTAACACTGAGCAAAGATGTCTAGCCATATTTTCATTTAGGGGTGTTGGGAGATGCTGGTGGAGATCATGGGAATGGCTAAAACCCAGAGGTGAACTCAGCTTTGCCATGGACCCATGAGTGAATCCATTTTCTGCTTCTCTACTGACATCTCAGACTCATCACCAGGTTCACTTTCACCATGTCCTAGAAACTCCCCTATGCTATATAAGAAGACTCATAGTATAGAATGGCATGAAGCATGGCCAACAGTTTTAATCACAGTTCATTTCCATTGCTTGTGGCAAACTCCCATGGCTCCCAAAAAGCTGATTTCTGAGGCTTGGGACCCCATAACCTAAGACTACCCAACCCACCTAGACTCAAAACACAACATATTCCCTGCCTTATTCTAGGGTTGAATGTTCTTTCCTCCTATCTGGAAGCCTTTCTTTTCTTGCTCTCTGTGTTTGTGAATTTGAAGTTCCTGGGTTCCTTAACATCCCTACATCTCTGCCTGTCCTTTTATTTTTTTTATTGTGGCAGAACTTATGAATCATCTCCCTCCAACAGACATGATATTTTCTATTCGCCATCCCCCTCTCCTATAGACTCAACTACATGCCTTTCTCTCCCATCTCTATCCATAGTCTTTATCTCTGCTGCTGGTGGACTCCTGAGAGGGCTTCTTGGGGAATATGGGGCCCCAAAAATGAGTGAATGGCTTCTGTAGGTCAGCAAAAAGGATCTGAAAATGAGCCTACACCTGTGACTATTTCCAAAGGATTTTTATCAGCTTGCTCTGCAACTGATCTCAACTGCCCTCTGTGAATATGAGCATTTAATCCACACAACATGTAAAGCTAATTCTCAGATCCTTTTTGCCAACCTACAGTTGCTATTCACTTATCTCTGGGACCCTATAGTCCCCCCAAAAGCCCTCTCAGGTGTCTACATGCAACAGAGTGCCCATATTCTGGCAAGAACCCATAAATCTATGCGAGACAGAATCATTAGAAACTTTAAAACTTGAGTTTTCAGAATGGAAAAAAAGCATGTAGTGGATGGATGAAAACATTATCATAGCAAAGAAGATGTTGTAATGCAGAGACCTCGGTTTAAGCCTTAGTTCTGTCATTTATCAACTATGTGACCCTGGGCAAGTGATCACCTCTGAGACTCAGTTGTCCTTGCTGTAAAATGAGCTCAATTACAAGCCCAACTTCATAAGATGGTTTTATCTCATTTAACCCACACAACATGTAAAGCTTTTAGAACAATATCAGTAAGTATTAGGTGTTATTATAACTACTACCAACCTGAAGATTTTTTTCAGGCAAAACATTTTCAGTTTTCTCAATTTTGTTATTATAGGGCACAGTTTTGAGCACGTCCTACTTTCCATAGCCCAATCACTCCCTTCTGAAAACATTAAAGTTTGTTTTTATCCCTCTATCTTTTTAAAAATGTGTTGTACAGGACCTGACCCAGCACCAGGTGGGTTCTGACCTACAAAGAGTAAAGGGGGAACTTTGCCTCCTCTTTCTCAACATCTTATACGTTAGTTGGTTCCATTAGGACAATTTATCTACTTTTTGTACGCTCATCATCCCGTTGACTCACAGAGCTCACTTTGACTCACCCCCTGGGTGTTTTTTCACATATCCTTCTTTCACATATTCCCCTTCCTGTGTTCATATAGATGGTTTTCTCTGTTTGGTGGGGGAGGAGGGAGAGAGAGAATGTTTATCATGTTTATTCAGCTTATCTCTCCAACCTATTAAGATTCTGCAGGATTCTAATTTTGTGATTCATTATATTTATCCTTCTATCCTCATGCCATCTCAGATATCATCATCTTGCCTGATTCATTACTATACGAGTGATTCATGAAATTCATAGGAAGATCACAGCTCAACAGAGACCCCACATTCCCCAAGCCTTGTCTGAAGTCCAGGAGCTTCTAAAACACAGAGAATTAGCTTCTGGTCCTCCTCTGGCCCCAGCTGCATGGCTCTGAACAACTCATTTTTATTCTCTGGGCTTATATGTCCTCCTCTGTGATATGAGGACATTGGGTAAAGTGATCTCTAAGAATCTTCAGACTCTGCTCTTCAGATTCTCTGATTCAAAGCCTGCAGTCTCTGAAGTACCAAGAGAATGGGAACTCAGAGAAGCTAAGCTCTTCCTGGCCTCAAATCATACATATCTGTGACATAGTCTCAGATAGTCTGATGGTGGAAGGGGACAGCACTGGCACTGGAGTCCCACAGTTAGCAAGAGTCACCTGGAGCCCTGACACCTGTTCCCTGGCCCTCCTCCATCAAAAAGGTCTAGGGCCATGAATGACAAGAAAATTGTGTTAAAAAGGAGAGTGGCCCTGAATCAAAAGGTGGGAAGTAATGAGACATAAGTCTGGGTCTTTTAGGTAATAGCTGACAACTGGATTGGGGGTTCTGAGCCCAGTGCTGGCTGCCGGGCTGTTTATCTCTGAGTCACATCAGCACCAAGCCACAGCAGCCACCTGCCCTAGCTCCATCTCTTACAGTCACAACAGGATGTGGTTTGACATTTACTGGGTCCTGCATCTGGGGTGCCTGTGAAAGTCGCTCCCTCCACCCACCCACCTTCAGAGCATCATGAGAACCGCACTCACCGCATCCGGCACCCAACCCCCTCCTATGCTGCTCTTTCTACCTGGGCCCCTGGTTAGCATCCTGGCAGTAGAAATAGAACTTCAGAGGGGAGGGGACAGGGTTTCTAGAGGGGAATCTAGGTATCCCAGATCCATGTGCAGGCCTCCCCTCCCCCAACACATCTTTACACCTGCTGGAGGTTATGCACAAGATCAAAGGCCACAGTGGGCACCATGAAGATAGTGGAGAATGAAAAACAGCTGCAATAACTGCTCTGACCCAATTGGGATCCCTTCTGGTCCCACATCACTCAGGCAACTCTCTCTTCCCACCTGCCCCCCAAACTCCCTTCCACCTCCCTCCACATGTATCCTCCCACTTCCTTCCACTCATGTAATGAGAGGTGCTGATGAGTCACAGGAGAGGTAGCCCTAGATAACTAACAGACTGCAAAACGGACAGTCCCTGGATGTCTGAGCCAGTGTTTGTGCACTGCATTGACTGGCTCCTCGTAGTTTTTTCCTGTAGTTGCTAAAGCCTGTAAGGTCTGTGTGATGAATATTTTCTAACACATCTCAGAAGAACATAATGCAAGACAGAATGAAAAACTAGAGAGGCAGAAACCCCCAAAGTAAGTAGTGGGAAATTACCAGGTATATAATAGGTCAAGCCTGCTCTGCAGGAGCTCAAGGGATTGTAGCATTCTTATCCCAAACCACTGAATCCTGGGCAAAAATAAGAAGTCGCCTAATTTTAGTATTACCAGCTTCCCAACCCCTGGCATTCTTCATCTTACTCAAGCTGTCCAGAGGCCCCAGGGTGACTCCCTATAAGTCCCATGGGTGGCTGAGATCTATTTAGAGGCACAAGGGTATCTCCTTATAAGTCCCGTGGGTGGCTGAGATCTATGAGAAGCATCCTGGGGAGAGTGCCTCTGGCCACCAGCATGTGGCCCTGAATCTTCCATGTGCAACTGGCCAGGGAAGGAGATATATGGAAATAGTCATCCTGGCACATCTGCAAAATCAGATGCAAATCCTGGAAGCTCTCCTAGAAAAGAGACAGCCTCATCTGATTAAAGGGGCAAGCGAGTTTGATGAATTCTTGGCAAGAAACGGCATGTCTGAACAGGATCGGTCATCCTAAACTGCTTTCCTTTGTCCCCTGGAATTATAATGACTGTGGATTTCTGAGTCCTAGATGGTATGGAAACAGTTATGGGAATGAACAGTCTTGCATGAATAAGAGCAGATAACATGGAGGATGTTAATTTGTTCTGCTGAATTTAGGTGGCTTTCAAGCCTCTCCTTCAATGCTCACCTGTCTCTAGGATGCTCTGTGCAATGATCAGGACTTTTTTTTTCAGATTCTCTAAAACTTACAATATTCACATAGACCTGCACATTTCTACACAAACTGACTCTCCTGCTTGCAATGTCATTTTGCTTATATAACTATTAGCCTCCTAAGGAGCTAAACTTAGCTACAATTTTATGTCCTTTGTGAAGTTTTCCAGAATTTTTGCAGTATATTACAGGAAGGAAAAATCTGCCTCAACTCTCTACTAATTCTACTTGACTAGTGGTGATTGCCTGAGACATTTCTCTATTAATGAGGATTCTGAAGCTGTATAAAGCCCCTACAGAATCAGCATCTGAATAGGCACAGCATAGGGTTCAAGTTTCATGGTTTTGCCATCCAAGCATGTTTAGCATTTTAAATATTAATATTTATTACATACTTGTAGTTTATGATTTGAAATTTTTTAACTAAGTCTTCCTCTTGGGTAAGTTGTAATGAAAATAATCTTGTAAGCTTAAGGAGCGGAAAATAATACCTGTTGAAAATTAGAACTTGTAATAGGGCTTTATAAACACCATCTCATTTAATACACTTAACAATTCAATGAGGCAAGTTTTATAGGTGGGGAAAAACTTGAAACCTAGTAAGATTAAATAACTAGGTCAAGTTCATAACAACTAGCAAATTTAGACTACAAAAATCAAGTGCTTTCACTAAATCATGCTATGACTATGCCCAACACCATCTTGAGTACATTTTATTTTTCTTTTTAATCCTCAAAATGGCTCACTGTGTCCAGCACATAATAGCTGCTTAATACATAGGTGATCCTTAAAGTTCAGTAGGGATCCCTGGGCATTATTCCATATGTTCTTGATCACTCTGTGTCTACATCTCAGATTTTCCACTTCAGATTAAATGATACTAGAAATATGCACGTGTCTGGATTGATCTAGGTTAAATGATGCCCGGAATGGAGTATTTTAAGACATCTTGTGCCCCCTTGTGGAGGGGAAGGGACATTAGAAAGAAAATCTTTTTAAGAACAAGGACTAGGGAGGGATGGGGATGAGGAAGGAAGCTCAGTTGCCAAGGTAACCATCGAACCTCTTCCCAGCCATCCACATCAGCCTTTTCCTCTCCTTCATTTCCATCCAAGTGATTTCTCTTTTTTAGAGCTCAACCATTACACACACGGTCCTCTTCTTGCGTATCTCTTGGATCACCATCTGTCTGTCTTTGCTACAAAGGAAGGGCTACGAGATAGTACAACAGGACATTTTTTAAAACCTCAAACATCATCAACTAAGTGCAAGTTTATTTATTTTTTTTTTTTTGAGACAGAGTCTCGCTCTGTCACCCAGGCTGGAGTGCAGTGGCATGATCTTGGCTCACTGCAACTTCCACCTCCCAGGTTCAAGTGATTCTCCTGCCTCAGCCTCCCAAGTAGCTAGTATTACAGACGCCTGCCACCACGCCCGGTTAATTTTTGTACTTTTAGTAGAGACAGGTTTCACCATATTGGCCAGGCTGGTATCAAACTCCTGACCTCAGGTGATCCTCCTGCCTCGGCCTCCCAAAGTGCTGGGATTACAGGCATGAGCTACCACGTCTGGCCTAAGTGCATGTTACCTATACTAACAAAACCACACTTCTGCCTCGAATGAGAACAGTCTCCTGAACATCTTGCCTCTTTGCCTGACTCAAAGCCTCAGGTCTAAGCCTCCCCAGAATTTCTAGTCTCAGCAGAAAGATCAATGACAGGAGACTCTCCAGGTGATGAAATTAACCAATTAAGTAACCTGGGTTGGCATCCTCCCATTTGTTCACCAGCTCACCTCCTGCCACAGGTATATCCTATTTCTCTCAGCCATATATGCACAAACCCCCTCCCCAGGGCACACATAGAAGAATTTGGAAGACTAGAAAATCAGGCAAGGTATAGCACACCTTGAGGGCTGGAGTATGGTAGCCTAGGCAGGGACATCCATACATTGAGAACTTGACTATGTGCAGGCAAATCACAGGTTCTGCACACATACAATTTTTTGTTCTCCCTGAGAACTTAGTAGAGTCTTTTGTAGAATTCTCGCTTTATTCCATTGCTTTCACATTGGCCAGCAGTCAGAAACCTACTTACAAATATCCTCCACCCAGTCCCTGAGTGAGGGCCCCTGGGGAGTATGGTTAGGGCTCAGGAGAGGGTGGGGTTTTTGCACAGATGTCTGCCCCACCCAGCTCAGTGTGACACTCCAGGCACAGAGATAGAAGCCAGAGTCACTGAGGAGGAGCTTCTTAGAACTCAGGATGAACTGCCGGTCCTGGGGTCTGGAGGCTGAGAGATTCTGGGGCACCTCAGAGCTGATCTGGCCAATACCAACGGAGTAGAAGAGCACCTGGAGGCCCCTGCCTGCAGCCTGTCGGTACCAGTATAGGTTGGGGTTTGATGTTCCCTCCACAGTGCACTCCAGAGAGAGCGGGCTGCCCACAGGCTGCACCAGGGTCGCTGGCCATTGATGAATAGTCTGAGATCTGACCCCTGTGGGAAAGATAAAGTGCCATTTACAGAGGAGCACCGCAGCCTGGCTTGCCTTCCCCAGACAGAGGGGCAGCTCAAGCTCTTGCATGACACAGGCACCTGGAATCCATCATGGGGAGTAGACTGGGGGAGCCAAGGATGCAAAGCATCCCTGGGCCAGGGAAGACCAACAGAACGAACTCCTTCCCAGGAGATAGAGAGAACTAAGAATCATCAGATCAGCCCCTAAGGCTAAATTCCCATATCTGTTCCAGACAATCAGAGGAATAGACTCAAGAGTGTCAAACCAACAGCTCAGACTCTGCATTCACGGGATTGGGGTGAGGGTGAGGATGAGAAAAGAGGCTTGCCAGAGAGGAGGGCACCCACCAAAGAAAGTGCCCAGGAGAAGGGCAAGGAGAGAGCAGAGCATCATCCAAGCCAGCCTTTCCTTCAGCTAGTCTGGGGGACAGACGCCTCCTCTTCTGGGCCAGTGATGTGGTCAGGCTGCTCCCTCTGGGAGATCTGCTGCCAGAGCAGAGGAATCCTACCCCATGAGCTGGGGAGGAAATGAGGCTAGTCTTCTTTTAAGAGTGTGGTGAATCACCCCCAGCCTCCCTGGGAACCAGCTATACTCTGCACTTGTTATCTTCTTTGCATTCCTGCTGACATCCTGGTATGTAAATATATTTAATGACTCATTATTTACCTGTAAACTAAAGGTAACTCTCCAGCTCCCCCAGGAGACATCAGAAGCCTGGGAAAGCTTCAGAGAAACTGTGATACTGATAGAAGGATGAAAAAAGATTTTAGTTTATCTGAAATTGGAAACTAGAGCTAGACATGTTACCTGGGAGATGAAAGGATAGGGCTCAAGAGATTCAGGTATTTTGGGGTAATCAAAGCAGAAATGCTCAGTTCTGAGGGCAGGAAGCTTCTATGACAGCCAAAGGGATCGCCTGCATAATCTTCATCCCTGGCAGACAGGTTTTGAGACCTGGACAGGCATAATTAACTCCTGAACTGATCAAAGTTGGAATCTGTTCCATGTGTCTCTAATGGCCCAACTAGATCTAATTTATCCTCTAAATGCAACAGGAGTAATAGGAAACATCACAGAGACTTGGAATCATATGGATTTGGGTTCATTTCACAGTTCTGCTTCTTGCTGGCTTGGGAACTCTCAAGCAAACCCTGATTCTCAATTTTCTTATCTACAAAGTGAAAATAATGATGACAATATCTAAAAATTGTTGAAAGATGCATTTTGCCTGGTGCACTGCAGGCAGGCACTCTTACATGTGTTGGCTTTTTTTTTTTTTTTTTTTTTTGACTCCGTATGTCTGCAGCAAAGATTGGGAGATTTACAATGGGATGGGGTGGAAGGTGGGGGCTGAAGGGACCACAGAGCCACAAAAAACACAGTCAAGCCACGAATTCATAATAGTAAGGATTCATAATAGCTAAGCATGGGACTCTGCTAGGTAGCTGCTAAAATGTCATTCTGCTGAAATGGGACAAAAGACCTTCAGATGCCTGGAGGACACCAGCACACCCTTGGAAACTCCTCTTCCCTCTGTATTTGCCATGCTCTGTATTCTGAAGGATTCATATTCAGAACAATTACTTAGTTTGGGTTGGATGTGGTGGAGCGGTTTGAGATGAGAACCCAGGAAAGAAAGCCGTAAAAGTGGCTGAACAGGGAGAATAAGCTTTAAGCAAATAAAGCATTTGTAACACTTTCCCATTTCATCAGGGCCTAGTGATGTCATATGTTTGTTGTTGTTGCTGATGCTACAGTAACACAATTCCAAGTTAATGTTGGGGTTCTTGCTTCTGACGGTTTTGGCTGTAGCACATTTTTTTGTTTGCATTTGAATACACCATATGTATAGGGGAATGTTTTGTTTTTTATCATTTCAAAACGGAATTAATCCTCTTATAACATTTATTTAAATGATAAATCAAGTGGTAAATATAGTTTGCTTGCAGTGAACATTTGGAACATATGATGAAAAATAGCTATAGCCAACGCAAGAGCAGTTTTCATTGAACAGTTGTTCAATCTCAGTTTTTAATAAATCTGATAATATAATATCTGTGCATGTTAGGATTGCAGAGAGTGAGGCCAAAATAAATATGTGCACACATAGCCTATTCCTCCCTTTCTTTCCATTTCTGTTCTCTTTCCTCTTTGCTTTTGAAATTTTTATTTAGTCCTGAGTGGGGATGGGGTGGAGAGAAAGTGGACAGGGGGTGGTGGGAGATACAGGGAGAAAGAATGAGAATTGCTCTTGTTCTCAAGGGTACTGCATCATGTTTTCCTTTGGCTGGCAGTCTTTAACACCAGCGTATCCTATGAGACCTGACTTCACTCATCAGCTGCACCAGCTCAGTGTCATTACCACATGTAGACAGCAATGTAATCCTCCTTCTTAGAGATGTTGCAGCAGATTGGAGGGTGAAGAGATGTATCAGTCAGATCAGAGTAACCAGCTGGCTCCTGGCTCCTGATCATTGTCACAGCTCAGTAGCTGGAAGCTCCTTCCATATGGCTGATGCCTTTTAAAAAATCTCCTCAATCTCCATCCCCATCTGCAATACTGTTTAGTTATTCAATCATTTAAGTCATTCATGTATTGAAAAGAGGATGGGGATATGATCCCTCTGCTCTGTGGCAGTAGATCTACAAATGGGAGAGTCCTGGCCGCACACCTGGCCTGGGTCTGGAGGTGCCCTACGGAATTGAAAGCTGGCTGGAACTGTCATCTTAACATGTCCTGGTCATCTTAACGTGTCCACCTCTCTGGCAAGCCTCTTTTCAAATCTTTTTGTTACCATCTTCAGCTTTTTCCCTCCATACTGGATTCTTAATCAATCGCTGCCAACAAGAGAAAGCTTTATACATGAAGAGAATGGCAATAAGAACTAACTCGTCTTTTTAATTTTAAAACTGGTATATATTCCTATATAATAGGAATGGAAGATACTTGCAAAGCCTATTTGTTCCTCTACAGAAGAGTTAAAAATTACCTGGGCTAATGGAAAGAAGGGAGAATCAGCCAATGAGATGCTCCTGAATGCCCTGAATTGTGACTTACCTCTTCTTATCCACATCCTGATCAAGGAAAGGGATGAGAGAGAGGTGGAGAGAGAAGAAATGGAAATTCAAAAGTTTTGACAGCAGAGGAAAATTGTGCTTATTTCCAGAATGAGATGAACAAGGTCCTGGGTCCCTACATGTCATACTGGCTAGAGACTGGTAAGTAGAAATGACTTGTGGTCAGCAGAATAATGGCTCCCAAGGATGTCCACATTCTAATCCCCAGAATCTGTGCATGTGTTAGATTACATGGCAAAGCAGAATTAAGGTTGAAGATGGAATTAAGGTTTCTAATTGGATGCCCTTAGAACAGGGAGAGTAGTCAGAATTAATCAGGTGTGCCCCATACAATCACAAGCATCTTCAACATGGAAGAGGGAAGCAGAAGAGAGTCAAAGAAAGAGATGTGGACATGGAAGCAGGCAAGAGAGATGCCATGCTGCTGGCCCTGGAGGTAGAAGGGGGCATGAGCTAAGGAATGAAGGTGGCCTCTAGAAGCTAGGAAAGGCAAGGAAATGGGTTCTCTTCTAGACCCCTCAGGGAAGAATGCAGCCTAGCTGACATCTTGATTTTAACTCGGTGAAACCTGTGTCAGACTTCAGAGTTACAGAACTGTAAGATAATAAGTTTGTGTTGTTTTAAGCCACTAAGTCTGTAGTAATTTATTAGAGCAGCAGTGGAAAAAATACATGGCTCTAGAATGTGTCTTAACAGAGGGACCTGAGGTAGTCTCCAAGAATCCCCAAAGATCTCAGGATAGATTAGGAATAGTCATTTTCTCATTCACAGGAAAACAGATTAACTGAGAGAAGCCATCAAGCCTGAAGAGACATCGTGTTTGAAATGTGTAAGGCAAAATGTACCCGCCGTGGATCAAAACAACCTGAAGGACAGACAGACACACCGAGGATCAGCAGATATCAGTGGGGACAGGTGCTGATGACGGTGCAAATGAGAGTCATGAAGGAAAGTTAAATGATGACCAAAGACCAAGTACCTTCCCCATAATGCTTTGATAAGCGCTTTTATAAGCACCCTGGAATTTAGACACCACCCGGGGAGAAAAGGAAAGGGAGACAAGCATGAATTGTCTGAGAAACTCCTGAATTAATCATGTGTACCCCAATGCAACAGGCATCTAGATATAGAATAATGTTAATTATAGAAAACAAAATTATATTTTACCCACCCATATTTGATGCCCATGAATTTCACATCTACCTTACGTGCACATAAAATTCAAGCTTAGATAGACGGAAAACAAAAAATCAAGAAGTAATATTTGCCTTCTAATAACTTATCTATTGGAGGAGGTAAAAGATAGAAAAGTAGTTCAGATGACAAATACTAAAAGAGTTAGGAACTTCTGCTTCCACTTATGATGAAGGAACTTGTACTCGATCCGTCCACTTTGTAATTTTCCTTGAGCTGCTGTAATAAAGTACCACAAACTGGGTGACTTAAAACAACAGAATTTATTGTCTCATGGTTCTGGAGCCTAGAAGTCTAAAATCAAGGTATCAACAGAGCTATGCTTCCTCTGAAACCTGGAAGGAAATTCTTCCTTGCCTATTCCTAGCTTCTGGTGATTTGCTGGCAATTTTTGACATTCCTTAACTTGCAGCTACATAACTTTAAACTCTGCCTTTGGCATTACATGGCATTTTCCCTGTGTGTTTCTGTCTTCCCACGGCTGTCTTCTTACAAGTACGTCAGTCATATTAGGAGTCCACAGTACTCCAGTATGACCTCATCTTAACTAGTCACACTTGCAATGACCCTATTTTCAAACAGAGTCACATTCTGAGGTACTGAGGGTTGGGATGTCAACATATCTTTTTCTGGGGGGATGGCGGGTATAATTCAATCCATTATACCCTCCAATAATAAACACCTAGAAAACTGGGCAATATACATGAGATAATTGTTTTCTAATATTGGACAATAGATGGCACAAAACTGTGATCCATAAGAGAAAGGAGACAAATGAGGTGCGTGCTGTGATCATTTCCGTTTTCTACCCAGAATTTCCTGGGTTACTGTACAAACAAGAGGGACCCAAGCAGAGCATGGCACCCTGAAATTCTTACTGAGCTAAGGACACAGCTCAGAGAAGAGGAGGCCATGCATGGAAAGAGCCCCGCAATTTTCATGCGGTCTCATTGAGTCTTTGGGTAAATAATAAGCTGGCATCCATTGGGTGAAACTCCACAGGGGCAGGCAAAGAATAAATACTGGATAATTAACAACTGCTGGTGAACTACAGTATGAATAATTACTAGATCTTGGTCAAGGCTGAGAGAGATACAGCTCTGAGCCATCAGAATAGCTTTGTTGAATACCTGGAACATTTAACAGGTATCCCAGAAAGCCCATAACTTAGAGTAGGACTCAAATGGCATAGAATAAGTCTACCGTCCATTAACCCTAACAAAGCTTAAAAGAGCCCTTGGAAGGAAAAGCAGACAAGTTGACCTGCAAGCAAGTCAACTGCCCACTAGGATAAAGCTCAACACTCTTTGAGAGAAGAAAACAAAATTCAGATAATAAAAAAGTAACATTCATAATGTTGAGCATCCAGTCAGAAATTATGGGATATACTTAAAAGCTGGAAAATGTGTCTATGCTAAGTAGTAATATTAGGCAATTGAAATCAACCCAGAAATGGCAGAGATGGTAAATTAAAATAATGGGACTTATAAATGGCTAATATACTAAAATGGCTATTATTAAATATGTTCAAGGATTTATAGTAAAACACAACATAATGAAGAATGAAACAGAAACTATAAAAAAGCTAAATAGAACTTCTAGATCTGAAAAATATCTGAAATGAAAATTTTGCTAGATAAGCTTAAATTGGAGTAGACACAATAGGAGAAATGTCTATGAACAGGAAATCAGGACAACAGAAACTGTCAAAACAAGAGAGAGGAAAATAATGCTAAACAACTACAAAAACTGGAAGAGGTCTCAGGGAACTCTCAAACAATATCAAGCCACCTAGCACACATATCACTGGAGTCTTCAATATAGAGGAGAGAAAGTGGTGGCAGAAAACAATTATTTTTAAAATAGTGGCCAAAATGTTTCATACATGATAAATAATATCCACCTACAGATCCAGGAAGCTTAGCAAAACCCAAGCAGGATAAGCTCAAAAAAGTTTGTTTATGAAAGAGATTACTTTCAGGTATGAGGCTCAGTGTAACTTTCACATAAGAGACGGACTCTGAGATGGTCCTTGAGAAGTCATAGGGTTTTAGACTGATAAAAATGACATTAAAAGGCAAGAAAGGATGAATGGTACAGAAATGACCAAAGGTACAGAGGCTGAAAGTACAGGACGTCAGTGAAGAACAGTAAGAAGATGAACCTAAAGGGAGAGGAAGAGAATACATGAAGATAGGTTACAGTAGAATTTCCTAAAGCTTAACACGTCCGTGTCTGAGGGAATTCTATGATGGGGTAACAGAGGCTGAATTTACCCTCAAACCTGAAACAATTAAAATGCATGAAATATATGAAACACTGGACAACAGATGGCTCAAGACCGTGATCGCTGAGAGAAGTGAAATGAATAAAGTGAACCCTGTGATGGCCTCAGTTTATAGCCTGGAGATCTTTTTCAGGCAGTATTATAGGGAGCAGAAGCCCAAACAGTGCCTGGCAGTCTCTCTGAGTTAAGGAGACTTGCATTCAGGGTTTGAGGAGGCCAAAATGGCTAAAATTCCAGGGAAGAGACCCAGGGAGGAGAAAGCGGTGGGTGGGAAGAGCTCTGGAATGTGCATTGGACTCCCAGGGACTCTTCAACTGCTCTGACCAGTGAGTACAAGAAAACAACCTGAGGCTAGGGAGAGACCACTCGATGGATCAAGCAGAACCATCTCAAAGTCCACACGGGGCCGGGAAAAGATGGTGCTTCCATCAACCAGAGTGGGAGACCTCCTAACACAGAGGGCATTGAGGAGAATTCTCAGAAGCGGATCACCCCAGTCGTGGGAAGCAAATTTGCTGTACACTAAAGGCTGTCCTAGATACAACTTACAAAGCTCCAAAACAAGACTCAGAAATATCAAATTGTTTCTATGTAATCTATCTGCATCACAAAATAAAGTCCCAAATTTATTTAAGGGATAAAAATACTCCAGTAGCTAGAAACGTAAAATTCAAATATCTGATATCCAATTTTAAAAAGTCATATAGGAAAAGAAAAAGAAAAATATGGGTCATAAGGAGGAGAAAAACACTCAATAGAAACAGATCCAGAAATGACATACATGATGGAGTTAGCAGACAAGGCTATTAAATATATATTCAATATGTTCGGCAGGATAGAAGAGAGTGTACCTATGTTAAGAAGAGACGTGGAAGATTTAAAAAAGACTGAAATAAAACTTCTTCCGATGCAAAATACAATGAATGTGATTTTATAATATACTGGATGGGATTAACAGCAGATTAGGTATCTCAAGTCAAACTTAAAGATAAGGTAATAGAATTCACCTAGGATAAAAACAGAAAGAAACTGACTTAAAGAAAGTGAGCAGAGCATCAGTGAGCTGTAGAACAGCATTAAGCAGCCTAATATTGAGAGTCCTATAAAACTGGAGGACTAATGCAGAAAAAAGAAATTGAATAACTAATAGCTGAAGCAGTTTTAAATTTAATGAAAAGGAAAAGCCACAGATTGAAGAAGTTTCATGAACTCCAAGCACAAGTAACATGAAGAACACTTTAACAAGATATAGTATCATTGGATTGCTTAAAACTAATAAAGAAAAATCTTGAAAAGCAGCCAGAGAATAAAAGACACGCTATGTACAAATGAACACAGTTAAGAATGACTGCAGTCATCTCACTAGAAACAATTCAGGCAAAAGAGTGTGGAGAAACATCTTTAAATTATTTAAAGAAAAAAAAATCCTCTTAACCTAGTACTCTATATCCAGTGAAAATATCTTTCAAAAACATTGGCACAATAAACTTCTCAGACATGAAAAAACTAAAATAATTCTTCGCCAGGAGACACACACACTATAAGAAATGTTAAAGGATGTCTTTCAGACAAAATGAAAAAAAGTCCAGATGGAATTGGTAAGCCAGCTCCCTGTGAGGGATAAAAAGGAAAAAACGGAAAAGCCTGGATTTATAGCATTTTGACCAATTTTGTGAATATAAATATTCCCACCATGGCCAAATCCAAGCAAACAACAATTTCTAACAACTGGTTCACAGAATTTCTGGATATTTAACAATTGGGTCCTATGAGCTGATACAAACCAAATACAGACTATTACAGATAGAATATCATTAGTAAATATGTAATAAATATAAAAAACAGTATTTGTGCCATTTAAAAAATCTTTTTAAAAATAATTGACTTTCTATTTCCAGTGAAAACAAAGTAAGGGACAATATACATAAAGCACCAGTTGTCAAGACATTAGACATCAGGCAAGGAAGGACAAGAAAAAATGAGGTGAGTTTTATAATAAACCAAGCTTACCACCTTGAGACAATTTCCAGGCCATGGCACACAGAGGGGAAATCCAGGGGGAAACCATCAAACTCCTCGAGTCAAGGAGACACAGCTGAGAGGAGAATAAGGCAAGTAGAGTTCACAGGGCTGAGGATAGCAGAGGAGAGAAGTGGGCAAAGAGAGAATTTGTGAGGTCATCAGAGGGCCCACCCTCAGTATTCAGTAGGGTATTAACAAGAGCATGAGTGTGAAAAAACCACCTGAGATTGGGAAAATAACCACACAAAGGATTAAAGAAAACAGTAACTGAATTTCATGTAGGGCCAGGAATAGTGTATAGTTTCACCACCCAAACTCAAAAACATTAAAATTCATGGGGCATTGGGACAAGAGCTCAGAAGTGTTTGGGCTCAGAAGTGGAGGATAATGATCTCTAAACTAAATGCTGCTCTGCTGTCATCTAACAAATGATTAAAACCAGGTACAAAAGCATCAGATTATTTCAAGAAATGTAACTGTATTCTAAAACAGAGCTCAAAAATATTTATAGAAAAATAAAAAGTCCAACACAAAATTAAAACTCAATGTATGGAATAAAATAAAAAAATTACCAAGCATACAAAAATAGCAGAAAAATGCAATGTATAATGAAAGGAAAAACTGACACAGATGTTAGAATTAGTAAAAAAAAATAATAATTTAATTTAAAAATAAAATAGTTAAGCTAGAGATGTTAAGCAGACATAGAAGATATTTTTAAAAGCTGCAAAGCCAACTTCTGGAGATGAAAATGACAATATCTGAGATGAAAAATACACTGGATGAGATTAATGATAGATTAGACAATGTAGAAGAAAATACTAGTAACCTAGGAAGATATAGCAACAAAGATAAACCAAAAATGGAGGATAGAGGAAATAAAATAATTTTTGAAAGGAAACAGACAATTAATTGTTACAGGACAACTTAAAGTGAACTAACATAACTGGGGTTTTAAAAGAAGAGAAGAAAGATGGGAAGAAAGAAAAAACTATTGGAAGAAATCATGACTGAAAGTTTCTAAAGTCAATAAAACTAGAACCTCACATATCCAAGAAGCCTGACAAAACTCAAGCACACATACACAAAATATACCAAAGAATATCATAATCAGATTTCTGAAAATTAGTGTTAAAGAGAAAATCTTAAAAGCAGCCACAGGATAAAAACATGTTTTGTATAGTAGAACAAGATAAAGATGACAGAAGATTTCTTGGTGAAAACAAAGCAAGTGAGAACACAGTAAAGCAACATCTTTAAAATACTGAAAGAAAAATACTGTCTTTTTGATAATGACCAGCCTAACAAATGTGAGGTAATATTTTATTGTGGTTTTGATTTTCATTTCCCTAATGATTAATGATGTTGAATACCTTTTCATATCCCTTTTGGCCATTTGAGTGTCTACTTTAGAAAAATGTTGAATAATCAAAAAAGATGATTAGTGATGTTCAGCACCTTTTCATATACCTGATTATCTTCTTTGGAAAAGTGAAAAAATGAAAACGTATATTCTTTGAAAACAGGCAGTTTGCCCATTTTTTAAAATGGATATTAACCCTTTATCAGACATATGGTTTACAAAATTTTCTCCCATTTCATGGTTTGCTTTCTCATTTTGTTGATTGTTTCTTTTGTCATGCAGAGGCTTTTTTAGTTTGATGTATTACCATTTGTTTATTTTTACTTTTGTTATCTGTTCTTTTGTTGTTACATCAAAAAAATTGCCAAGACCAATGTCATGAAGCTTTTTTTTTATGTTTTCTTATAAAATTTTTGCAGTTTCAGATCTTACATTTAAATATTTAATCCATTTAAAGTTGATTTTCTGTATATAGTGTAACATAAGGGTTCAGTTTTATTTTATTTTATTTTTTTGGATATGGATATTCAATTTCCCAGCACCATTTATCGAAGAGGCTACCCTTTTCCCATTGCGTACTCTTGGTGCTTTTGTCAAAGATTAGTTGACCATATATGTGTGGGTTTATTTCTGGGCTTTCTGTTCGTTTCCTTTATTCTATATGTCTGTTTTTAAGCCAATACCGTACTGTTTTGATTACTATAGATTTGTAATATAACTTGAGACTGGAAAATGTGATGCCTTCAGCTTTCTTCTTTCTTCTTAATATTGCTTTAGCTATCTAAAGCAATATTTAATCTGTGAAAATGCCACTGGAAATTTCATAGAGATTGCATTCAATCTGTAGATGACTTTGGGTAGTGTGGACATTTTCACAATATTGACCCTTCTGATCTATGAAGATAGGATAGATTTCCATGTATTTGTATCTTCTTCAATTTCTTTCATCGTTTTACAGTTTTTAGTATACAGATCTTTCACCTCCTTGGTTAAATTTATTTCAAGGTGTTTTATTCCTTTTGATGTTTGTAAATAGGATCATTTTCTAAATTTCTCTTTTACATAGTTCATTGTTAGTGTACATAAATGGAATTGATTTTTGTATGTTGATTTTGTGTTCTGCAAATTTAATAAATTTGTTTATTAGTTCTAATACTTTTTTACTAGAGTCTTTAGGGTTTTATATGATTTAAGATCATATCATCTGCAAACAGAGATAGTTTTACTTTAATAGTAATTTAGACACCTTTTATTTCTTTTTCTTTAATAATTGCTCTAACTAGGAATTCCAGTACTATGTAGAATAAAGGTAACAAGATGGCATATTTGTCTTGATCCCGATCTTAGAGAAAAGGCTTTCAAATTTTTACTGTTGAAAATGATGTTAGCTGTCGGCTTGTAATATATTACCTTTATTGTGTTAAAGTATATTTCTTTTATACCTAATTTGTTGAGAGTTTTTGTCATGAAGGGATGTTGAAATTATCAAATGCTTTTTCTGCATCCGTTGAGATGATTATATGGTTTTTGTTCTTCACTCTGTTAATATGGTGTATCATTTATTGATTTGTATATGTTGAGCCATGCTTGCATCCCAGGGATAAATCCCACTTGATTATAATGTATGATCATTTTAATGTGATGTCAAATTCAGTTTGCTGATATTTTGTTGAGAATTTTAACAACTATATTCATCAGAAATATTGTCCTGTAATTCTCTTTTCTTGTAGTATCCCTGTCTGGTTTTGGTATCAGGTGATGCTGGCTTCATAAAATGAGTTTAAAAGGACTCCCTCTTCTCCAATTTTTTGGAAACATTTGAGAACAATTAGCATAAGTTCTTCTTTAAATGTTTGATAGAATCCGGCAGTGAAGCCATCAGGTCCTTGGCTGTTACTTGATGGGAAAAATTTTATTACTAATTTAATCTCCTCAATCATTGATCTGTTCAGATTTTTTTCTTCATGATTCAGTCTTAGTAGGTTGTATGTGTCTAGGAATTTATACATTTCTTCTAGGTTCTCCAATTTGTTGGTGTATAATTCTTCATAGTAGTCTCACAATTCTTTGTATTTCTGTGGTATCAGTTGTAATATCTTCTCTTTCATTTTGGATTTTAATAAAAAAAGAATCAAGTAGTACAAGTTACATTATCTCTCTCCAGTGGGATTATAGTAGAAATTAATAGTAGAAAAATCTGGAAAATCTCCAAATACTTGGAAACTAAATACATGTATATAAACTACCTATGGGTCAAAGAATAAATCAAAGGAGGAATTATAGAGTATTTTGAAGTAAATAAGGATAAAAACACAATATATCAAAAATTTTTGAAATGCAGCTAATTCAGTACACAGAGGAGAACTCATAGCACTAAAATATTTACATTAGTGTACAGTAAAGGATTAACCTTGCCCAAAGAAAGTTTTGGTCCTCCCTTTTCCCTAGGCTTTGGATCATAACTTTTAAACCCTTGGAATGTCCTGCCTGATTAAAATAACTTTGTTTATCTGGGAGGGTTTGGGCCATACCAGACAGCCTATGCTAACAATGATTTATGGTGGGGACTTTAGGCTACACAGTGTATTAATGTGTCCAAACCCCTGTAAAAAGCTCTGGACAAACCTCCAATAAAAACTCTGGACACAAAGCTCAGGTGAATGACTCCAGTTTTAAAAATTCAAAATTTGTGTGAAACCACCAATAACTAAAGTAATATTGAGCAAAAAGAAAGTCAATACTTTATGCATACTGTGACACATCATTGCTGAGAGAAATAAGTGCTGTTTGCACATCTCTGCTGGGGACAACTGGAAGCTGCATGCCTACGCTCTCTTGAACCCTGCTCTATGAGCCTCTTCCCTTCACTGTCTTTAATTTGTATTTCCACTCTAATAAACTGTGAGTATTGTGGCCTTCTTGAATTCTTTGAGTTCTTCCAGTGAATCACTAAACAGGAGTGATTTAGTGGAGTCCTCTTGAATTTGCCACTAGAAAATGAAAGTTCTCAAATCAATGACCTCAGATTCCACCTTATAAACTAGAAAAAGAAGAGCAAATTAAGCCT
Source organism: Pan paniscus (assembly GCF_029289425.2). Lineage (NCBI taxonomy): Eukaryota > Metazoa > Chordata > Mammalia > Primates > Hominidae > Pan > Pan paniscus. The sequence continues at coordinate 179,674,267 of NC_073255.2, forward strand.
AAAATTAAGCTGAAGAAAGGAGGTGATAAATATCACAGGAGAAATTAGTGAAATGGAGAACACAAAACCAGTAAAGAAAAACCAAAGTAACCAAAAGTTTGTTATTTGAGAAGATCAATAAAATCGATAGGGTGCTAGCAGACTAATCAGGAAAAAAGAGAGAAAATATAAATTACTCATATTAGGAATGAGAGAGAAGGTACTGCTACAAAATCTAGAGGTATTAAAAGAATGTTAAAGGAATATTATAAACAACTTTATGTCAAAAAGTTTTGAGCAGAATAGAGAATCCAAAAGTAGATCCACACATATTTGGACAACTGACTTTCAACAAAGCTGAAAAGCCAGTTCACTGGGGAAAGAATAGTTTTTCAGTAAGTGGTTCTGCAGCAATTAGCTAACCATATGCAAAATAACAATAATAAACCTCAACCTTGCCTTATACCACCAACACATACTCACTCAAAATGGATTATACATTTAAACAGATTTGCTAAAACTATAAAGGTTCTAGAAGAAGACATGAGAGAAAATCTCAGTAATGTTGGGCTTATTAGTGATTCTTAAATAAAACACAAAAAGCATGAAGCATAAAAGAAAAAAGCTGAATTTCATCAACATTTAAAACTAGACGGTGAAAAGATAACACTAAAGGAATGAAACGTTTGCTGGGTGCAGTGGCTCACGCCTGTAATCCCAGCACTTTGGGAGGCCAAGGTGGGAGGATCACTGGAGGTAGGGAATACAAGACCAGCCTGTCCAACATGGAGAAACCCCATCTCTAGTAAAAATACAAAATTGGCCAAGCGTGGTGGCACATGCCTGTGGTCCCAGCTGCTCAGGAGGCTGAGGCAGGAGAATTGCTTGGACCTGGGAGGTGGAGGTTGCGGTGAGCCGAGATTGTGCCATTACACTCCAGCCTGGGTGACAGACAGAGACTCTGTCTAAAAAAAAAAAAAAAAAAAAAAAAAAAAAAGAAAGGCACAGGTCCACACAAAGACACAAATTTTCATAACAATTTTATTTGTAATAGTCAAAATTTGGAAAAAATCCAATTGCCTATAAATGAGCGAACAAATGCTGAAATTGTCATGTATCCACACAAAGGAAAATTAGTCAGCAATAAAAAGAATGAACTATTTAAATTTAAAACAACATAGATAAATCTCAAAATAATATGATGAATAAAAGTAAAGAAACAAAAAAGAGTACATACTTTATAATTGCATTATATTAAATTCTAGAAAACACAAAGAAATCTATAGTAATAGAAGAAGCACTCTATCAGTGTTTGTCTGGGAACAGCATGGAGAGAAGGATGGAATTATAAAAAGCCACAAGGCTATTCACAATAGCAAAGACATGGAATCAAACCAGGTGCCCATCAATGGTAGATTGGATCAAGAAAATATGGTACATATACACCATGGAATGGTACGCAGCCATAAAAAAAGAATGAAATTATGTTCTTTGCAGCAAAATGGATGCAGTTGGAGGCCATAATCCTAAGCAAATTAATCCAGGAACGGAAAACCAAATATCGCATGTTCTCACTTAAAAGTGGGAACTAAACATTGAGCATACATGGATATAAACAATGGAACAATAGACACTGTGAACTACCAGAAGGGGGAGAGAGACAATGGGAAGCGTTTTGAAAAACTACCTATCAGGCACTATCTTCTGTACCTGGGTGACAAGATCTGTACTTCAAACCTCAGTACAAACCTCAGTACAAACCTCAGTATTAGGCAATATTCCCATGTAACAAATCTGCACATGTTCTCCCTGTATCTAAAATAAAAGTTGAAATTTAAATAAATAAATAAATAGCGGGCCACAACAAAACTTTTGGAGGTGATGTGTAAGTTCATTACATTAAGTTTTATGATGGTTTCCCAGGTGTTTGCGTATGTCAAAGCTTACCAAATTGTACATTTTAAAGATGTCTATTGTTTGTCAAGTGCATTTTAATAAAGCTCTAAAAGAAAGAATTATTTTTGATACAGTGTTAGGACAACAGAAAACCGCTGAGAAAATTTAAGCAAGAGAATGTCAATAATTAATGTCACATTTTAACTAATTAACTGCAATTAATCACAATCAATCAGTAAGAAAAGGTTTTGTGCTGAAGATTTTCCAGAGAGATAAGTAAGCAAGTATATCATGCAGGCAGTGGAGCAGGGCAGAGCCTCATAAAATCCCTCTTAAACGTGTCTGTTCTTTTGCCAAATTTCCATTCTGGTTGCCAGCTACCTTTTTCCTCCTCTTTCTTTCCACAGCCACTGCCATCCTCATTATAGCCCCAGACAATTCAGCTCTTGAAAGTGTATCCAGCGAAACAAAAGTGTAACAGCAGCTCAGCCCCACTTGGAAAGCAGTTGCATAGCCAACTCTTTCTCTACAAGCTCAGTCCTTCCTGAGGTTGCCCTCTCACCTATTCCCCTACATCAAAAGTGACTCATCAAAGTATTCAGTAGACAAAATTAGTCTCTATCCAGGGAGAACTCACTACTTGGAAAGTAAGATGTTCTGTTTCTCATTACATACAAAAAAAAAAAAAGTTGATAAAATCACAGAATTCAGTTTGAGAGAGAGGAAGATACTAAATGTCATTTGGCATTCTGACCTTGAAGTCACATTGAGTACAATTCAATCAGAAAAGTGCAAGTGAAAAACTGGATTTTTAATGAGACACCAGGACTAGAAATACTGACTTCAGGGGTCATCCGCAGAGAGAAAACGTTGAAATGTTTGGAATGGATGAGATCTCCAAAGCAACAAGTGAAGAAAAAGGAACAAAGGTCCAAAAATAAAAACTGTTGAACATCCACACTTATAGGTAAAAGGAGGGGAAAAGTAAGCTTAAGAAATTAAGGAAGTAGTTCTAGAGGGAAGACAAGAAATGGGATGGTATCTTGGAAGTTCAGAGAAGACTGTGGGTACAAAGAGGTGGCAGCAGGATTTAAAAGAACTTTAAAAATTCAGTAAAATTAGGACTGAATGACCTCACCGATGTCGTTGACTAGAGAAGGAGAAAGTAGCAGATTCAGAGCACTCATTTGACAAGTTTAGGGGCAGAGCTTGTAAGGGAGAGGATAAAGGGAATGGTAGAGTTGAATACAGTCTTTTATTCCAACATATTTATAGTCTGATTACATAGAAAGCCAAGAGGAAGAACTATATAAAGACAGGAAAATTGAAGATGCTAAAGAAAGGAGATATTTGAGAAACAAAGAGGCATGTGGATTAATTACTGGACATCAAGAAGGGGGAACTTTTTTCCTCTGAAATAGGAAAAGAAGAGAAAATGCATAAAAGATAGACCTGCACTGAGGAAGGCCAACGTACATACAGAAAGAGGCTAGATCTAATGATCGGTTGAATGTAATGTTTTTAAAAACCCACCATTTCACCCATCAGATTGGCATAATTAAAAGAATCAATAGTATCTGATGTTGGCAAGCATGTGGGGAAATAACATGCTCTCATGCACAGCTGGAAAGTAAACTGCAACAGTCTTTGTGGAGGGTAATTTGGCAATGTTTATTGAAACTCCACATGGCCGGGCGTGGGGGCTCACGCCTGTAATCCCAGCATTTTAGGAGGCCAAGGCGGGTGGATCACAAGGTCAAGAGATCGAGATGATCCTGGCCAACATGGTGAAACCCCGTCTCTATTAAAAAAAAAAAAATACAAACATTAGCTGGGCATTGTGGCGCGTGCCTGTCGTCCCAGCTACTCGGGAGGCTGAGGCAGGAGAATCGCTTGAACCCATGAGGTGGAGGTTGCAGTGAGACGAGATCATGCCACTGCACTCCAGCCCGGCGACAGTGCAAGACTCCGTATCAAAAAACAAACAAACAAAAAAACAAAAAAACACAAAAAAACCAAAAACTGCATATAACGTTTGACTCAACAACTTACTTCTCAGAAACAATTCCATAAAAATACATGCATAGGTGGGCAGAAAATTTTGCCAGGACTTCTGTTATAGCCTTATAAAGGGCAAAGTATAGGCAATATGTAAATATCCATCAGTAGAGAATTGGACAGATAAATATCCATAACATACATTTTAACAACAGTTAAAATGAACGAAATAGAACAAGATGTGGTAACATGGAAATATCCCCAAGGTATGTTGTTCAGTGAAAAAAGTAAGTTGCCAAGTAATATGTACAAAGCAATACCGTTTATATCAAAACACATTCAAAACATACACAAAGCAGTTAGCATACACGTGTGTGTATATATATGTGTGTGTGTGTGTGTATATATATATGTATGTGCCCACACATATATATATACATATATATATATGTATGTATGTGCCCACACACAGATACACATTCATTTATTTAACCAAGAGTAATGGGGTGCCAACTACCCATTTCCATGAAGTTTATTTTAGTAAAGAATGCAAATACGTAGAGAGAAAAAGGACCGGAAAATGCACACAAGATTGATAATAATGGTTATTTCTGGAAAAGACAGCAAGAAAGAGAAGTGTCAAGATAATCTTTGATCTGCAGTGTTTATATTTTTGAGGTACATGTATTTTTAGACTATGTATTGAGAACCACCAATTATGAGTCCAACTTGCACTCCATTTTACTTATTTGAGAAGGTAAATAAGAGAATTCAGAACATTAGGCTCAAACTCCAATTCCTTTGCTTCAGTCTATAGTAAATACCTATTGAGAATAGCACCAAAAAGCAGTCAGAATGAGAGGAAAGAAAAAGAAGCAATGATGTGAATGGATGATCCCAGAAAGAGTGATACTATGTGGATTGAATATGCTGGAAAATTTTTAAAAATGTCAAGAAAGACCTGTCTTGTGAGACAAAGGCATGCAGTTTTTGTCCCATGTGGTGTAAGATTTAAGATCTAAAGGGTTACTCAATAGATAGGCTGTCCTCATAAATAAAGGCCAGAAAGAGAGAAACGAGAAAAGAACATTAATCAGTTACTGAATCATCTTTGGATGTGAAAATAGGTCAACAGAGAATGTTAAGTCATAGATTTCAAGGGGTCTGTAGACATTAAAGGCAAAGACCTCAAAGAATGACAAGCAGAGATAGGGTGGTAGAGATGGCCAAAAGTATATCAGTCCCCCACCACCCACCAGGGCCTGTCCTGCAGTGCTGGTTTTGGAGAGCCCATTGGTAGAGAAAAGTAGAAATTTTAGTATCCAAAGAGAAAAATCATGGTTTAGATAGGGCAAGGATGTGAATCTAGAAAGACACTGAGGAAACAAGAGAACAGCGTATACAACATAGCAGACATTAACTGCATAATGTGATTCACAATAGGGATGAGACTGGATGTGACCAACAGGATGGCTCAAAGGAACCAAGTCAAAACAGCCAGGATGGGGGTCCAGTGCACTGCCTCTGGGAGTGGTTAATTGGGATAATGGAAACATTGGGGCAGCGAAAAGAGGAACCATTCAGAAGAAAGTCAGAATGAGGACTGAGGTGTCTGGTTGCTGTCACTCCCAGAGCAAGATACATCAAAGAAGGAAAATCAAATTCAAGGAGCAAGAGGTCAGCATACGTGTGCACAAACACAAACACACACACCCCTACATACACACACATATACACATGCACACACATGCACGCTTTCATACATGCACCCTAAGATTCCAAATGTAAGGATTGCACTGAGTCATACCAGCAGCAACAATCACTTGACCTGTCAGGTATGTTTATTTGTGACTATATTATGAAGAGAAGTGAGGATGTGAGAAAGTTTTACTTAATATCTCTGCTTAAAATCCTGCTGTGCTCTGTTAAAAGTAATGTGCTATATTATAATTGAATTGTCACCGACTAAGGGATGTTGAGACAAAAGAAATGTGGAAAAAAATTTAGGAAAGTAAGGAGTTACAAAAGAGGTGTCTTATGAAAAACAACAAAGTTTATGTGCAAATTGAAAATAAATGACAAAGAAAGTCCCAAATCAGTTTTGAAATTAGTAGACCAGCCTGGCCATCATGGTGAAACCCCATCTCTACTAAAAATACAAAAATTAGCTGGGCGTGGTGGCGCGTGCCTGTAATCCCAGCTACTTGGAAGGCTGAGGCAGGAGAATCCCTTGAACCCGGGAGGTGGAGGTTGCCGTGAGCCGAGATCGCACCACTGCACTCCAGCCTGGCAACAGAGAGACTCCCTCTCAAAAAATAAAGAAATACATACATACATAAATAAAAAAGAAAAAATTAGTAGACTAAAGAGACATAAAGGATGGATAATTTCTTTTATTCTTAACAGATAACATATTATATTATGAATACTTGCTGTGTCCAGGTGCCATCTAGTTGTTTTTAACATTATCACCCTTAAAATAAAGCTACATAATCCTGAGAGGCAGTTGTTATTTGTCCCACTTAACAAATGAAGGCATTGAAGCTTGGAGAGACTAAATTACTTGCCCAGAGTCACACCGCAAAGGCAGCATCTGGGTCCAATCTGATGCCGACTGACTACGAAGCTCACGTGTTTAATCTACACACTGTATTATTTCCCATCATACAGCAAGAGCAGCAGGGATTTGTGTCGCAGCTGTGCAGAGACACTGCAGTTTCTCTGAAATCTATTAGTTCTTCTTGTTCCCCAGGCACTGTTCTTAGTGTTGTGCATGTTTAATTCAACTTTATCCTGATAAAGGCCCTATGCTGTAGGTGCTTACGTTGTCACCTCTACCCCACAGATAAGAAAGCTGAGTCAGAGATGAGTTTGAGGATTCTTCCCACGGTCAACAAGATTAGTATTTGAGCCAAGCTACCAAGCCAGGAGTCTGACTCCAAAGCTTTCAGTGGTAGAGAAAAGTAGAAATTTTAGTATCCAAAAAGAAAAATCATGGTTTAGATAGGGCAAGGATGTGAATCTAGAAAAACACTGAGAAAACAAGAGAACACTGTGTGCAACACAGCAGACATTAACTGCATAACGGGATCTACAATACGGATGAGACTGGGTGCAACCAACAGGATGGCTCAAAAGAACCAAGTCAAAACAGCCGGGATGGGGGTCCAGTGCACTGCCTCTGGGTGCGGTTAACTGGGATAATGGAAGAAGTGAAGGATCAGAAGATAAGGATTAAGGAAAGAGAAAAGAACATGTATCAGTTACTGAATCATCTTTGGATGCCAAAATAAGTCGACAGAGACTGTTAAGTCATAGATTTCAAGGGGTCTGTAGACATTAAAGGCAAAGACCTCAAAGAATGACAAGCAGAGACAGGGTGGTAGCGATGGCCAAAAGCACGTCAGTCCCCTAACACCCACCAGGGCCCATCCTGCAGTGTTAGAATCTGTTACAGAGATAAGAAAGCAAATAAGGAGGGTAAAGAAACAAGTGCAGAGGCAAATAGCTTGTGAGACACGGGCAGAATTCATGAGATGTGCTAAGGATAGATAAGTAAGTTTGTAACCTCTGGGACACATATGACCAGATAAAATGTCATCTGAATGTGCTAAACATAGAAAAGAATTTAAAAAGCAAAAAAAAAAAAAAAAAAAAGGAACAGAAAGAAAGCAGTTGGTACAAGTGAAACTGACCACATAGGCAAAGGGAGAGAACCTTTGGAGCAGGCTCCAACTGAAGGCAGAGTGGTAGACACAGGGAGGATAAGTCATGATGAGAATCTCATTAAAGGAGTGGCACTCATCAACAGGGCCTACAGGCGGGAGGACACTTGGCTCTTAACACAGGACATTATTACAAAGCATTAGCCACTGTTTTTCTAGACCGAATAAGTAAAACAATTATCATCTGGGAGCCCTTGAATTATATTTACATAAAAAATAAAATCATCTCTTTGGTTGATTATATTAGGAAGCATTGGTCTAGGTAAATCGTTCCAGTTCACCATGAGTCCATAGATTCATTCATTCCCACAATGAAAGGTATTCATAGTTCATTAAGGTCAACTCATTACATTTGTGGGTGAAAATAATGAGCCCTAAAGTTGTTAAGCAATTTTCCTCACTTGATCAGTTTCTCATGGTCTGTTCAAGCTCAAAGAAAAGGTTGCTGTATAAACTAGACTGTCAATTTATAAATTTAAAATTCCATAATGAAAAATATTATTTCCACTGATTCTGGGGATGGGCTCTTCAGCCAGCACATTATTTTCCTGGAGTGGAGACGTGTAGGGAGACAATTGATAATTGGAGGTCATTTTGTAAGTTCGGGTGGTTCAGATGATTTGTTACATTAGCCTGGCTTAATCCGCTATGAATACTTGAACAAAAGGAATTCTCCTGCATTAAATACTACTTATTTATTCATCTGTTTATCTATACCTCTATAGTACACCTTTTATATTATCTAATTAGATCACAATGACATCCTCTTAACTATCTAAGAGGATGAATGTAAAATTTAAAAATTAGGTCCAAAAATTATAGAATAATGGAGAACTTGAGTTGAATAAGTGGATTGATTTTCCAGATGTGCCCCTACTTTGACCTTTTGTGTGACCTTAAGATCTTTGGGATAAAATATTGACTACAAGGAAGATTTTATATTAAGAGCCTTATTCTTTTTCCTCTTCTCTTCTTTCTCCCTCTGATTTTCATGTCCTGCAGTTCACCCTAGCCAGTTAAATAAAGCCATCACCAATCCACAGAACTATCCTCTTCACTCCCATATTGAACAATGGGGTGTCACCTCCCCTGGGAAGGGGGACAGAGTTTGTTGGGATAGCCATAATAGATAATTATTTAGTTTACTTATCCCTTCTAACTAAGCCTCAATGCTCCCACATAATTATATCACTATTCATCAGATTCACTCTTAATTGGCTGTGTACCTCTAAGCAATATTCACACTTCATATATCCTTACATCTTTATTCTTTGATCCTTTAAAAATCCATAGTATCTCTTGACTCTTCACTTCACAATATGATGATATTGGTATCCTCAAACTTTCCTTTGTTTCTTTTATTTCCTTCCATGCAATAAATTTGTCATCTGCACTTTTACTTTCACATTGTCAAGGTTGATAATATTTACATTCTATTAAGTAGCATAATCAAGTATTTTCATGCCTTGTCTATAAGTTGATTCTAAAAGTTGAAACAAATTGTGTTTACATTATTAGGACTTCGTAAATAACTGTTCAGCACAAGGTCATACAGATATAATTACAGTTACTCTCTTTTATAATTTGATTTTTTTCCCCTGGAATAAAGTTCTGCTTTTCTTAAAACAGTTGACTTTATCATATCCTCAATTTACTTTTTACGCTATCTACCAAGTAAAATATTCTGCCGTGGCAAAAACCTGCTATTTGTCCCTCCAGTATCTGTTCTCCAATTTCTGCTCTAATAAACCAAAATTAAATTTAGCTTGGACAGGGACATTCGGGATAAAAAAAATGATAAAACTTTTTTTCAGATTTGCTTATATTCAGGTGCAGTCATTGACTTAGTTCTGATGAAGGAATGTAAGGTTCAGTGTTGTGTGCAACTTTCACTAAGAGTCCTAAAAAGAATTTTTCAGTACTGTGTGTCCATTCTTTTTCCCTTCCTCTATTCCGCTTTCTGGTATCTTAGAGGGATAGCTTGCACTCAACCTTGGGCTGCTATTAGTACTTCAAGGAGAGCAAAGCAGACCATTGTTCTGGGTCCTAGATTTTGATGTAGCTGCTGCAGCTACTTGAAGTACTTACACTCAGGCTTTTATGTGAACGGAAAATAAACTTCCACCTTGCCAAAACTGCCCTGCAGCCTTCATAATGGCTCAAGACTGCCTCACTCTGGGCTTCTTTCATGAGACAAAAAGAAAAGAAAACATAACAAAACAAAACAAAGAAACCTTTTTTAGGGGGAGGTTGTTTGAGCTACAGTTATTTAACATCTCTTCCTAGCAGAAAAATTATAACCTAACTGACATAAACTCAGAAAGAATATCATTGTTTTGAACAAGTGCTTGACTCATTTACTTCATAAAGCAATACATGGAGGATGTTCAGAGTTTATTCTGGGTCACAGATGTAGGAAACTAAGTAAGACACAAGGACAGCTGGAGTGAGTCTAGTGACACATATTCCTAATCAAATGAATTTTAGACTGGACGTCAATGGAAAACTATGGCTTCATTTAACTGGCTAGGGTGGACCTCAGGACACAAAAATCAGAGGGAGAAAGAAGAAAGGAGGAAAAAAATAAGGCTTTTAATATAAAATTATCCATGTAGTCAATATTTTATCCCAAAGATCTTGAGGTCACAGAAAAGGTCAAAATGGAGGCACAGCTGAATCAATCCACTTATTCAACCCAAGTTCTCCATTTTCCTCCAATTTCTGGACCTAACTTTTTAATTTTACATTCTCCTTTCCATATCCAAGATTATCCCTTTACCCACAATATCACCCTACTTCTGCTCACTTTATTCTTTTCAAAGCTCTGTCCTTCCTCCCTGCCAGCTTGAGATCAAAATCCTCAGAGCTCTTGAGTAGACCAGAAATCTGGCCTCTGTGTACCTTTGTCATATTCATATATAGACACAGTGGGAGTGGGAGGTGAGTAGAAAATCACTTAGCTACAGCGATGGTGTACAGGAAAGAGAGGACAGCAGTCTTATGGATAAATTGCTTACACGCAGATGCTCAGCTGAATCTGTAATGAAAAGGAAATCTGAATGCTTGGCCAAGAAGTAAATTCCCTGAGGTCAATCCTTTGTTGTTCTCTTTGATCTTCTTCAGTAATGGGTCAATCAGACCACCTGCCCCGAAGCTTAGATGCTGTCCACATGATTTGCTTGCTGTCACTGTGTCCTAGCCAGAGTCTTGGGATTTAGGTTACTCTCGCATTTAAGAGGCCTTTATTGGGAGAAAGGATAATAATACTTAACAATTATACTCTACTTATATGCCACTTCTGTGTATTTTTACATATATTATCTAATATAATCCTCCCAACCAACCTGAGAGACAGGCAGGTGGTTCATTTTAAAAATAATTTATCATTTTAAAAATAAAATGTACTGTATATTTAGTTTATGATAGGCATGTATGAAGTATATGTTTAATCTTTACTACAGCCCAAGACCTAGACCATGTTTTACAGTTGAGTCAACCAGGGCACCCAGTTAGTAGGTGCTACTGGTATATAAAATAATTGTTAATGATTTTTTAAAATGCTAATGCCTACTGCTGATGGCCTGTGAGACAGTAGGGTGTGTATTTCTGTAGAGCAATTTGCTATACGTACATGAAGTCATAAAAAAGCAAATATTTTCTGACTTGGCAAATTTGCTTCAAAGAATTTGATCCAAGAAAATAATTAGACATCTAACACATCAAGTACAAGAATATCCATTGCAGAGTTTTTTAATTGTGAAAAACAATACTGGCTGGGCGTGATGGCTCACGCCTGTAATCCAGCACCTTGGGAGGCCGAGGCAGGTGGATCACCTGAGGTCAGGGGTTCAAGACCAGTCTGGCCAACATGGTGAAACCCTGTCTCTACTAAAAATATAAAAATTAGCTGGACGTGATGGCGCATGCCTGTAATCCCAGCTACTTGGGAGGCTGAGGCAGGAGAATCACTTGAACCCGGGAGGCAGAGGTTGCAGTGAGCCGAGATCACGCCACTACAATCCAGCCTGGGTGACAGAGCAAGACTCCGTCAAAAAAAAAGAAAGAAAGAAAGAAAGAAAAAGAAAGAAAGAGAGAGAGAGAAGAAGGAAGGAAGGAAGGAAGGAAGATAGAAAGAAAGAAAGAAAGAAAGAAAGAAAGAAAGAAAGAAAGAAAGAAAGAAAGAAAATACTGAAATAACTTAAATATTCAATCAGAGGAAATGAGTAGGTAAATTATAGTAAATTATAAAATGGAATATCTTTTATATTTCAAAACTTACTTTAGAATATTATTTAATGATATGCAAAATAGTTTTATTGGCATGAAACATCATATTATGCTAAGTGAAAAATTTAAGTTCAAAGTCATAGATTGAGAAAAACTCATTTATCTCCCCTCACTCCAAAATAAAAGCAATAAAGTATAGAAATATGTTATAGGAAAAAGTATAAAAGAGAAGAAAAGAACATAATTGTCAAATACTGGATGGAGAATATTAACAAAATAAGATTTTAAGGCCGAGGCAGGCAGATCATGAGGTCAGGAGATTGAGACCATCCTGGCTAACACAGTGAAACCCTGCCTCTAATAAAAATACAAAAAAATTAACCAGTCGTGGTGGTGGGCACCTGTAGTCCCAGCTACTTGGGAGGCTGAGTCAGGAGAATCCCTTGAACCCAGGAGGCGGACCTTGCCATGAGCCAAGATTGCGCCACTGCACTCCAGCCTGGGTGACAGAGTGAGAATCCATCTCAAAAAAATAATAATAAATAAATAAATAAGATTTTATGAGTTTCTGAAAGACCGGAGATGGCTATGGCCAAGGTGATTTAATGTAAATCAGAGCGAAAAGAGCCTAGCTCAATAGAGGTAGAAGAGAAAGCAGCAGGTGAGGCAGGGTCATTTTTATAGCATTCTGTAAGCCCTTAGAGATGTAATCAAAGCATGAGAAAGTGCTTAAAGTAAGACAACTGATTGAAGAACTGTATGTCCAATGGCTGCTGAGTCACACATCGCACACTTGAGTATGTGTAAGGAAAGTGTCTATAAAGTGAAGCTGAATAAACTATCAGCCTAAGACGGGCAATGGCTTTCAGAGTACAGGCTGCCAGCTTGCTTATCTTAGAGTACAGCCTGCTTGTCCACATACCACACCCACAAACAGAAATCTTGCAGTCTTTGTATGCAGGGAAAAGGAAACTACTATCAGAAGAAATGTTAGTCAGTTACAGGTAATAATCAACATTTCTAAATTCATAATCATCTCGGACAACTGAGTATCCGCAGACATTTGATTAAAAAGAAAAGCAAAAGGCTCTGGCAAAGACAATTCTATAGATTTATCAAGCCATTTTATCATCCTCTGGGGAGTATAGAAAAACTACATTTCCCAGTATCCTTACATCTAGATTGGGCCTGATGACCAATTCTAAACAGGGGAATGCAGTAGAAACATAAGCCACCCAGGTTTGGCCAGAAACACAAAATCTCCTACATGTGATACTCCTCTCTCACTTTTTGCAGCAATAATGGGAATCCTAGAGTAGTGGTGCTCTGCATCTCTGAGTCATCCCTTATAGGAAAGTTGCCCCGGAGAACTCTCTGACCAGGATGATATGCATTGGCCTTTATGTGAGGTGAAAGCAAAACAAGAAAACTTACATTGGATTAAGGCACTAAGAATTTTGAGATTATTTGTAATAGCAGGTAGCATTAATTATCCTTACTAATATAGCAAAATAAAAGAGAAACACCAAGATAATTAAACAGAATATTGACCCCAGAGGAAACATATATAATTTTAGGAAAAGACAAAAACTTTAATTGAATTATAAGTCTAATTTTTCTTTTTTAAAATTTTGAGGCTGGGTGAAGTGGCTCACACCTATAATCCCAGCACTTTGGGAGGCGGAGTCAGGCGGATCACCTAAGGTCAGGAGTTTAAAATCAGCCTGATCAACATGGTGAAACCCCATCTCTACTAAATACAAAAAAATAAAATAAAATTAGCCGGGCTTGGTGGCGCATGCCTGCAATCTCAGCTACTTGGGAGGCTGAGGTAGGAGAATCACTTGAACCCAGGAGGTGGAGGTTGCCATGAACTGAGGTCGTGCCACTGCACTCCAGCCTGGGCAACAGAGCAAAATTCCAACTCAAAAAAAAAAAAAATTGAGAAAATGTTATATTTATTTATTTAAAAAAAGAGTAAAATGAAAAAGAAAAAGAATAAGGGACAGTTGACATAAGTTAAAAATTATTGCTTAAATGATAATTTCAGGAGAAAAGCTATTAATAGAAAACATATAAATCACAAACAAAAAAAAGGATGAAAAGCATTCAGGGGAAAGGTAAGCACAGTAGATAAATATTTTTTACATATTCTTATACAACTTCAGAATAGAAATGATAAAAAGAAAACCCTAAAAACTGCAGAAAAAAATAAATAAAACAAATTATCATGGGCAGAATTGAATCAGATTGGCAGCTGACTCCATACCAGCAACATTAAGTACTAGAAGTAAATAAAGTCAGGACTTCAGTCAGACTATAAAAGAAAATGTTTTACATCTCAAATACTATAACTAACCAAAATATTAATAAAGCATTAAGATAGAATAAAGTCATTTAATACAGACAGAGATGAAAGTTTTTCTATAAAGTGTATTAAAATATGAATTCCAGCACACACAAAAAATGTAGTCCTAAGGAAAAAAAAAAGCTGAAGATAAGAAATCAAAGTACAGTGAAACAAACTCCAAAATTCAGTAAAATTAAATCTCAGGATGGCCAGGATGTTGGTTCTGTGGTAAAACCAGGGAATAAGAAGTTCATATTAGAACAAGAAGTAAGAGCATTCTGCTAGAATATCTTAAGGAAGAAAATAAAATTTTTTAGGAAGAAATAGCATGCTAAGGAGGATGAATGATCTTAGTGAGAAAGTGAGTGGATGCTCCATCCCGGGACTTTCTCCATGAGCCCATGTGCAAGGCCGCTCCAAAGACATCAATGGAAGTGCTACATGGGCTCAGTGACATGGACTTCCTTTGCAAGGCTAATCGGAGGTTATCAGCACCAGCAAAAGGAGATACTAAAGTTTAGTCCCCATCATAGCACCATTCCTCAGGTGTTTAAGGAGATCTCCCAGAAGCCTGATTACTTTGAATCCCTTCTATCTATCATTAGGGAGACATAACTTAATTTCACAGGAGTATGTACATATTCTCAAGAAAAATTTTCCTTCCTTACCCACAATGTTTCTGTCAGCACCATCATTCTTGGACTTATTGAATGACTTATTCATCATTTTGATATCATCTCTGACCAAAGAACATATTTTATGGTGTTGTAAGTGTAGACGTAGACTTACGCCCATAGAATTAATCTGGTTTTATCATGTGCCACACCACCTAGAAGCAGCTTGATTGGTAGAAAGACAGAATGGCCTGCCAATGGGTCAGTGAGGAGACCACCCTCTGAGAGGTTGGGGCACTGTTCTATAGTAGTGTTATATGCCCTAACCTAGTGGACAATATATTGCTTTATCGCTCATTGCCAGAACACTCAGGCCCAGGAAACAAAGAGTGGAGATAAGGATAGATTCTTCCTATCACACCTTAAGTGGACCACTTAAGGAATTTTGCTTCCTTTCCCATACCTTGTACTAATTTCTGTCCAAGGGAGAAATTTTTCCTCTAAGAAATAAAGTCATTGTTCTATTAAATGGGAAGCTGAGATTGCCTTCTGGCATTTGGAGCTCCTCATGCTACTAAAATAACAGGCAGCAAAGGTGGTCACTGGCTTGAATGGATGATCCCCATGACCATTCATGGGAAATTCAGTGGCTGTTCCATAATAGTGACAAGCAGAACAATGCCTGGAACCCAGAGAATTCCCTGGGGTGCCTTTTAGCATCCCTTGTCCAATATATCTAGATAGGAAACACAGCAGCAACTCAATGAAGCCAGGATCCCAAGGACCAAGGACTCAGATCCTCTGGGAATGAAGATATGACTCACCCTACTAGAAAAGAACTCTGGCCTGCTAAGGTGCTGGTGGAGGACACAGGGCATAGGAGGTGGAATAAGGTCGTTTTGATTATTAATTTAGTACTCATGATCAGCTACAGAAGCAGGGACTGGGGCAGCCATGTTTTGTGTCATTTCAAGGACTGGGGCAGCCATGTTTTGTGTCATTTAATGCTTTCTTTTCCTCCCCTCCTTACAAGGCACACATTATGGGACGAGTCCTGGAATAGTGGCTAAAGCTTTAGGTTTCAGGAGGATCCAACTCAAGCCTCTGTTCAATCTCCTGGCTTCTTAAGGCAACTCAGACATCTGCTTTCCTTGATCCCTATACTCCTGAATCCACATTTACAGTTTCTGTTTCCTCCATACATCAGTTTGCACATAGGGTATATTCGTGAGGGTAACATTAGCTGCTGTAATAAGCAAACTCCAAGCTACATAGTGGCACGATCATGATGGAAGTTTATTTCTTGCTCATGTAGAGTGCTAAATGGTTGTTCCCGGTTGATGGGAGTTGCCTCTCCAAGGAGTAATTCATAGACTAAGGAGTTGTGATGGTTGTTCCCATCTGTCATTTTAAAAATGTAACTTCTGAGATCCTTCTGCCCATCTGTATCAAGTGAGTAAAAAGAAAAGAAAACAAAGATAAAGCACACCTGTCTATTGAGCTGTTTGGTCTGGAAGTGACACAGGTTATCTGTGACTGCAAACACCAGGGAGAACTAGTCACCTGAACCCCTGGAGATCTCTCTCTCTCTCTCTCTCTTTTTCTCCTCCCTCATCTTCCAGCTTTACTGCGTCTTTTGTGCTGCCCCAGATCCTCCTCCCTCTATCTCAGAGCCCATATGAAAACTTCCAAGTGGCCCTCCAGGCAAAGCCATATTGTGATTTTGCTATCTTAGGAAAAATGAACAGAGGTACATGATTATGACTAATTATGACAGATCATGACCATTATCCAAACAAAGATAACCCAGGGTTATCTGAACCTTTTCCTTAAAAATGCATGCCTGTCTGTACTGAAAAAAAAAAGTGAGCCTTACCCACCAATACTTTGTCCAGGAATCTTGTTTGCTTATACTTTTGCTTCCTTAATTGATTACAAGGAAAGTTGCCTTTTAATATCTCAAGGCAAAAGTAATTGCTAATGGATTTTCCTTCAAGACACCTGAGGAAGCACACCTCAGGGTTCTACTTCAGAAAGAGTGACATTAATGACCATAATACACCCTCTTGGTTGGTAGAATAAGAGCCTGCAGAAACCCAGCTTAAGGCCACCAATGACTCTCCTGTTGTCAGCACTCACTCTGTCCCCACCAGAATTACTGATGAAGCACGGAGACCTGAAGTAGCATAGCTGATAGCTGAATCTCCTTTGATCAGTAAATTTTATTGAGAAAAAAGAGTGATCCCCTTTGACTGCCCTCACTTTTTTGATATAATGAAATACACATCTAATTGCTATTTAAAAAATAATTAAACACAAAACCTTAAAATAATTAAACACAAAACCTTAAAGACTCACCCCATTATTATGTAAAGCAATTCAGCTCTGCCTAAGCAATTATACCCACATTTATATATGCAGGCCACACACACACACACACACACACACACACACACACACACACACACAAAGGTGAGTCAACCTAATGTAGTCCCTGGATTTAAAGGGCAATTTCAGAGCACTTTGCAGTACTTAAGCATGCACACTGGAATCTCCCTTGCCCCAAATGTTTTACCAACACATTTCCTCCAAATAAAACAAAATGAAATAAAACAACACTCCCCAAGGAGAACTTTCAAACCAGCTGCTAAGAGGAAAAAACCAACAACGTTCTTTATCACTTTACACAAACTTCTACTTAGAATCTTGAATGTCTCACAAACTAGCTTATCTCTCTGCCAACTAGTTTCTTAGCAGCCTTTTTATTATTATTATTATTCAATGGCATTTAGCAGACGGAAAAACCCTAGATCACAGAAAAAGGCTCAAATTATAATCATACACAAACTTATCTGAGTTCCAACAAAAAGTCTTAAAGGCCCTAGTCACTTATTTATAAACACATGAAATTATTTGTTTCCATTTGGAAAAATAGACTGACATAACTGGAGAACACACTTATTACTCATAAAGCAGACGAAGCAAAAGTAGATATTTGACATATAATAAAACAACTTCAATATAATTAATGTAAATTACAGAAAGTTCCCATTTTTAGGAGTGTTGGATCCACCATCCCTACCACCACCACCACCATTACCACTACCACTAACATTAAAAAAAGAAAAAGGTGTTTAACTGGAAGCAGAATTGTTTTATAAAAACGCTTACAGAATAAAATTTTGTCAATATACTTCTGAGTGTTCAGAGTTTAAAGCATTCACCAAGGAAGCTATTCTAGAATCTCAAATTGTCTAGTTTTAAATAAGAAAAGAAAACTAAAAATAGGAGCAGACCTCATCCTTTTTTTCTTGTTGACCTCTTAGAACCGTCAGTTGCATACAAAGTTATTTCTAATTATAAGATATAAAAGTTCATAATACTTCCCACTCACTTGGCTTATTTGAAGTCTATTACAAGATATGTATAGATTCTCGTAGGAAACTTTGTTAACTTACCATCGCTATTAGTCTTCAGAATGAATTACATAAAATCAGAATGCATTGCTATGCCCCTTTGTAATCAGCTGCTTTGCTCAATTGCTACCAAATTCAAATTAAAGAAAATGATGGCTTTTGGAGACCATTAGGAATAATTATCCTTTCTACAATCCATAATTTGATCGTGGATAATTATGTGATGTAACAATAGAATAATTAGACTTATTTCTCTATCTGTGTTTGTGTGTGGCCTAGTCATGCCACGTTTGCCAAATTATATTTTTAAATGACCTATTAAAATTATTCATCTCTATAAATGTAACTGCTAGAAAAGATTTAGATAATTGCAATGGATGTGTTACTCAAGATTGTATTTTATTTTCCTTTCTTATTACTAAAAATATTAATTTCAGTAAAAATGTTTTATACTGAATTATTTCAATGGGCTAGATACTATTAGTAGATAAGTAAGCAAATCTGACTTGGAAATCATTATGGAACATCAGTCCTGGGGAGGAGAAAGACAATCGTCAAAAACCACACAAATAAATACAGATTTACAATTGGAAACATGATGAAAGAAAAAACAGTCTTCTGTGAGTGAGTGTGATTGAAACAGCAACCTGTGAACTAAGATTTTTTTGTTGTGGTAAAATATACATGATTTAATATTTATCATTTTAACCACAATTCACTGCCATTAAATATATTCACAATGTTGTACAACCATTGCCACCGTCTACACCCAAAATGTTTTCAGCATCCTCAACAAAAATTCTCTACAGATAAAACCATAACTCCTCCTTCTGCCCCTGGTATCTTCTATCTATTTTCTGTAGCTACAGATTTGCCTACTCTTGCTACCTGATCACTACAGTCTGAATGTTTGGGTCCCCTGAAGTTTTGTATGTTGAAATTCTAGTCCCCAGGCGGATGCTAATAGGAGGTAGGGCCTTTGGGAGGTAATTAGGTCATGTAGTCAGCGACTTCATAAATTAGACTAATGGCCTTATAAAAGAGGCCCAAGAAAGACCTCTTACCCTTCTGCCACGTGAGGATGCAGCAAAAAGATGACCATCTGTGAACCAGGAAGCGAGCCCTTATCAGACACTGAAGCTGTTGGTGTCTTCATCTTGGACTTCCCGTCCTCCAGAACTGTGAGAAATAAATTTTTGTTGTTAATAAATTTCTGTTGTTAATACCAGTTTATGGTATTTTGTTCTAGGAGCCTAAACAGACTAAGACACTGATACAACTGGAATCACACAGTATTTGTCCTTCTGTCTCTGACTTATTTCACTAAGTATGTTTTCAAGATCCATCCATCTTGTAGCATGATATAGTTTGGATGCTTTTTCCCCTCCAAATCTCATTTGGAAATGTAATCCTTCAATGCTGGAGGTGGGCCTAGTGGGGAGTGTTTGGGTCATGGAGGCAAATCTCTCATGAATGGCTTCATGCTGTCCTTGCAGTAATGAGTGAGTTCTCAGTCTGTCAGTTCATGCGAGATCTGGTTGTTGAAAAAACCTGGCATTTCCTCCCATTCTCTCTGCTGGCTCCTATTCATCTTCCACCATGACTGGAAGCTTCTTGTGGCCCTCACCAGAAGCAGATGTGGACACTATGCTTCATGTACAGCCTGCAGAGCTGTGAGCCAAATAAACCTCTTTTCTTTATAAATTACCGAGCCTCAGGTATTCCTTTACAGTGACACAGAACAGACTAATACAGAACACATACCATTCTGGCTAACACGGTGAAACCCTGTCCCTACTAAAAATACAAAAATAAAATTAGCTGGGCTTGGTGGCGGGCTCTTATAGTCCCAGCTACTCGGGAGGCTGTGGCCAGAGAATGGCGTGAACCCGGGAGGCGGAGCTTGCAGTGAGCTGAGATCATGCCACCTGTGCTCCAGTCTGGGTGACAAAGCGAGACTCCATCTCAAAAATAAATAAATAAACATAAATAAATAAATAAATTACATTCTTTTTATGAGTGAATAATATTCCATTGTGCTTGTATACAACATTTTGCTTATCTATTTATCTGTTGATGGGCATGGATTGTTTCCACCTCTAGGCCATTGTGAATAATGCTGCCATGATGATGGGTGTACGAATATCTGTTCTAGTCCTTATTTTCAATTCCTTTGGGTATACACCTAGAAATAGAATTGCTAGATCATATAGCAATTCTGCATTCAATTTTTTGGGGAACTGCCATACTGTTCTCCACCGTGGCTGCATCATTTTACATTTCCCTCCAGTGATGTACAAGAGTTCCAATTTCTCCACATCCTCACCAACACTTTTTACTTGCTGTTTTTTAAAATATAATGACTATTATATTTAAAAACATTTTAATTATATTATTATTTTTAAAAATTATATTTTATTATATATAATATATTGTATAATAGCTATTATATATTACATACAATATAATAATATATATTATATATGTAATACAATAGATAATATATATCATATATATTATATAATAGTCATTATATATTTTTTATATATAATGGCTATTATATCCTAGAAAGCATAAAGTGATACCCCATGATTTTAATTTTCATTTCACTAATGAGGCTGAGCATCTTTTCACATACTTATTGGACTGTATATCTGCTTTGCAAAAGTGTCTATTAAAGTTTTTGACCACTTTTGAATTACTTTGTGTTTTGTTGTTGAGTCTTAGGAGTTCATTATATATTCTGGATATTAATTCCTTAGCAGATATATAATTTGAAATTATTTTCTCCTATTTGTTAGGTCGTGTTTTTGCTTTCTTAATAATATCCTTTGATGCACAAAATTTTTTTAATCTTGATGAAGTTCAATTTATCTACTTTTTGTTTTGTGGCCTGTGCTTTTGGTATAATATTCATAAAAGTGTTGCTAAATCCAATCTATTGAGGATTTTTCCTAATGCTTTCTTCTAAGAGTTTTATAGTTTTAGCTCTGAAGTTCAGATTTTTTTATCCATTTTGAGTTCATTTCTGTATATGCTATAAAATAAGGGTCAAACTTTGGTCTTTTGCATGTGGATATCCAGTTTTCCCTGGAAAAAATTTGTTGAAAAGATTGTCCTTTGCCACTGAATAGTCTTGGCACACTTGTAGAAAATCAATTGACCGTGTATGTGATGGCTAACTTCTGGGCTGATAACTGATGTTTTAAGGATGGACTGGAGTTAAATTAGTCTGGCATTTAAAGTCTCTTTGGGGTAATTCTGAGTTATTCAATTTACTCTGGTTTTCCAGCAGCATAATATAGGGTGACACTAAATCCATTCTTCTTCCTCATCCTGCAACCAATGTGAGTCATAAATATGCCAGTTTTTATTTTTTCTAGTATCCAACAGGTCATGATGATTCAGAAAAGCAAAACTCCCAAGGCCACCTATTAATTCTCATAAATAGTACAGAATAAAGTTGCAAGGAAGAAGAACCTAATTATCTAACAGTTAGTGAAGCCCACCTTGCCCACAATAAGATTAGTAATTTATGCTATAATCAAGAGCAGTATCAGAAAAATTTCTTACAGGCAATTAAAAGATTTGTGGCAGGAGAAGGGAAGGGGAGTTGGAGTTGTCAGTGGGGATTTAATGAGAGTTAACGGGGGGAATTTCTGTAATTTGAACTAATTATATTTTAGATTTTTATTATTTATCAAATGTCTCTTCTTCATTAATTTACTTTGAAGGAAGGAATATATCCAGTTAAGGAATTTACTCTATTTTCCAATATGAAAATAAATAATTTCATGTCTTCACTTAAAGGGATTAAAATTTTATGCCTATATTTTTGTTGAATTTAAATATGAGTAGACCATGATTTTAAAAATCGTGTCCCACTTTCAAACTGCATCTTTTTAGGTTTCTAATAAATAAAAAGTGGGCTCATTTTCAAGTTATATACCTTTTCATGATTGCTGCTTTAGCTACACAAAGACTCAGATGAAGTTTGAAATTATTGCTTGTAAGAGCCTAATCAATTTTATAGACAAGTCAACATCACCTTCCTGTCTCTCCTTGGGTTGTGAAGGTGCAGGGAAGAGGAGGAGAAGAGAAAAGGTGGGAAACAGGGTAGGGATGGCAATTCCCTCCCTCCAATTACGCGTGTGAGTATGTTTATTTAAACTCCATGATTTAAATATTTCAAAATTATACATTTAATTTTAACAGCATTCATTTGCACTGTCAGTGATGGTCGCATTGCTATTTGAAAAGTGAAATGGTCAAGTGCCCCCAAAATATTGTGTCTCTTTCATGTAAGACACAAAAAAATTGTGTTTTCTTTTACATAAATGTTTCTAGAAATGCAATAGACAACATTTATGTGTATTATGAAACGGGAGAGAAATTTTTTGCTACATGAAGAAATTTCATGACGTACTTATTTCAATGACTTACCATAGAATTGCTCTGGAATATTATGCTTATTAAGACCTTGTACTTGGTTTGACGTCTGTCACTTTAATTATGCTTTCTGTATTTTAAGGCTTTCTTGTTATCTTTTACCTATTTTGCTTTTGGATGAAGGAACCATGTCCATTTGCTTGTATCTTTTATCCATGACTTGTGAGGCTAACACCCTATTTTAAAGATAATCTTTCATGATTATCTTAGAACATTAAAATTCTTTTACCTAATTATGTCTGCAATAACTATTGACTTCCTCTGATGGATGTCAAGGCATTTTTCACTGATGACATCCCTGTCTTTGCTATTTCTCTTTTATATTTTGCATTATGTCAACCTGGATATTTAAAATATTCTTTTAAAAACAGACTTTGTTATTATACTTACATATGATATTTTACTTTTGTCGTCATAATTACCCTCAATTACTTAATTTTCCTCTTACTATTGATTCATGATTTGCAAGTTTGTATTTTGTTTTGTGTTTTATTTATCCTACAATTGTAGATAGTTTAAGTGATTATAACCACTTTTTCTCAATCACATCTTCCCTAATGAAGAATGCAATTGCTTATTCATCTCCTAATTGTTCAGAGCACATTTGTAATGCATCTTGCTGGAAAACAGACTTGAGTGGCAAATTTTCTAAGAATTGCAGATTTGAAAATGGCCTCATCTTGCCTTTTGAGAATAATCAGCCCTTGGCTAAAGATCTAATGTCTGCGTCTGTATCTATTAGAGATGTGTGAAGTTGCAAGTAACACAAATCGCAATCACAGGTGTTTATTTTCCTCATGCAACAAGAAGTCTAGAGGTATATGGTCGCTAGCTTTGGCTCAGATGCCAATACGGTGCTGGAACTCCAGCCCTCATGTCTGTGGTAGGCAGAATATTGGTCCCAAAGATGTCTACATCCTAATCATTGGGACCTGTTGATACGCTCATTTACATGTCAAAGGAAAATGAAGGTTGCTAATCAGCTAACCTTGAGATGGGGACATAACCCTGGATTATCCCGGGGGGCCCGAAGTAATCACACAAGTCCTTAAAAGCAGAAGAAGAGGCCGGGCACGGTGGCTCACATCTGTAATGCCAGCACTTTGGGAGGCCGACGCGGGCGGATCACGAGGTCAGGAGATCGAGACCATGCTGGCTAACACGGTGAAACCCCGTCTCCACTAAAAATACAAAAAATTAGCCGGGCGTGGTAGCGGGCGCCTATAGTCCCAGCTAGTCGGGAGGCTGAGGCAGGAGAATGGCGTGAACCCGGGAGGCGGAGCTTGCAGTGAGCCAAGACTGCTCCACTGCACTCCAGATGTTGCTGGATTTGAAGATAAAGGAGAAGACCTCAAACTAAGGAATACAGTGGCTTCCAAGAACCACACTGGGAAAAGTGAGGAAACAGACCCTCCTTAGTGACTCCAAAAGGAACACAGCCCTATCAATACCTGGATTTTAGGCCACGGAGGTCCACTTCCGACTTCTGACCTTTGGAACTGTAAGATAATAATTATGTGTTGTTTTCAGCCACTAAGATTTTTTCTGGCATTGATAGAAAACCAATGCAATGTTTATGTTTATTTCAAAGTAAGACAGAGGAGAAGAGGCCGTGCCAGGGAATTTGATTATACCGGGAATTCTAAATTTAAGTTTAGGATTCCCTGGCTAATTTTCATATTTTTAGTAGAGACAGGGTTTCACCATGTTGGCCAGGCTGGTCTCAAACTCCTGGCTTCAGGTGATCCACTCTCCTCAGCCTCCCAAAGCGCTGGGATTACAGGTGTGAGCCACCACGCCCTGCCTGACTGTTATGTTTGTCTTCCCCCCGCCACTGTCCCTTTTTATCTCAACCTTTTAATATAGCTTCCACATCTGCTTTTAACTCATTAAGAATATAAAGTGAAGACTTTTTCTTTGAACTCTTACATCTTCATTCCTTTTCTACTTTGCTTCAGATTGTTAAAAGATCTCAAGTGTTGTCGTTGCTGTTTACTCATTCTTCATGTTGACTAGCTCCACTTTGTCGGTGGTGCTTTAAGTTCTGATGGGATAGATTCTCAGAATCCATTTGAATGTAGAGAGAGACGTATACTATAAGACAAGAGAATATGGGAACCAGGAAATGTGTCAGCCACATCTACAAGTAGAAGGCAGATCTCGTAGAAATGCAGGCCACCCTTTCAGTTTAGGAAATGCAAATGTTTTCAGAGAGCACTATCTGGAGGCGCAGCTCCAGAAATAGACTGCATTCTACTGGAAGAGCCGACCAGGGGACCATCTGCTCCACATCATAGATCATCCCATCTCCTATATGCACCTGAATGGAAAAGATACAAACCAGGAAAGGAGCAAAGAATGGTGTGGAGTGTTGATCACTTCTGCTCTGCATATGAGGACTGCCCTGCCCAAAATCTTATTAAAATCTAGAATGTTTTCAAGTCCTATTGTTTGTATGGGTAACTGCAAAGGATTTGTTATTTTTCTTTTGAGATCATGTCGTGGTTATTTTAGAAAGAGGACACTCCTAGCATTTCCCTTCACTCCACTAACTTCCTGGGGACCATCTTTGAGCATTAAACCTATGTAAAGACAGTGGTCTGGGGGAAAGTACCAGCAAGTATATCCTATAAAAAGGAGATAGAGATCTCTGTTGATTGCAGGGAAAAATGTAGATTACCGTGATCATTTTATTTCATTTGTGGCAGAGGCTGCTGTTTCCCTGGCTAACACGCTTTCTTTCTTCCTCTCTTAGGTTTAACAGCTTTAATTTCATTTTGTGCAGCATGTATTTTGCAGGTTTCAAGCAGGTAGGGGTGGTCACGTGACACTGTCCTGGCCAATAATACATATGAAGTCACTGAATGGATCTTCCAGAAAGGTTCTTTGAACAGTGCTAATTCAGCTGGATGTAGCGTTTTAATCCTGTTCCCTTCTTTTTCTTGCCTGAAATTTGTAGACCTCATAGCTGGAGCTCTGGCTAAAATGTTGACAATCTGAGAACAAGTCCTCATCCTAAAGTTGGAGTCTTGTTGACTTGGGACCTTCGTAGTATTTCTGTGTTATCTAATTTGTTTAAACCACTGTTGTACAACTTTTCTGTTACATATAGCTGAAGTCAACCTCTAACTGAGAGAAAAGCCATCCTCTTTCTCTTGGAGGCACTAATATCTCTGAATACCTTGTTATTATTGCATGGTTAAAGTAATAACAAAGTGTAGGACTATGATGGGTAAACTTTAATACCACCATGAAGGGTATCCATTACCCTTGGTCTACAAATCAGTTGCAATCTAGGTTTGACTTTCAAACAAACCAGTAACATAGGAGAATTTTTGAACATTCTAGAGGTTTCTGAACAGAAAACAATAAAAGCTTTAGTTGTACAAATGGGCATTTAACACTTCCATTGGTAAAGTGTTTGGAGACTAGACTCCAGCTTTTAGGAAGTGCAACTGCACCTAGAGGCCACAAAGCCTCAAGACAGTTCAGTGAAGGGCCTGAGCCCTGTGAGGTCATGCATTGGGAGCTATAACTAATGTTTTGGAATAAGAGATAGGGGACTCAGAAGACTCGTTTATGGCTTTTTACTAGAATTCTTATCAGTGAAATTATTTGTAAAGCTCTTTGTTTATGACAACATCAGCTTACATTAGCTGTTCTAAGGGGAAATAAGGAAGAAGAAAATTGCACATCCTAGGGGAGTGAGCAAAGCCCAAGAAGGAGGCAAAAACTCAGAAAAAATGAGGCAGAACCAATCTAGGAGCCTTCCTATCTCACCTGGAGTTTTCTACTCAGCAGTTCCTTTTGGTTCCAAATTTACATAATAGATTGTTGTGTGCCAGAAATGATTAATTCTGTGAGCCATAAACTTTATTAGGTCCTGCCCATTAGCAATACTCCAGGGTTTTTTTTTGAACAAGTCAAAATATATATATATATATATATATACACACACACACACACATATATAGAAAGAAACAGGGTCTCACTCTTTCGCCCAGGCTGGAGTGCAGTAGGACAATCTTGGCTCACTGCAACCTCTGCCTCCCGGGTTCAAGCGATTCTCCCACCTTGGCCTCCCGAGTGTCTGGGACTATAGGCATGCATCACCATGCCTGGCTAATTTTTGTATTGTTTGGTAGAGATGAGGTTTCACCATGTTGGCCAGGCTGATCTCAAACTCCTGACCTCAAGTGATCCTCTCACCTCAGCCTCCCAAAGTGCTGGGATTACAGGCATAAGCCACTGTGCCTATCCACATAGAAAAAGTTTAAATATTATTTTTTATTGATTCATTCTATAACACTTCTAAGCACCTGGAGTATCCCAGGCACCAAATAAATTATAGCAAAAAATTTACATTAAACTTTAAAAAGGAATTCATTACTTTGCTTTTTAATAGCTGCAGGTTGCAGCATACTTTAACAATGCATTCTATGCTCTCCACCTACCATTAAAACTTGGTTTGATAAGACATAGGTAATTAGGATGCAAAGCCGACTAATCACAAATTTAAACCTCTTTGCATCCTGAGTATGACACTTCCTTTGAAAACTAGATGCCTCTCAAATTTTATTAACAAGACAAATATAACTAATTACATAAGCCTTGAGCAGCAAAAACTTCATTTCATATTATAGTCACCTAATATGAGGTATATCATGAAATAGAAAAGAAGGCAGGTATTTTTACTGTTATGTCAATACAGGATATGTTGCAAATTACTACAGGAATTTCTGGGTTTTATAAAGTAACAACTACGGTTTGGTTTTGTCCATATTTTTATTTTAACATAATCTAGTTATGTGTCTTTTTTTTAAGTTTTCAATATAACCATAGATGTCTAGCAATCAGGCATGTTAATGTATGAGTTATGTAATTCCACATACAATGCAAATTCGGTTTCTTTGCAGAAGTCTTTGAAAGCCTTGGAGATAACCAGAAAATGAAGGAAGCCCTCCACCACTGAGTTTCAGGGCAAAGGGAAGAAACAAGATAAAGTAGAACCGTCAGTACAAGTGGAATTATTAATGACGTCCAAATGCAGTCATTAAATACTATCAGACTTATTTATTGACTCCTGATATTAAGAGTGAACAAACCCCTGGCCAAGTGGGAACTTGTTCGGTAGCCTTTATCTTTCTATCACTCATTCAGTCAATTCATTAAAGCCTGTTTGTCTCTCCCAGGTGACTCTTACTGAGTTTCATTGTTTTGTTTATTGTGTTTGTTGGCTCATAGATCTCTTTCACAATTTTCTTCGGCTTCTGAATGCTCTTTAAGTACCAGTTTTGATCAGCCCATTTGCTTTAATAAACAGGAGAGCAAGATGGGACAGGGCGATACAGGGAGAAAAGGGGGCAAAGGGAATTGCACCGGGTGCTTGTGTTCCCTGGAAAAACCAGCAGGTGGTAGCAACACTTCGTGGCAAGGCCCCAGCCCAGCTCTGTAGGACCCAAACAATAGACCCCAAATCCCCGTCCTCGGCTAGAGAAGGGGTTAGAGGTGGGCGGAAACACTTTTCCTCGCGGCGCCCCCTCGGTTCCTCAACCCTGCCTCCAGGTGCCAGCTGAGAGCACCTTGCACCGCCCCTCCTCACCGCAGGGAGGTTCTCTCCGGAGCGCGGGCGAGGGAGGAGGCACCCAGAGGTGCAGCGACTTGCCCAAGCCATGTCAGAGCCAGGCGTACAGCAGCGCTTCCCCTTTTCAACCCGACTGCCCTGCCCCTTGGGGAGGGTAGATGGAGGGAGGTTCGACTCAGAAGCCCCAACGTTAACCAAGATCCAGACACGAAAAGAGAGAAGAGTTCCCGGCTAGCACGGCGACGCTTTCATACCGAGACGCCCCCCTCTCCCGCTGCCTCGGCTCCCCCTACCACCGCCCGTACTCTCCCAGATTTCTCAGTTTGTCTTTCCCTCCACCCCCTGCTTTTCCTTCCTTCTCTCTTGCTCAGCTCACGCCCACCTTAGTTCAAAGCTGAGTAGGAGCCCCACTGTTTTAGTTCCTAGAGTTAAAGCCGAAGAGGAGGGAGGCGCGAGGGGGTGTGTGCGGGGCTCTGCCCTGCCCTGAACTGCCACGGTCCGCCAGTTGCGCTTCGCTCCGCGGGTGTCCGACCCAAGCCGAGCCCGAGCCCGAGCCCAGGGGCTTTACAGACAGCCTCTTCCCTTCCCACTTCCTGCAGGCGCCCCACGCGTGCGATCCTCCCGGCCAAGACCCGCGGGAGGAGGCCGCCCCCTTCCCGGCGCACAGGCGGGGCCCCGGGCGCGCCCCGCGTCTCCCCCGCGCGCCGGGGCGGAGGAGCGGGCGCCGCGCACTCACCGCCTAGGCCGGGAGGGCGGGCTCGGCTCCCCGGAAGAAGGGAGTGGGAAGGCGGCCAAAGGGGCTGAAGGGGCGGGCCGGGCCGGCCTGGGAGGGGACGCGGAGGGGGCGGGCCGGGCTGCGTTCGCTCCAGCCGCGGCTCTACAGCAGCGGGCGGCGGGACCCGGGACCCAGCTTGGCGACGGCGATCGCGACCCGGGACCCAGCCTGGCGACGGCGATCGCGACGCGGGCCCCCAGGATCTCCCGGCGCCCCACCTCTGGAGCAGCCCCTGCCGCCAGCGTCAGGTCCACCCCGGAATCCCAGGGACTCTCGGCGCCGAACGGACCCGGGCCGGGTGCAACGGGGTCCCCGGACTGGAGAAGACGCGGGTGGCACTGTGCGAGCTCCAGGAGCCCCGGGTCCACTGCGAGGCCTCGGGGGGCGCAGACCTGCAGAGACTGCGGCCAACGGGAAGGTGAGCCCGCGGGGTTAGCAGGCGGCGTTGTGGGGGTCGGGGACAGTATGCTTGGGGACAGAGGAATTAAGGTTTGCAAGAGTAGTGGGGCTCCCCAGCCCCTAGGTGGCTTCCTGAGGGAGTACTGAGGATCCTTCCTCAAGGCCAGAGTGGGGTTCCTGAAGGGTGAGGAAACGGTCAACCTGGCTACTCCCCTCTCACTCCACTCTGACCTGGCATCATTGACACCGCATTACCCTTGCTGTTAGGATCCCCCAGTTGCGTTCCCAGACATTCTCCTCTGGCTCTGGCTTGGGAGTCCTAATCTGGGAGGGTCCTCGCAGAGACGGAGCTCCACGCTTGGAACAGGATTGCCACCCCTCTGACTCCAGTGGCATCACTCCAATCCCCTTGGAGCTGGGAGGAGTCAGGAGGCTGACCACACACCTGTCCCCTGCTCCCCACAAGGCACTGTCCCCCCCAGCCCCATGACCACAGTTAAGCCTTGGAGGTGGAAGGAACGCTTGGTTCCTGCTGCCCAGCCATCACCCCCAACGTGCAACCAAATTCTATTGCGTGCTCCTGCCCCAGCTCCACCCTCGCTCTGCTCCCTCCATCTGGGTGCTTGGCCCTGCTTGCCCCACACCCCCACCCACCGATCATGGCCGTCTGGCACCCTCTCTCCTCCCATCCCTGGGGGAGCTGGCATGGACCCAGCATAGCAATGTTGTAATGTCCCTGGCAGCGCCCATGGAGCGGAGCTGCTGGGCCTGTTCCCAGTTAACCCAGGCCCTCCGCCCGCCAGGGGAACTTGACTGAGGCTCTAGGAGGGGAGATGCTGGTCCTGAGCTGAGAGACCAGTGGGAGGGAGCTGTGTGGGGCTGTTAGTAGACCACAGAAGCTGCCCAAGTAAGGGGCATTGGAGCATTGAGGCTTCTGAGTGCTGCTCAGTGGGGCCACTTGGCTTTTCAGAGCAGTGGGCCTTTTTTCTCAAAGGAAGATTAGGGTGGGGGTGTCTATGTACTTACCTGGTGGCCTCAGAAGGAGGACTTGTTTGGAGTCTATTACTCCATTCAGGGTGCAAAAAGATGGTTGGCAATGACACTGAGTTACCAGAATGCTGGGGAGCAACAGGCTGGGGTGGGCTGAGCGTGGGAAAGGCAGGATCCTCCTTCTGGGACGGCTGTTCTGCTATCACCCTGTCCTGAGCCTGGGCCCTAGACCCTGAGTTCCCACTCTAGGTAGAAGGAGGATGGCAGGTTCTGGAGGGTTTGGGAAGCCTCAGGTTTCCCTTTCTTTACCCACTCCTCCCCGCCCCCCGCTTGGCTCCCTCTCCCAGCCCAGGTGTTTCTGCAGAAGTACCTCCTGGGGCCAAGAGCAACTCACAGCCACACTGGGGGTAGAGCAGGGGCCGAAGGTGAGGAAGAAGGGCCCATGGAACCACTCCGGAACCAGCACTGATGTGCATCTTCTGCCACAGGAAAGCAACAGCCCCCGTCTACACAGACAGCATCTGCTCCCGCCCACCTCACCTCATACACATTCCCTTACACACTCCACCAGGTAGACACACATCCTCAGGCACTGCTGACGCAGGTGCTACTCCTGGCACTCAGGGGCTTTCTTCCACAACCTTCCACTTACTCATCTCTCAGGCACATTTGCCTCCTGCCTTAACACCCTCCCTTATGCTCTTTTCCAGAGCCACGCATGTCCCCCGTCAGTGCACAGAGTGGCTCATTCTAAGTGGCTGTCTGGCTAGACCTAGACACTGCCTGCATCTTAAAAGCCTCCCCCAGCTCCACAGCCTGGGAGTGGGAGGCACATTTGTCTGAGTCACAGTGCTCTGGGGGACATTCTCAGGGGCTGGAGGCCTCCAGGGACACAGGACTGTCCTCTGCTAGGTAATCTACAAATTAGCTTCTCCAGCCAAGGAAGCAGGGACTAGAAGAGCCGGAGGACAGCCCCTCCTCACTGTCTGTCCTGGTTGCCTCCATAAAGCCTGATGATGGGATCCTTCTCAAGGCAGGAGGCCAGAGCACGAAGAGATCTCCAAGGTGGAGATTAAAGGATAGAGGCTTTGGCATTAAACTGAGCAAGGATTATACTGGAATTTCCTGGGCGTTTAACAGCTGTGGAACAGGATGGGGGACAGGGCCTGTGGTACTGACCCCTCCCACACTGACCTGTGTGGCTCACAGGTGTAAGGACCAGCCCAGCAACCACACCAGACATAAAACCTCGAACCCCTTTGCCCTCGGGACTGTTCTGTCCCTGCTGGACTCTGCAGCCTGCTTTGTCTCACTAAATTGTTCCTGTCTGGGCTCGGTTTGGGGCCATGCCCTTTACTATGTGTTCCCAGTGGACAGTCCCCTGGGTTCCCCTCTGTCCCTTCATAGCCTCATCCCTTTGCTTGACATCGTGGAAGAGAAGCATGCATGATGTCAGCAGCGGGACAGTTGGAACTTCTTGGGAGACAAGCTTAAAGACTAGCCAGAGATAACAATTATTTTGGTTTTCTTGTTGGCATTACTTCACTCATTCATTCTCAGCTCCTACTGTATTTCCACCTCTACCTTCTTCTTATAGATGAACATTTCTTGATATTTTGAAACATAGAAGGAAAATGGCGTGGGGAGTGAATAAAATGTAAACGTATGCTTATTTGTCTAGGTTTTACAAATATTTTTCTTTTTTGTTTAGATTTTAATTATGAGATTTTACGTTAATTATAAAAATAAGGTATGCTTACTGTAACAAGAAAAATAATTGAATTATGTATAAGACAAAATTAATGCCCCCACCTACAATCCTTCATTTCTACCTCCCACAGTAACCCATTTTAATGGCCTAATATGTCTTCTGCCTACCTTCCTCCAAGCTTATTTGGCTTACATTATTTAATCTTTAAAAATTCACTTTGTGGATTGAGGTGCATAAACTATATTAAGTAAGCTTGATTTGCTCATGAAAATATCATATTTAGCATTTAATTGGAGCACGGTTAATTTTTTAAATTCTTACCAATTTACCAATTTAATTTACTTTTAAGTCATTCTTTTTTTTTTTTTTTTTTTTTTTTTGAGAAAGCATCTTGCTCTGTCGCCGAGGCTGGAGTGCAGTGGCACGATCTCGGCTCACTGCAAGCTCCGCCTCCCGGGTTCACGCCATTCTCCTGCCTCAGCCTCCCCAGCAGCTGGGACTACAGGCACATGCCACCACGCCCAGCTAATTTTTTTTTTTTTTTTTTTTGTATTTTTAGTAGAAACAGGGTTTCACCGTGTTAGCCAGGACGGTCTCGATCTCCTGACCCTGTGATCTGCCCACCTTGGCCTCCCAAAGTGAAATATTTCATTTTTATAGCAACATAACTTGTAAGCTATGCTTTGTAACCTATGATTCTACAAATCTTTACTTTTTGCCAGTTTCTGAAAACAAAACACAACCTTGATACCTAAGAAACAGTCTTATTTTTGTAAACCGAAGAGATGTAGCAGGCTTGTGGATCTATTGTCTCTACTGTATCAAAAAGATATTAAGTGATATATCTATAAAAGAAGCTGAGAAAATATTATAAAGTCATAGACTGCAATTGTTGTTACCTAAAACTTTGTCTAATCAGTCTCATTTTCTCTACCATTGTTTTATGTTCACATTTCTGCTGCTTCTGGTTTTATATTTTTAAAACCTTATACACATCTGAAATGTGAATATTTTTCTAAAGGAGATAAGTTCTTTTGCACATTCTTGTGTTAGAGAATTTCTAAATGCTGACCCGTTCCTTTTGTAAGTCAGAGGAGAGAGGACTCTCAAGCAGGCTGTGAGAGAAGAGCAAGGGGTCTGGCTTTGCAGAGGCTGCTTCCCATCTCTGTGGCAGGAGAAATGTACTGGCCTGTCCCTGGGATGGTCTCCTGGACCAAATGCAGAAGATGCTCCATGCCCACAACCATTGAAGACACCTTTGAAAAATCAAGTTCTGAGTCCTGCTTACTTAGCATTCCAGGCATGTGGAGCAGCCGTGTTCTTGTCACTTATGTTTCTGCCTTTGAAATTGGCTTCAAAAGAATCTGCAGTGGTATGAATTTGCTGACAGCAATTTATTCCATATCTTAATAAAGCTTCCTTTTTCTTTATTTGGATTCCTGCAACAGGGGTACACCCATATTCTTTTTATATATTAAAATTAAAAGTCTTGAATTTATTTGGCTTGTTTGATAAGTAAGAACTCACCTAACTTCCTAGTCTGACTCAGCAACAATTTTTTTTTTCTGAAAAAATGTATTTATAACCTTCAATCATCTGGATCTGAATCTAAAAGAGGTCCTCATCAAACATTAGAAGTATCCTTCTGGGTACTTTAAGATCCTCAACCATTTCTTTTTAATGAATATCTTTGTTCTTAGTAAAATTTCAAAAAATTGCTGAAGTGGTCATCCACAGGCAGTGTCTCTATTTTCTTCTTTTCTTTATGCTGTTTCTTGATGGCAGAAGCTGAGTGGCCTTAACATCCATGTTTCATAATTGCTTTTGCTCTTTTCTGGATCTTCTGGAGGGAGGCCAGCTTCGTGTTGTCATTACGAGGCATGCTAAGGCTATGCAAGCACGCCCTATTGCAACCACAAGTGACTGTGTTCCTTGTAGTTCGGGTCATCAAAGCAAATATCTTGCTATTCATCTTCCAGAGTGTTCCATATTGGACAGCTGATACTATCTGCAGCGCATCTTTTCTATCTTGCTTGGCTGTCTTTCAAAATAATTCATTGAAATATTTCCAAAATATTTATTGTTCCTTCTTCATGATTATTTGCCTAGTTGTAAGCTTGAGAAGACACAGGGCTTACTGTTTCTTCTTTGTACAGATTACAGAATCCATCCATGTTCTGAGTGAAAGAAAGAGACTATTTTAAAGAATAACTTCTAGGCAAATGGTAAAATAGACTTCATTGTTTAAAAACCTGCTGCTGGCATTTTCTTTCCCTGATAACAGTATTTCTAAGGACTCCGTGACTCTGGTTTGCTTCAGTGTGTCAAGCACGTCTCCAAATTAAGCCATTGAGAGTTTGGGGGGGTGCACTTACAACATGAATTACTTTAGGATATTTATTAAACAGCCACTGGTGACGGTGCCAAGGTTACAGAATTGAATAGCTATGCCTGCTTTTTACTTCATGATCTCCCCGTTCCTCTCCAAAGCATTTATTTCATCTGTGAAGGATCCTAGTAGCATTTCAGACATTTTTGCAAAGAACATTACTTAAGAGCAATTTGCCATATGGAAATGCTCCTTACTTGTCTCCATAGGCTGTAAATTGAACTCTCTATTTCACAGATAGGGTTAAAGATGTACAAAAGGTGAGTTTCAGGGGCTAGTTGGCAGGTGCCCACTCTACATCAGCCCACGCGTATGTAGAAATGGTGTCTTTCCATGATAACTTCATGGACAGCACAGCCCGCAGTGCCAGAAAAAAATTAGTAGGAATCAAATTATGATTTTCATATTTGTCGCAATTAAAGTTTCATAGTTTGATTTTTGTTTTATGATAGCTTTCAACAATCCCAAGGCCATATATATCCAGGAAAAACAAATCACAACTTCTCTTCTAATTGGCTTTTTTTGTTTGTTTTCCTCTCAGTTCTATGTCTTTTGAGCAATCTGGGCAACATATCTCTTTTTTTTCTTCACAGAAATAAAGGGATTATAGTCCACTTAATTCACAGACTTCTGAGACTCAGACACGAGGAGAGATAGAGAACCGCCAATCTCTAGATCAACAAGCAAAGGAGGTGCCAAGCCTGTTTGTCTTCATTGTGACGCTGGAGGTAGCTATTCCTTCTGTTCATTTGCTCGTGAGCTTAGTGGTGTGCCTTCTGAAGGCACAGGAAGGTTTTATATAAGAGGTAGCTTACTACATAGTTCTGAGAAGCCATTATGAGGATATGAACACTGTTTTGATTAACTTTACTAAACAGTTATTATCCTATAGTTTTAAAGAAAATTTTAATTAATGATTTAGTTGAAAGAATACACATGCAAGAGTTTAAGAATGCAAAAATTTAAATGGATACAATTAATGAGAATACAATGAAAGTTAAGTCTCCCTTGCACTGGGTCTCAGTCCACTTCCTTTGCCTTTTTCACAGGTTTTGGATGCTCTTCCATAGATATCCTTCCATACATATGTATGTGTATATATCCTTCTTAACAAAGGGGAGCTTACTTTACACTGTTCTCCATTGTCCCACTTTCACTTGGAAATGCTTTTTATATCAGTGCATAAACAGTTGCCCGTATTTCTTTCTAAGGATGTACTATAATTTTACTGTCTTCCAATTGATGGACAGTTAGTTTACAGCCTTTTCTCTTATAAACAATTTGCAATTAATGTCTTTGTTCAAACATCTGTGCAAACCCATACAAGTATACAGTACCTGAAGGACACATTCTTACAATGTAGTTGCTGGAAAGATATTACCCAATTGTCCTCCCAAGAGAATATTCCAATTTGGATTCAAGCAGAGTATGTACAAGAGAACCTATTTCCCATATCTTGTCCAACATGGTAAAAATGGTGTCTTAGGCAACTGTGGCTGCCATAACAAAGTGCAATAGACCTAGTAGCTTATACACAATAGAAATATCTTTCTCACAGTCTGGATGCTGGGAAGTCCAAGATCAGGGTGCCGGCATGGTCAGTTCCTGGCGAAGCCTCTCTTCTAGGTTTCAGACTGCCCTCTTCTTTGTTGTGTCCTCGAATGGCAGAAAAAGGGTGAGAAAGCCCTTTGGGGTCTCTTTCATCTGGGCACTAATCTCATGATTAGTGAGGGCTCCACCCTCATGACCTAAAATTTCCTCCCAAAGGCCCCATCTTCTAATACCATCATCTTGGGAGTTAGGATTTCAACATATGAGTGGAGGGGGGGCACAAATATTCCTTCTATAACAAATGGCCTGTTGCTGTAGTTTTAACCTGGTTTCCTTTCAATGTGAGCAAACAAGAAGCATCTTTTCATATGTTAAAGCCATAGGGTTATTCTTCTGTAAGCTCTAGGAAAACATGCACCCCTTGGGGCACGAGGATCTTTGTTCACAAAGTGTATGCCAGACCTCCATAGCTCTGCCCCCTCCCTGCACTGTCTCATTTATCAGACTGAATCTTCATGCCTGTGTTCTTTCTGTATTTATTCTGGTCCCTTCCCTCCCATCATACCCCACAGCCATCTTCCTGTGTCCCTCCTGCTTCACTGCTTCACTGCCCCTCTGAAATTTCTAGAGCATCCAGGTCCATCGGGGGTGGGGCGGTGTGGTGAGGATTCAATTCGTGTGTCCGTAGGATGCAGCAGCTTCTTAACCAGCTGCCTTTAATGAAAATCTTCTAACTTCCAATACAGGGTGGCTGTTGGAGGAAGGGAGGAGAGTAAATGAAGAGAAAGAACTGGAATAACCCCTTGCAGAAAAAAAAAAAAAGGGTAAGATTGACCCAGAAACACCCTCTGCCCCACTTCTAGGAAGGAGAGCTGTGAGAAATGAACACAGAGACAGGGTCACACAGGGAGTAGGCATGAACACTCCAAGATGGTCAAATGTGCACCGGCTCAGGAGAGGCAGTATGCAACCTGGCTTCTGTCCCATGGTGGGTGCTGGGGCGATTGGAGAGCTGTAGGAGGAGACACAGACACGGGGTCAGCTTTTGGAGCTTGGGCTGTATATGAAGAAACACTTTCTTCCCATCTGCCTCTTCTGGTCTTGTGTGTCTCCTCAGGAAGCAAGCTTAGCTGTACACCCTGAGTCTTGCAAAAGCTGCAGCCCCACCCAGGAGCAGGGTGGTGGCTGGGGCGATGGTGGACACCCTGAAGATGTCCCATGGCTACTGAAGGGGCTGCCCAGTTAGGGAACAGAGTGGCGGGCATGGTGTGTAGCCTATGGGTGCTGCTCCTGGTGTCTTCAGTTCTGGCTCTGGAAGGTAAGAGGGAGGGGAGATGGGAGAACCCAGACCTGCCATAGAGACCCAGTGCAAGGGGGAAGTGGGAAAGATTTAGAAAAGGTAGATAAGAGTGAAGACATCAATAAAGGGAAAGGCATGGTGAGGATAATGAAGACCCACATCAGATTTGTCAGAGAAAGGACCCTGACGGACAGCTGTGCTCCTGCTGGCAAAGACATGGGCCCGGGTGGGGCATTCTTTTGTTCCCGGTAGGAATAGAGTAGGGGCTGGCAGTGCTGGCTGGAGGCTTGGCCACTGTGTGCCCCTCTTATTTCTGGGCAGAGGTATTGCTGGACACCACCGGAGAGACATCTGAGATTGGCTGGCTCACCTACCCACCAGGGGGGGTGAGTGCCACTCTAATTCTGAACCTGAATCCCTTGGCCCTGCCCCTCCCTGTTCCCTGGAGAGTGGAATTCATGAAGGAAACCCTGGGTGAGGATTATGGGAAAAGGATCCCTCCCTCTAGAGCACCAAGATTTCAAGGTATCCTCTATCTGCTTTGCTTGTCATTAATTTTAAGTCTCAGTGGAAGAGATATGTCCCCTTCCCTATAACCTCTACCTCGCCTTGCTTAAGCCTGGAGCCCCTAAAGCTTCTCCTGGCCCTTCCTGCAGTGGGACGAGGTGAGTGTTCTGGACGACCAGCGACGCCTGACTCGGACCTTTGAGGCATGTCATGTGGCAGGGGCCCCTCCAGGCACCGGGCAGGACAATTGGTTGCAGACACACTTTGTGGAGCGGCGCGGGGCCCAGAGGGCGCACATTCGACTCCACTTCTCTGTGCGGGCATGCTCCAGCCTGGGTGTGAGCGGCGGCACCTGCCGGGAGACCTTCACCCTTTACTACCGTCAGGCTGAGGAGCCCGACAGCCCTGACAGCGTTTCCTCCTGGCACCTCAAACGCTGGACCAAGGTGGACACAATTGCAGCAGACGAGAGCTTTCCCTCCTCCTCCTCCTCCTCCTCCTCTTCTTCCTCTGCAGCGTGGGCTGTGGGACCCCACGGGGCTGGGCAGCGGGCTGGACTGCAACTGAACGTCAAAGAGCGGAGCTTTGGGCCTCTCACCCAACGCGGCTTCTACGTGGCCTTCCAGGACACGGGGGCCTGCCTGGCCCTGGTCGCTGTCAGGCTCTTCTCCTACACCTGCCCTGCCGTGCTCCGATCCTTTGCTTCCTTTCCAGAGACGCAGGCCAGTGGGGCTGGGGGGGCCTCCCTGGTGGCAGCTGTGGGCACCTGTGTGGCTCATGCAGAGCCAGAGGAGGACGGAGTAGGGGGCCAGGCAGGAGGCAGCCCCCCCAGGCTGCACTGCAACGGGGAGGGCAAGTGGATGGTAGCTGTCGGGGGCTGCCGCTGCCAGCCTGGATACCAGCCAGCACGAGGAGACAAGGCCTGCCAAGGTGAGAGCCCACTCGTCTTGCACTTGCCCGACACCTGCCACCCACCCCCAGCCTTTGGGCTCCTCTTCTGAACACCCCAAAATTCATTTTATCTGCAAAAGGTCAGGAATAAGCCATCTTAGGAAAGGACCCCGATTTTCCCTAATTTTATTTCTTAAAGCACTCAAACTTACTATCACCCACTCATCTGAAATTTCTGGAATCTTCTGGAGCCTTTCACAGCAATTGCCTTCTGCTAAGTCTTCAGGCCTGAGAAGCGATGGAGACCAAAAGGAGTTTAGCTCCAGCTCCAGGGTTACTATGGAATAGAGTCCTTTGGTTCCCATTCGCCCTTCTGTTGGGAGGGTCCCTGCCTCGCTGGGCCAGGTGACAGGGACGCAGGTAGAGGAAGGCAGTGGATGGCAGCTAGGGAGAATGACTGCAGCAGCAGGCCTCCGCAGAGGGAGCTTATGCAATAAGCCGGGAACACCCACATCTGGCACTGGGCCTGTCTGTAACCCCCACTGCACCTCACTTTCTCCATCCATGGAAATGCAATTCTGTCCCAGCAACTGGCAGAAGAAATCTCTGCCTGAGGGAAGAGAGGGTGGGGTTCAGTCTTGGAAGAAAAGGAGAACCAGCTCTGGGGAAGAGAAGGCTGCGAGGATACCTGCCTGCTGTGTGTTGGGAGCTCAGGGTGGGTGGACAGAGCGAGTGTGACGCCCCCACTCTCCTCTCTGCCTCCTCAGCCTGCCCACGGGGGCTCTATAAGGCTTCTGCTGGGAATGCTCCCTGCTCACCATGCCCTGCCCGCAGTCACGCTGCCAACCCAGCAGCCCCCGTTTGCCCCTGCCTGGAGGGCTTCTACCGGGCCAGTTCCGACCCACCAGAGGCCCCCTGCACTGGTGAGTTCCTCACCCAGCCCTGCAATGGGAAAGAGACTGGGAGAGGGGCCAGAAGTGGGGGGAGCAGGCAACACGGGGGGCTCTTTGCATTTGAAGTGACTTGTTTTTCCCCTATTTTCTTGGCTTCCTCCCCTCCCTGTCCCCACCCCCTTCTCTCCCTGACCCATCCTTCCCTGGGCCCACATCCTGCCTCTCTGGGCTACCCCCACCCCATGCTCTTCTGTCTCCTTCCCTCTGGGCCACCCACCCTTCCCTGGCTCCTTCCTTCCTCAATCACCCCCACTCCTGCCCTCTTGGCCCTTGGACTGCCATATCCTCCGGCCCCCCAGGTCCTCCATCGGCTCCCCAGGAGCTTTGGTTTGAGGTGCAAGGCTCAGCACTCATGCTACACTGGCGCCTGCCTCGGGAGCTGGGGGGTCGAGGGGACCTGCTCTTCAATGTCGTGTGCAAGGAGTGTGAAGGCCGCCAGGAACCTGCCAGCGGTGGTGGGGGCACTTGTCGCCGCTGCAGGGATGAGGTCCACTTCGACCCTCGCCAGAGAGGCCTGACTGAGAGCCGAGTGTTAGTGGGGGGACTCCGGGCACACGTACCCTACATCTTAGAGGTGCAGGCTGTCAATGGGGTGTCTGAGCTCAGCCCTGACCCTCCTCAGGCTGCAGCCATCAATGTCAGCACCAGCCATGAAGGTGAGCTCTTTTCCTTGGCCTTCAGGATCCCCTGCCTCCGCTCCTTTGAGCCCCCTTCCCTACTCCTGATCTCCAGCCTGGTCCACCCCTGCCGCCCTCCCCTCAAGGCTGATCCTGCTCCCAGGGACTCCTATCCCCATAATAATTTTCCTTTTGCACTCTAGTGCCCTCTGCTGTCCCTGTGGTGCACCAGGTGAGCCGGGCATCCAACAGCATCACGGTGTCCTGGCCGCAGCCTGACCAGACCAATGGGAACATCCTGGACTATCAGCTCCGCTACTATGACCAGGTGCGCAGGAGGAGTGGGGGTTCCGCAGTAGGGCTGGTAGGAACTCATAGGCCTCACAGTGGGGCCCAGAGGTGACCAGGTGCACAGGAGGAATGAGGGGTCCGCAACAGGGCTGGCAGGAGCTCACAGTCCCCACAGTAGGGGCCAGAGGCTGAATGGGCAAGGAGAGGTGCCCAGAAGCGTGCAGCACTGGGCATGTGTCTGAGAGCCCTGTCAACCAGGGAGGGTGGCTGGGGGCCTTAGGGGCAGAAGCAGGGGCAAGAGGGGGCCAGGCAGGGAGTGAGTGGCTGTTACCCCCAGGCAGAAGACGAATCCCACTCCTTCACCCTGACCAGCGAGACCAACACTGCCACCGTGACACAGCTGAGCCCTGGCCACATCTATGGTTTCCAGGTGCGGGCCCGGACTGCTGCCGGCCACGGCCCCTACGGGGGCAAAGTCTATTTCCAGACACTTCCTCAAGGTGAGCGGGGGTCAAGGGCCAGATGGGCAGGTGAAGGCCCAAGTGGGTAGTGAGGAGAGGCCCAGGGACTGTCCAGCCTTGAACCCTGGCCCCGTGCTTCCCAACCAGAAGTTCTGTGGGAAAGAAGAGTGCCTTTTGCTCAGCAGCTGACCTAGGGGCTACTCGGGGAGGTGGGGAATTGTAGGGGTATGTATGCATGTTGAGTGTGGATATGGGAGGGCTGTGGGGATGTGTGTGTGTGTTGTGTGTCCCTGGGTGTGGATGTGGGAGGGCTGTGGGCGTGTGTGTGTGTGTTGTGTGTCTGTGTGTGTGGATGTGGAGGGCTGTGGGGATGTGTGTGTGTGTTGTGTGTCCCTGTGTGTGGATGTGGGAGGGCTGTGGGCGTGTGTGTGTGTTGTGTGTCCCTGTGTGTGGATGTGGAGGGCTGTGGGGATGTGTGTGTGTGTTGTGTGTCCCTGTGTGTGGATGTGGGAGGGCTGTGGGTGTGTGTGTGTGTTGTGTGTCCCTGTGCATGGATGTGGGAGGTTTGGGGCATGCGCGTGCATGTTGTGTGTGCCTGTGGTGTGTGTGGGTGCCTGGGCACATGAACAAGCACCTGTGAGAGAACTGGCCCACCTGTGACCCTGTCGGCTGGTCCCCCAGGGGAGCTGTCTTCCCAGCTTCCGGAAAGACTCTCCTTGGTGATCGGCTCCATCCTGGGGGCTTTGGCCTTCCTCCTGCTGGCAGCCATCACCGTGCTGGCGGTCGTCTTCCAGCGGTGAGTCCCCACCCCTGCCCAACTCTGCCCAGCACCATTAACTCCACAGCCAAACCTCAAGTCCTGCCAAGTCTGGAGCCCCCTGCAGAAACCTCACACTGGTGCTCCTCCCGTCAGCCAGCCCCTGCCCTGGGCCCCACGTGGAGATGGGCAGGAGGGCCAGGCTGGCGTCCCCCCTCCACAGACCGACTAAAGAGCAGTCTGGAGGGTGACAAGGGGGCAGCAAGGGGGTGGAAATGGGAGCGTAATCCCCAGCCACCGTTTTGTTCCTCAGGAAGCGGCGTGGGACTGGCTACACGGAGCAGCTGCAGCAATACAGCAGCCCAGGTGGGGATGAGGAGAGGAAATGGGTGGGGCTGGGGAACACATGGGTGGGGCACATGGCAGGCAAGGCTGGATCCCCCCAAGATTGGGGGAGCTCCTTGGCACAACCTTCTGGAGGTAAGTGGGCATGTCTGGGGTGCGCGGGCAGCCCTGCCTTTCACAACATGCTCATAACATACTCCACACCCCTCCAGGACTCGGGGTGAAGTATTACATCGACCCCTCCACCTACGAGGACCCCTGTCAGGCCATCCGAGAACTTGCCCGGGAAGTCGATCCTGCTTATATCAAGATTGAGGAGGTCATTGGGACAGGTACAGCAGGGCCAAGGCAGGGATCAGAGCGACGGGGCTCCCTTGTGGCCTCCGCTGGCCAGACTCTGTGACGCTGTGACAGCAGGACGCTGTGAGCCTTGATCCCCACCCCAACCTACACCTATTTTCCCAGGCTCTTTTGGAGAAGTGCGCCGGGGCCGCCTGCAGCCACGGGGACGGAGGGAGCAGACTGTGGCCATCCAGGCCCTGTGGGCCGGGGGCGCCGAAAGCCTGCAGATGACCTTCCTGGGCCGGGCCGCAGTGCTGGGTCAGTTCCAGCACCCCAACATCCTGCGGCTGGAGGGCGTGGTCACCAAGAGCCGACCCCTCATGGTGCTGACGGAGTTCATGGAGCTTGGCCCCCTGGACAGCTTCCTCAGGGTCAGTCCAGCCTGGGTGAAGGAGGAGGGTCCTTGGGTCCAGGAAAGCTTCCAGGAGACGAGGTCCTGTATCTTTGCTTCTTACCACCCCACCTTCCATGGTCTCCGTCCTTCCTTCCCAGCCATTTTCTGATTCCACACCCTCCCCCTCTCATGCTGTTGTCTGCTGTGCAGTATGTTGAGGTCTCCCCCTGTCTCCGATCACTGACCTCTGCCCCCTGCCCCTTCCCCTCAGCAGCGGGAGGGCCAGTTCAGCAGCCTGCAGCTGGTGGCCATGCAGCGGGGAGTGGCTGCTGCCATGCAGTACCTGTCCAGCTTTGCCTTCGTCCATCGCTCGCTGTCTGCCCACAGCGTGCTGGTGAATAGCCACTTGGTGTGCAAGGTGGCCCGTCTTGGCCACAGTCCTCAGGTGAGAGCACAGCCTTGGGGACACAGCCTGGGGCCTTGTGGCATGCCCCAGCAGGTGCTGGGGTCGGGGGTGAGCTGGAATCTGGGGTAGGTACCTCAGCCGGGGTGTCATAGTCCCTGAAAGGAGTGAGGCTCTCCTGTGTGATGGGGAGATGAAAGCCTAGGCGACGGGGTTTGAGGGATTTCAGGGACCAAGACAAAGGGGATGAGGGAGGGGAGGAGACCTGCAACAATCTAGAACTACCTCCTGCCCTTCCCCCGTTGTGGAGATTACACAGACTCCAGAGTCAGCACAGCTGGGTACAAATTCTTAACACTCTGCTCTCCAGCTCTGTGACCTTGGACAAGTTCACTTTCTCTAAGCTTCACCTTCTGCTTCTGTGAAATGGAGATAATATCATCCACCTTGGAGGGTTGTTATGAGGATTGAATGAGATGCTTGATGTAAAACCCTTAACATATCTGAGCACATAGTAGTTGCTCCATAAACGTGACTATTGCTCCTGCTTCTGTGAAATGGAGATGATATCATCCACCTTAGAGGGTTGTTATGAGGATTAAATGAGATGCTTGATGTAAAACCCTTGGCATATCTGAGCACATAGTAGTTGCTCAATAAACGTGACTATTACTATGATTATTACTATTTGCTTTTGACTTTACCCCTCAGGGCCCAAGTTGTTTGCTTCGCTGGGCAGCCCCAGAGGTCATTGCACATGGAAAGCATACAACATCCAGTGATGTCTGGAGCTTTGGGATACTCATGTGGGAAGTGATGAGTTATGGAGAACGGCCTTACTGGGACATGAGTGAGCAGGAGGTGAGCACTGACCTAGACACTGCTGATTTCCCACCCCGATCCCTCCCAGGTTGGAACATTCTAGGACCTCCATTCTCTACTCCGTTTGTATTCTAAGATCTCATGGCTCTTGGATTGCCATATCTTTGAGTTCCTTCTCCACTCCAACCTCATGCTCCATCAGATTCCAGCCCACCCTC
The DNA here is from genome assembly GCF_029289425.2 of Pan paniscus. NCBI lineage: Eukaryota > Metazoa > Chordata > Mammalia > Primates > Hominidae > Pan > Pan paniscus. Next base: position 179,718,561 of record NC_073255.2, read on the forward strand.
TTACCCAACAAAGTACTCCCCTCTACTAACAAAACTTCCCATTGTCATAGTCTTCCTCTGACCCCCAGGTACTAAATGCAATAGAGCAGGAGTTCCGGCTGCCCCCGCCTCCAGGCTGTCCTCCTGGATTACATCTACTTATGTTGGACACTTGGCAGAAGGACCATGCCCGGCGGCCTCATTTTGACCAGCTGGTGGCTGCATTTGACAAGATGATCCGCAAGCCAGATACCCTGCAGGCTTGCGGGGACCCAGGGGAAAGGTCTGGAGCTTGGGGCTAGAGCCTGGGAAAGCCAGGGAGGGTAGATGCAAACCTAAAGAAAACTGAGGAGAGGGGCTAAGATGAAGAGGAGACCTTGACCCTGCTTGCCCCTCCTCTCTTAGGCCTTCGCAGGCCCTTCTGACCCCTGTGGCCCTGGACTTTCCTTGTCTGGACTCACCCCAGGCCTGGCTTTCAGCCATTGGACTGGAGTGCTACCAGGACAACTTCTCCAAGTTTGGCCTCTGTACCTTCAGTGATGTGGCTCAGCTCAGCCTAGAGTAAGCAGGGAGTGGTGGGGTGGGGGCGAATGCTCCGGGCCCCTGGCTGGGGGTCGTATTGGGGATCTCGGAGAAGCTGGCCCAGATTTGATCCCCTCCCTCCCCACCAGAGACCTGCCTGCCCTGGGCATCACCCTGGCTGGCCACCAGAAGAAGCTGCTGCACCACATCCAGCTCCTTCAGCAACACCTGAGGCAGCAGGGCTCAGTGGAGGTCTGAGAATGACGATACCCGTGACTCAGCCCTGGACACTGGTCCGAGAAGGGACATGTGGGACATGAGCCGGGCTCCAACAGCCTCTGTGAGAGATGCCCCACACCAAACCCAACCCTCCCGATGGCTGCACTCCCTGGTCCTCCGCCTCTCCACCAGCCCCCTCCTCATTAAAGGGAAAGAAGGGAATTTGCAAGTTCGGTGTGGTGAGGCCTCAGTCTGCAAGGAAGGGTGAGGGAGGCCTCAACGTAGGAGCAGAAGGGTGGGGCCGGCAGATGGCACTGCAGAGATGCAGAAGGGCAGCTGGGCAGGGATCCGAAAACGACTTTATTGAAGATGGAGTTGGCAAGACCTAGCCCCACTTCCCACCCCCAGAGCCGTTCCTGTCTCCCTCACTCACACGCTTTCCACAAGCTCTGCACTTCCCTGCACCTGCCTGGGTGCCCTGGGAAGGGCTCTCTCCCCACTTATGACCCTGGGGTGGAGACCGAGCGCCCGAGCAGGCTGGCCTGTTTTTAAAGTGCTCTGACATGCAGTGCTCCTGTCGGAAGGGGTGATGAGCAGGCCGCAGGAGAGCTCCTCACGCCCTGCCAGCCCCATGCTTGGGCTGGGCTTCGTCTGCCCCAGAGCTGAAGGAGTAATGCAGGCCTGGAGCAGTGATTCTCGATGTACATTCCTTGGCATTCATGCTACTCCTCTTTCTCCCCTGGGGCCTGGGAGATGAGACCTCTGGGTGTTTGGTTTTTGTTTTGTTTGATGCTCCCAGGAAAATGAGAGCAAGTTCCAGGAAGCGAAGTGAGAGCACGCAGTCAGATCTGATATTCCCAGCTCTCCCCGTCCTCCAGACCCTTGTTGATTATCCCACGCAGGTCTCTCCTCAGGGTCCCTTGCCGAAGCCTTTCCCAATTGGCACTGCTGCGGGAGGTACTTCGAGACACTGAGGGCGTAGGAAGGGACAGGTGGGGGCTGAAGGGACAGCCCAGCTCTAGTTTTTCCACTGAGTCTTTGTCCAAATCCTCAGAACCCCGGGTGTGGAAGGCCTGTGCGTAGCGTTGGATCCGCTGCCGGTTGAGATCTTGCCTGTCTTCCACCCTGTGGAATGCGGGAGGACTTGAGACACAGCCAGGACTTGAAGAACAGATCCAAGAAGGATGCTTGTCTGTTATCCCCTGGTCCCCCCATCCCCGCCATTGCTGGCCTTTTCCCTTTTCTGCAGCCATGGTGGATGCCTGGGTCACTGGCTCCTTGGCAGCTAGGCCTCAGAAAGCGGCAGGCTCTGCCACAGACTCCCTGGATGCTTTGAGAAGTCTGAGCTCCAAACGGGACCCCTTCCTCACCAGCTCAATCAACAAGCATAGAGCCTAGGGAGCACACAGGCTTCCACAGGGACCCCAGGAGCCGGAAGCTGTCTGAGCAGGGGGATACCCTGCCGATGAGGCTTCTCAGGGGACACCTACCCCCACATATCACTCACCGCAGGAACCAGCGGTCCCCCAGGCCGTACTCCCGTCCGCAGATCCCGGAGCGAGGCCACAGGCAGCGAGGCAGCTTCCGCTCCAGCATCACCGTGGTGGCCACGATCTGCGTATGGGAACAAAAGGGGAAGTCAGAGATGAGGCTGGGCGCAGTCAGAGGAAAGAGAACTGCAGACAGAGAAGAAAGCGAGAGCAGGAGAGGATGCGGGGCAAAGGTTAACAGTCTAGCAACGGCAAGGAAACTTGGGAGCTTGTGGTTTCCCCGGGGGTGATGAACAACACCCCTGGATCTGGGAGGTGGGGCAGCCTTTGTTGACCTCCTTCAGTGAGAGAGAGTTGATAGAGCTTGAGACCAACAATTCTTTACCCAATGACCCGACATCCATGACGCAGCCAGGCCAGAGGCAGGAGAAAGACAGGAAGCAGAAGCCCCATTCCCAGGAGCACAGGCACCAGAGAAAGCAAATAGAAAGGGCTTTTAAGGGCTCCCAGATATTTTGACCCTACAGACATAAAGGCCACTTATAAATATAAACATCCCACTTAGAATATCAATATATATTCCTGGAGAAAATATTTTTCTGAGCGAACCTTATTTCCCAGCTTAGTTTTTCCACTCCGTTTTCTACACAGCATAGTTAAATGCCTTCCAGTTTGGCAAATTTCCATTATTTTGCTGAAATGATTTTTTTAGATAAATTATTTTCTAGGTGTTTTTTAAATGAGGATTTGATTCATCTCATGGTCTTCTCTCCCTATCTTGAAGATCTGGCTGAAGATAGCTTCTGCTACTATAGGAAGTTTTGGTGGCATTACTTTTTTAACACATCCTGCTTTCCATATCAAATTTTGCAGACTTAAGTATTATCAAGAAGACTTGATACTCCAGTTTTTATTTGGGAACAAAATGTACTGAGTGCAATTTTAGCCACCGTTAATTTTCTTTTGATTTATTTCTTGTTGATTCCTCTAGAAAACACTGAGCTTTTAACTGTTGAGAAAACTGTGAGGCATTCTTCTCAGCGATTCCAGTATTGCCTGGTTGAATTGCTAATCAGTGCTTCTGTACATTTTGCATGATTTTGCTAGCTTTGCCACAACTGTCCAAACATAAGTGGGGTGGAGATATCCTGCCTCTCAGCTTGGCAGGTTCTGGTAGGAAGGGGATGACTTGCCCTAACCCTCCCTGCCACCAGGGGGCTCACCTGGGCCCTCCACAGCTCATCCCGCTCATGGGCCACTCGCCAGTGAGTGTCGCCCATCATGGCAATGAGGAGGTTGAGCATGAGCAGTGTGGCGATGATGGCAAAGGCAGCATAGGTGATGCTGTACATGAAGGGCAGGTCCACGTTGTAGTTGGCTGGGCCATCGATGATGGTAAGGAACAGCTCGAAGGTGCTGAACAGGGCCATGGGGTAGTCGTAGAAGTGGCCTAGCTCCTCGGGGTCCTCTGTCTGGAAGATGATATAGAAGGCTGCTCCACCCAAGGGGGTGAGGGTTACCATGGCAACCATGCAGACGACCAGCCCACCCCGGGCTCTGCGTGCATGTCCATCCTGGTCCCTTCATCTCAATATCACCAGCTCTGCAGTGCTCCAAACTTTGGGTTTTTACGGTCCCTAGTTTTCTACGAGCCTCATCTTGATCCTAAGAGCCACCTCTCCCTAACACTCCCGATTTTTCTCACCTCTGGAGGACGTCCCATCCTCTGATACCATAGGTCTCCTCTGATCTCTGCATTACTCCTCCTCCCCAAGTTTAGCCAGAGCCAGTGCCCCCTAGATTTTCTCATCTCTTCCCTGCCATGGCCCCTGGTCCTGGAGAGATGATTACCTGAAGCAAAGCCCAGGATGACCACAGCCATCAGCCAGCAGAATCGCATCAGGTCGCCAAAAATCATCTAGAAGGAGCAGGAGGCAGAGAACATCTGCACACATTCCCCAAGCAATTGCCCCATCCAGCCTCTAACAGGTCTCACCCCGACAAGTCTCACAGCTCCACCCTCTGGGACAGGGATTGGCTATCTATGGCCTGTGGACCAGATCTACCTGACCTGTTTTGGTGTGGCCTTTGAACTGAAAAGGGTTTCTACATTTTTTAAAGGGATTGTTAAAAAAGAAGAAAAACATGCAGTGAGGCCATGTGTGGCTTGCAGAACCTGCAATGTCTACTGTTCTGCCCTTTATGGGACTGTCTGCTGACTGTGGCTCTGGGGCCTTTCTCTAGGGAGCTTGGGGGGAGGACTGACCTTCTGAATCATGATGGTGAAGGGGCCTAGCATCTGGAATCCTCGGGCGAAGTACATGACGTTGCACCAGCCCAGCACGAGTGCAAAGGACATGGGTACCACCTCCCCGCTGGCACTGATGAGCCGCATCACCATGGTCACCAGCACCATGAAGGCATAGGTGATGCTGGGGGAGCAGGGAGGAGGGTGATGAGGGGAGGGCTGGGATGATCCTAGGGACCTGACAGCAAGAATGTAGCTGGGAAAGTACCCACACATGCAGATTCAGCCTCCCCACACTCAATGCCCAGGGTCATACACACAGCACTAGAGAGGGGGCTCTGGAGCTAAGCTTCTTGAGAGGTCAGGAATCCAAGGAGTGGAACTGGAGCCCTGTTGAGGGAAGGGATGGGAGTGAGAGGAAGGAAACTCACATGAGGACATGGAATGGGCCCCCAAGGATGGTCTGTCCAAAGAAGCGAGTGACCCCCATTCTGAAGATGTCTGGAACCTGAAGAGGTCAGGGAGACACAAAGGCACTCAGATACCGGAACTTGGGCTGGATTCCTCGGGCAGACAGCCTCACCCAGAGTCCATCCACACCTCACCTCTACCAGCAGGATGATGATAGCCCCAATGACAGTCACCAGCTCCCCCACCAGCCGGATATCGTCCTTAGGGGTCACGTAGGCTTCCTAATTGGGGAGAAGAACAGTCAAAATGCTCAGGGCTTTCAGGCCTCTGCCCTGCGTTTCCATGGTGCCCAGGGTCACCAGCCTTAGCAGATTCTTTTTAATCTGTTAGGTTTGGGTCTTCTCAAACTCTGCTCTCAGAGTAAGAGCGTATGTGTGTGTTTGTGGGCGTGCATTTGGAGTTTGTACCCATATATTTGAGATTAGAGCAAGAGGAGAAATGGTGTGAGGGAGGAAAGGGACACCAGTCTCTGAGGACAGAGAGCCAAGTCCTGCCCTGCTGATCTGCTCCTACAAGGGTGTCACCTGAAGTAGCTTCTGCTGTAAGAGGGTGTTGTCCCGGGGGCTCGTGCGGTTATTGGTCCTGGGCTTGAGGGGGCGGTAGATGCAGCACATGGTGAAGCAGATGATGTACAGCAGATATATGGCACCCAGCATGCAGAAGTACGGCCGCCCGTACCGCTTCCACTTGAGGCTCACCAGCTCCTTCACCGGCGTCTGGTCCAGGATCTGGCGAGCCTGCAACAGAAAGAGAACAGGCGGCTCAGAGACCCTGACACCCCTCCCCAGTCACAGCCTGCTGTCATGAGCCATACCTCCCGCTTCTTGGTGGTGATGATAAGTTCCAGCAGGGACTGCTCATCCCCTGAGGAGTCGATCTCTGTGAGGTCATAGAGAGTCGAGGTCAGTGGTCCATACGTCCACTGGGTGTGCTTCCGCTTCTGCATCAGGTGCTGAAACATCTAAGGGAAAGTGAAGATGACTCAGGAGCAGTAAGCAAAGGGGATGGTCACAGAGTGTGGATAGGATGCATGTGCAGGAGGACAGCACCCCTGGAGAAGGTGGCTGCCTTTTCATTTTGATGACAGCCTTTAGAGGGCAGAAGAACCCACATTCACAGTGACATTCATAGGTTCCTCATCCTCTCCTATGACTCCCTCCAGAGTTTGGAAAGGGGAGACGAGAGGCTGGAGGGCCCTGCTCTGGGGGCTGAAAGGGAAGGTGGGCTGGGGCATTACAGACAATCCCAGCATGGGATCTAGACTCTGTAACCCCCAATGCCTCAGGGGAAAAGGAGCGGGCAAGAAAGGGAACAGGTAACCAGAGTGAGAGGGGTTGAAAAATTTCTGAGTTGAGAATGGGATCTAAGCATCAGGGATCGCGTTCACCTCTGTTTCTCCCAGGGCCAGCAGGATAGGTTGAGGGTCATTAGAAAGACTCTTCAGGGATGGGGACTGTCTCTCACCACAGTGTTACCCTCCACTCCAGCCAGCTTGAAAGGGGTGAGACCCTGGTGATTGGGCACGAGGTCTAGGGGCTGCAGGTGGTCCCCATGTCTGTCGTAGGACAGCAGCAGGTTGTACATCTGGCAGGCAAAGGTTTTGTTGGGCTGGAGGATGAGGATGTGTAACACTGTGTTTCCTGGGGAGGACACAGGGTATCATGTGGCCACTGGCCTAAAGTCCCTGATGTCCCCTTCCCCACCCTGAGGTCTTCCTGAAGGTCCCAGCCCCTCTCCTCACCCTGTCCCTCACTCCCTGCAGCATCCCAGCTCCCCTCCCCATCTCAGCTCTTACCCAGGGAGTCCTGGGCCCGGATGTCAGCTCCATGCTCAATGAGCAGCCGCACGATCTCCTCACTGTTCACACAGGCAGCAAAGGACAAAGGGTGCTCCCCTGTGGACACAGAGAGATCTATGGTAGGAGAGTGCAGGATGGCAGGATGGGGTGGGCAGTCTCCCCCAAGTGACAGCCTTATCTTCCCCCACATCTCAGCTCAGGGCTTGAGGACACTTTTCCTGCAGAACCAGAGGAAGGGTCGTGGGGTAAACTGGCCTCTAGTCTGATTAAGCCCTAGAAGGGTTGCTCCTCCCAGCTGCCCAACAGATACAGCTGAAGACAGGATCCTCCTCTGCCTGGCCCTGCCCTGCCTTGCCCACCTTTCCAACTGCCCGTCCTCCAAGCCCAGCCCTGCTCTCACCAAAGTAGATGAGGTTGTGGGGACTACGGCGGAAGGCAGTGCCTGTGGCTCTGGCAGACACACTGGCCCTGCGGGCAAGCAGGGCTCGCACCAGGTTCACGTTCTGGTTCACAACAGCGATGTGCAGTGCAGTCTGACCTGGCCCAGAGATAGCTGTCAGTCATGGGTCTGTCCCCAGGATCCTGCAGGGGGTCCCTCCCATATGCACCCCGGTCTCTTTCCCTCAGGGGTAGCCTGGAACGGAGAACAGGGAGCCCTCGGGTGTTCAGGATTCCCAGGGGATCCAGCTGCTGCCCATCTCTTCCTCTTCTCTAGGCCCCTGGCATTTCAGGGGGCAGGCATTCTAGTGATGGGCAGTCAGGACTGACACGGAAGGGAGACAGAGAACAGAAAAAAAGAGTAGGAGGCTCAGATCCCCTGTGTCTTTCCCAAATTATCCATCACAGAGACTGACTTGAAATACCCAACCAGTCACTCCTGCTCTTCACCCCAGACCCGTGGGTCCTCACCCTCATAGAGCTCGGATGTCATGGGCTCAAAGACCAGCTCCGGGGCAGCCTCCATCAGCACCATGGCGGCCTCCAGGTTGTCATAGAGGGCTGCTATGTGTAGCGCTGTTTCCCCCATGGCTCCTGGCATTTACAGAGAGGTGGGTTATATGGCTTCTGTGGGACAGCAGATTGGAGACGATAGATTCAGAGACCAACAGCACGAGGTCCTGGGCACTCCTGGGAGGCCCCATTTGTGGGGCTCACCTAGGAGATCATGCTGTGTTTCTGCTTCTTACCTCTCTGGTGCACCTTGCAATCCTCATACTTGAGCAACTTGTTCAGGGCCTGGACATCATTCTCTTTGGCAGCTAGAAGGAGAGGAGACTCCCAGATCCTATGAAGGGATGGAATAGGAAAGCTGGAAACAGTGAGCATACCTAGTTGTGGAGGGAGAGGCCCTGGCTTGACTCCATTATACACAGATGTGTGTGCCTCAGCAGCAGGAACTTCAGGGTCTTCAATCAAGGCAGGTGGGGCCATTGATGTCTTTTCTCTTTACAGTCAGTAAATACAAATCAACTTTTTGCCCATTTAGCATGCGTTTTGAGATTGTCCGTGACCGGTTTCCTTCCCCCCAACCCCTGGCCCCCCAACCGGGTCCTGGGATCAGAACATATCATGTGTGAATGTATTATCAGTGCATTTCAGGTACGGAGGGGAGGAGTTCTATGTAGACATGTGCTTACCTGCTAACCAGTTTACCCCTGGAGTGGTCCTGTTTAACCCTCACCAGGTGCCCTGAGATTGCCCTCCAGGATAAGCCTTGTTTTGCATGGACCGAGGGGTGCAAGGAATTCCTGTCTCATATTTGTGGAGGGAGTCATATGCACAGGCTAGCAGGATTTCTCCTGTTGCACCATCCTCTGCCTACTCAACCTTCTCAGCAGAACCCTTTGATCCTGGCGCTTCCCTCCCAACAATAGCATCTTCAGGGCTTAACACAAAAGAACAGTGGACTATAAGAACAAGCCTGGCTCCAGGCTTTCCTTCCTCATAGGTGTTCATTCATTCATTCATTCATTCATTATCTCTGTCTCTTCCTTTCTGCCTCTCGTCTTTCTTCTCACATCATCTCAACAGCCTTCCTTCTTAAAGTGGACCCCTGGATCAGCAGCAGCACATGAGCCCTTATAAGAAATAGAAATGCTCTGGTGGACCCTTCCACCTAGTGAATCCAAATCTGCAGTTTAAGAAGATTTCCAGCTGATTCCTGGGCATATGAAAGTTGGAGAAGCATTGCTTAAGTGGTCCTTGCATGCAAAAACCGGTGGCGATAAATCAGAGACAAGCTCAGGGGTCTCAGTTTCCAAACAGCTCACATTAAAGTTTGCGAAGCAATGTTCTCCATCATTTTCAGACCAGCTGTCTAGAGGGCTTTAGGTGCTACTTTGTTTCGGCTATTGGCCCCTAAGACACAAACTATGGCCAACAATGACAGATGCAGAGATAAAAGAGAACCCAATCTAGAGGATTCATTCATCGAATTTCATGTGCATCTGAATGTTCCCATTCTGTCTTCGGACCCTTCTTGGATTTACCCAATTTGGGATTCATGGATCCGTTTATTTCACTGAGTCAGATTAGCCTCTCCTTATTATCCACTTCTCGCTTGTTTTAGGCAAAATTATCTTCTCTCAATCCCCAGATCATCTCTTTATTCTTATTCCTACTGTGTGCTAAAAATCTCTTTTAAAATTAGAACTTACCCCAACTAAGACACATGGGTCCCTTTGATTCAATTTTCTCTTGGCCTGGAGCCATTTGGTCTTTCTATGGGAGTAAATGAAATAACTCTATTTATCCATAGTTTGACAATTATGTGACATACAAAAAGACATAGACAGGAGCTCACATTCTAAAGTGCTGGCAGTGGCAGGAAATTGACTCCAGAGCTGGAGGTGGGAGGGCAACCAGAGAGGAGACATCAGCTCACTCATCTCCTCTGCCTTGCCCCCATGCACAGCAGCTGCCACCAGGTCCTGTCAGTTCAGCATGGAAAGCTCTCTCTTCATTCAGTCCCTACCTCCTTGCTCCTGCTAACCCTCATTAATTCAAGTCTTCATTCTCTAGCCCAGATTAGGAAAATATTCTTTTAACCAGTTTCCCTGCACTCTACCCCCATCTATCCTTCTTGATGCTGTTCAGATAATCTTTCTAAATGGCAAATGCAAAAGTCCAATGGGTCCTTAATGCTAAGGATAAGGAACACAGAAGCTCTTTAAGGTCTTTGTGCAACTACTTTTCCACCCTCTGCACGTCCCACCCACTCCTTAGACCTGGCATTTTGGTCTCATCCTGTCTCAGCACTGCAGAGCACACCATTCTCCCTATGTCTGTGCCCATGAAGCTCTTTCCTTCTAGAATCCAACTCCCCCAGCCCGCCAATTGTTCATTGTGTCTTCTGCACTGCCTATGCCTAGAAATACACCTAGAATGGTGTAGATGCTCACTGACACCATCTGTAGAGTGAATGAATCAGCAGCAATGCCAAAAGGTGGTTTGAATTAACTGTTATTATTATTTTCATCAGTCGCCTGCTAAGCCAACTTTCAGCAAGCATATAAGTGAAAAATAGTACACTTGGTATGCAAACACAGCTTCAAAACAAGTTTTCCACATTCCCTCCATTACCACCACCACATCAACCATTTGCACAAAGCCCTCCTCTCTAGATACCCTAGACTGGGGGGAAAACAATCGCTAGCACCACATACACACACACAGATGCTCAGAAGTTCTTCACTCTCTCCTGTGGCCTTACTTTTATTTCAGCATCTTTCACTGGGTGCTGTAATTGCTATGTATCTGTGTCCCTTCCTCTATGCTAAGGGTACTCGAGGGAAGAGACCAGCCACTAACTCTTCCCTGCCCTCCTCTAATATGCTTCCACGTTTGTGTCCCATTTTGACCAAATGTGTGAAAGATTGATGGCAAATCTAGAAATGGGTCCGAGAGAGCACCTTTTCCAAGTCCAGAGTTCTACTCGCTGTATCCTAGATGTTAGTGGTGGTATAGTCAGTGGCAGGCTCAAAGATTCCCCTTTGGTCCCTACACGTCTCTGAAGCTGAAAGTGTCCCCCATAAACCTCCATTCCCTGTGAATTCTGACACTCTAGTGGCCTGGGGAAAACAAAAAGCTACTGTCAGACCCAGAGTTGCTAGAGTTACCAAATAAAAATACAGGATGCTCAGTTAGATTTGAATGTTAGATGCACAATTTTTTTTTAGTATAAGTATGTCACGTGCAATATTGGGGATACACTTATACTAGCAGCCTATTCGTTATCTCAAATTTAAATTGAACTGAGTGTCCTGCATTTTATCTGGCAACCTAGCCAGACCACACCCTGCGTGAAGAGCCAGCTTATGACCCAACCCAGCAAGGTTTGTAGAGAACTAGCCTCCTCTGACTGTGAACTCCAGACTCCAGCAAAAAGGGAGGCCCAGCCTGTGGACGGGTTTTGAAGGTATCCGGCCCAGCCATTACTTGCAATAACCTCATATGCCCACAAGGGGACAGCACAGAAAGCCCTAGCTCACCTGCTTGGGAGTAAGGCTGACCCCAAAACACCTGACTCTCCTTGGGTCCCTGAAGGAGGTGCACAGAGCTGACCTACTCAAAGATTCCTGTGCTTGGGGGACAAATGGATTTTTCAATAGCAACTTATCACAGGAGTTTAGATCACAACACGGGGGTCAAAGGCAGGGACACGGCTAAGCACCCTGCACAGGATAGCCCTCACTGCAAAGAATTATCCTGTCCAAAATGTCAATAGTCCAAGGTGGAGAACCCCTGATTCAGAGGTACAATGATTCATAATCCGTTTTAGAATGAGGATTCTTCACTCAAAAAGGAATCAGAAATATCCTATACATAAAAATGTTTTCTTATGGATCACTAAATACTCAACTAAGGGAGAAACAAAGAAAAGACAGATGAAGCCTTTTAAGCTCCCACTGATGAAGTAGTCAAAAGAGATTATAGAGCAAATCTGAAACTGTAACAATATGAAAGGTATTTTCAGGTTCTAGAATGTTTTCTTTTACTAGGCAATTAATTATAATAAAATTGAACGGTCTAGTTCAACATTAGACTGGTGAAAACCCAACTAAGGCGTTCCTGGCACAAAATCTAGCACATTATTTCTTGAGCAAACAGATCAATGACCTCCTTCTCAGGGCTGCCTCTGGGCTACCAGGGAAGGATTTCTGACTTCCTCTCTCCGTCTCCTCCACCCCACACCCTCATCTGCTCCTCCATCCTTGTAGATGTGTGCACTGTGTGCATGGGTCCAATTTGGTTTTTAGGTGCTGGGAAACAAGGCAGGATCACAAGACTCTTGAGAAAAGTTCAAATAAGATTTTTAGAGCTAGAAAGCCCCTCAGAAATTGAGTCAAATCTGTTCATGTAACAGATGGAGGAAGCAAGTCAGAGACAGAGCCACGACGCATGCCCCACTGGTCATTTCTTGGTCACGATTCTCAGTTTTAATCAGGGCTGGAAGAGGAGTTAGAGAAGACAGGCATGGGTCCCACTGGTCTCTCCACAAATACCTTTCCCACCAGTGAGTGTGCCCTCTGGGCAGGGCTGGGGCTGGTACACAACAGGGTTGCTCGGAGTGCGTGGCTTCTTGCATTCCTGGGTGGATACAGTGCTGTGCGGGGGATGTTCATGGCCCCTCTCATTCCTGCAGCATCTCACTCATTATCACTTTTGCTCTTTACAACCTTCTAACACCAGCTGAATAGTTCTCCCGTGCTTCAGAAAAGGAAACTGAAGCGACATAACCAAATCATTGCCAGAAGATCACACAGAGTTAAAGGCAGGATGCTTGGCCAAGAATCCAGCCCCCGGCTCTGACCACTAAATTATGTGGTTCTTCTAGTTTTATGGCTCCTCCTGATTTTTCTTGGAGGTTGGGGGGCAAGCCTGAGCAGTGACCACAGATGAAGGAAAGAGCGGTAATGTGTGGGGCGGAGGCATACATTGGGCACTTATGGGCCACCTCCCTCCAGCTCATGTTCCTGGCAATGGGGATGAGGAAGCCAAAGTGGTTGTTTAGAGATTTGGAATCGGCTGCCATCCTAAGTGCCACAGCTCCTTTTGTGCACATGTCTATTTGCGCATTTACAAGTAGGTGTGTGTGTAAGTATTTACCAAGGCAAGCGTGCACAATATACCAGAGAAACCCAGGGATGAAACCCAGGGATGACTTTTCAGACACTCAATTCACACATTTCATACAGGTATTTAACCCTAAAAAAAGCTCCAACAAGCATCACCTTCCCTCCAAATTGCTCCCTAGATGACAAAGTGCCAGCACATGGGCGGGAGTGGGGTTCAGGTTAAGCAGCCTCTATGAAGCTGCCCAGGACACCCCACAGCAGCCGAAATCAGATCTCACACTTCCTACTCTATGCTTCCAGAACACTCATTTACACCCTTCTAGTGATGTCTACTAAGCCCATCTTTAGCCCTGTATGTGCCTTCAGTAAACTTTGGTCATAGGAATGAGAACTCCCTGAGAGCAGGAACAGTGTCATATTCATTTTCTGCAGAAAGGTGGAGTGCCTTATGTTCAATAAATGTGTAATGCATTAAATATCAGGAAGCGAGAAAATCCAAGCCCAAGGGGGAGATGACCTGGAAGACACGGGAGAAAGTTGAGAGCTCGACTTGGATCCCAGCAATGTAGATTTAAGCAGAGCGGGCTGCATGCTAAGAACCAAGAAACATCCACTGTAGAAAGAGGAGTTTTGGATTCCCAATCATCCTGGAGAGACTCAAAGCCTTCCTTTCTCACTAGACCATCCTGTACCCCATGGAATCCCACCCAATCCCACCCCACAGTTCTCCCTGTGAGTCCCCTTTGGAACAAATTCAACTTCACCATTTACTTGCTCTAGGGTTCTGGGCCTGCCCCATTCATAGGGGGATAACAGGACCCACCTTCCATTATTGTTACCGGGATGATGGAGATAAGGCAGGTGGTAGTACCTAGTACAGCACTGGGTTCTCAATCATTGTGTGCTCCTTTCTTCCATTAGCTCACCCCTCACTTGTCCATATTGTTCCTATTTACTTAGTCATCCCATGTTTATCTCAATGCCCCCATGCCTTCTCTTTGGTTGACGGCACAGATTAGGAAACTCCCCTTGCAGGCAATTTCAGCATCCTTCTGGGAAGTGCCCACCCAAAGGAGAGTCATTGCTCTGGACACCTGATATCCAGGAGGAAGAAGGCCAAGAAAGTGCGCAGGCCAGTAAGGAGATCAGGGCAGGGAGGGGGGATCCCTCCTGGGTGACATCAAGCCTTTCTAGCCAAAGTCTGCAGAGGAAGCCCCCATATGATCTGAGGAAAAGTGAGGGCAGACAGGACATGCGGAAGCAGCCTATTCTCAGCCAGACTCAGCTCAGGGCCTCCACTCTGCTCTCCCCTGATATCGCACACAGGGAATCTCCACCACCCCTTCCAATCCCCCAGGCCTTTTTGCACTCTGTGCCTGGATCCCCTGGCCCTGGGGTCCTAAGAGTGGGAAGAGGATGAGTGAAGCCAGTGAGGACGACCTACTGTCTAACAACAATGCCATTCTGTTGCCCCAAGATGTCATCAGCCAAACATGTGCTCCAGTCCCCACTCTCCCAGGCCCTGGGGGAGAGGTGGGCGGCTGGAGAGACGGGAAGCCATAATTCACAGAAAGAGACCATCCCCAACCCAGAATCCTTCAGCAAAAGAAAACACAGGGGCCTCCAGGCAGCCTCCCCGGTCAGGCTAAAGCAGGCTCCTACTCTTGGGGTCAGAGAAAAACCCTAAGGCACAAAGACTTCAGGCTTTCCTCTATGACCAGACATCTGCCTCCTTCGTGACCCAGGGAAAGCCCCAACAGGCAGGACTTCCTTCTAGCATGCCACCAACTGGGTAGAGAACTCTATTAGAGACCTTGAAGAAGAGACCACATGCAGGGATAGCCCCGAGTTCTGATTCCCCGCTCCTCTCCTGCTCTGTACTCCAAGCTGTCATGGTGAAGAAAGCAGGACATGGGTTTAGGAAGTTTTCAGGGGCTGGAAGCCGCCAGTGAATGTCCTTAGGGCTTAAACTCTAGAGTCTCGATTTCCACCACCTGAATGCGGAAGAGCACAGGTCCTCGGAACATCTGTTATTTTGACCCGCTTCCCCCCAGTCCCCACCTGCACTGAGAGAGAAATAAACCTCAAGGTTGGGTTTGAGCATTGTGGGTCTCCATATCCCCCCAGTGCTGGGCAAATAGTAAGGACTTGGTCAGTGTCTGATGAGACAGATACATAGGAATGGTCACTTTTTTCACATTTTGTCTTATTTTCTGGTTCCTGGTGTCCGCGGTTCTCTCTGCTTCATTCATTCAATCGTTCCCTCATTCCTCCATGCGAACGTACGTATACTATGTGTTCCTGCCAGAGAGACTGTTCTAGAGGCAAGCAGTGGAGATACAGAAGGCATTGTCCTCACCTGCCGTCCCCTCTTGGGTGGAGGGGCTGTGATGCTGTATCCTTACAAGCCCCAGCAAGACGCCTGGCCCTTAGAGAAGTATTCACAAGAGGCTTGCAGAATCGAATTAGATCTTAAGATAGTGAACACCTGTGCCCATCTCAGCCCCATCCTCTTTCACCAGCCCTACAGGCTGAGGCTCTTAAGACAGAATGCTCCCAAGGAGCCAGTCCGGGCCTGGGAGCACCATCTGTCCAGCCAAAGGTGCCAAACAAAGACAGGAGGTGAGGGAGGGGTGAGGGGTAGAGGTGCAGGCCTGGGGAGGTAGGGAAGGGAGCAGACCAAGGGGGCCTTACCTCTTCTGCTGCAGCAGGTTCTGCTCATCTCGGCTCTGGGCCCAGGACTCCCGTCTCTGGAACCATCTGCAGAACTTGCTCCATAGGCAGAGAATTAGCCCTTTCTCCTTGGGCAGTGACAACCCCATGGGGTGTAGGGCCGGCTCCTTGGGGGCCTGAGGCCGAGGCCAGACCCTGACGGGACTCAGCCTTGGGGCCACATCAGCCCCCCCAAGGGCCGGCCCGCCCTCTCCCTGTAGAGGTCCCGTCTCCTGTCTCCTGCCTTCCTGACGAGTTCCTTGGGAGTCTCCCAGCAGCCCCAGCCAGTCTGGAGAGGGCTGTGAGTTTGTTACACTTGGCAGAGCCAGCCAGGACTCTGCAGGGCTGGCCTGTCGGGAGCTCCTGCTGGGAGTGAGCAGGAGGAGCCAAAGCTGCACGGACACGCCCTCCCTCCTCCCAAATTACCTGAGATTTAAAGACACAGGCCAGCCACAGACCTGCCTACCAAGGGGTACTTGTGCCAACTCCAATTCTTTCTCCACCCAGGGCTCTCTCCCTGCCCCCAGGCCAGTCACAACCAGGGAGGCCTTCAGAAAGACTGGCGAGGCCTCCCTTGGACGTCAGAACACCCAGTGACCTACCCTGAGAGACTCTAGGCAGTGAGAAAGGAGGGGAGGAGTCAGGGCAGGCCCATTCCCAATGTTGAGGGCTCCCAGGAGGGAGCGCCCCACTTTCCCACAGTGCCTCTTCTGCCAGCCAGCTGCCTCACTCTCTGCCTCCCCCTGCTTATGTCCTGGAGAATTCCATTTTCTGGACTCTTCCAGTTTCATTCTTGCCAGGCCCGAAATAGGTATATAAATTGCGAAGATTCTCAGTTCTCCCAGACTTTCCTCTCAGTCCCCATCACCTTTGGGTCAGCAAACTTTTTCTGGAAGGGCTGATAGGAAATGTAAAGATGTTAGGTTTTGCAAGCCATGTACACTCTCTAATGTACGTTATTCTTTGGTTTTGTTTTGGTGGTTGTTTTCTAACCACCCCCAAAGATGTAAAATGCATTCTTCGCTCACCAGCCAGGGCACAAAATCTAGCTCTGGGCAGACCCCCTGCTCGGGAGCTCCACAGACTGTCCATAATGCCCCGTGCATGGGGTGGGTGCCCGATAAAATACAGGACATGTGGTCAAATTTGAATTTTAGATAAACAACAAAGAATTTTTTAGTATAAATATACCCCACGTTTTGCAAGTATTCTGTCTGCCAGCCTTCCCGTGGAGGTGACATTTATTCAGCTGCTACTGTGTGCTGGGCCTTTTAACTGAGTGTTCCCAGGTAAACTCGTAACAAACCTGCAAGGCAGGTATTATTATCTACATTGTATTGATGGGAGAAACCAAAGCTCACTGTGGTAAAGGAACTCTCCCAAGGCCATAGAGGTGGCAGAGGCAAGATTCACACCTGTCCCTCATTCCAAGCCCACTTCTTTCTCCCTAGCACACCTCCTCATTCTAACTGGCCAACAGAGCTTCAGAGAGGTTAAGTGACTCGCACAGTCATACAGAAGAATGATGGCATTAAGCATGGCCCATCGTCTTCCCACAACAAAGAGCTCCATCGTGAGCTTGCTGGAAGCTGTCGGAAAGGTCATTTAGATCAACTTTTCCACTGGAAAGGGGCAGAAGCCCGGGCTTAACCAACCTCCTGGTGCCAGCCAGGTGCCAATAGCCTAGGGGCAGGTGTCTGGGTGTTCAGAGTCACAGGTGTGTGGATCACTTCCTAGCTTCAGAGTCTGTTTTGTCCTAACTTTCTCTGACTCAGAGTTGGAAGACCCAGCCAGGGGAGTGTGTGTGTGGCGTGTGTATGGCGTGTGTGCCCATGTGCATTTGTGTGTGGTGTTTATGCGTGTGTTCGTGATGTGCATCAGTGGGGTGTTTTGTGTGTGGTATGCTGTATGTATATGATGTGCCTGTGGTGTGTTTGGTATGTGTCTACGTGTGTATGATATATGTGATGTGTGTAGGTATGGCCTGTAGAGCGTGTGGATGTGGTGTCTGTGATGGTATGTGTGACATGTGTGTTGTGTATATACGTATTGTGGAAAGATTGTTGCATGTGTGTTGTGTGTATGGTGTGTAGTGGGTGATGTATATGGTATCTTTAAGGTATGTGTGCGTGTACATGATGTGTGTGTGTGTGTGTGGTGTATAGTATTCATGATTTGTGTAGTGTATGGTGGGTTTACTATGTGTGTATGTATGGTGTGTGTTGTGTGTGTATGTATGTCATGGGGTGTGTGTCATATGTGCTGTGTGTGGGGGGAGTCGGTGTGTGGAGGGAGGTGGATGCTGAGGTAGGGCAGGGGAGAGAAGGACCCCTTCAAGTGGAAAGCTATTTGTGTTCCTGCCGCTGGGCAGAGGCCAGGCCACGCAGTCCTGAGCAAACAGTTCAATTGGATTAGCTTCGTCCCCACCCACCTGGGTCAGTGGGTTCGGGCTGGGTTGGGGGAAGGTGCTAGAACCCAAACCTTGAACCCCAAGACCTTTGTGCCCATTAAGCCAGTGGTTTGTCGCTTGCTGATCCATTTAGCTTCAAAGACCTATTTAGCTTCAAAGACCCCAGTTTAGTGTCTGGTGGGGAAGGGGATAAAGCAATGAGGCCTTCGTTACGCTGGGGAGGGATGCTGGGGGAGGGAGGCTTTGGGAGGGAGACTTAGGGAGGGAGGCGGATAGGAGGAGGACAACGTTGTTTTCCAACGCTCTTCCTCTTCCTCAGCCTCCTCCACCTGGTGTTGTGCATGGATCAGCCAACAGACTCAAAATGGGGGTGTCCGGATGGGAGGGGAGGACAAGTTTGCAGGATATAAGCTTCTGGCTGCAATGTTCTCTTGGTCTTTGGACCTAACATTGTATCAGTAAGGGAAGGTGGCCCTAGGGTAGGTGGCACTACCCTCAGAAGCTCCTGAAAGCACCCCCACCAATCACTTTCAGTCTCGCTTTTTTTTTTTTTTTTGAGACGGAGTCTTGCTCTGTCATCCGGGCTAGAGTGCAGTGGCGTGATCTCGGCTCACTGCAAGCTCTGCCTCCTGGGTTCATGCCATTCTCCTGCCTCAGCCTCCCGGGTAGCTGGGACTACAGGCGCCCACCACCATGCCCAGCTAATTTTTTGTATTTTTAGTAGAGACGGGGTTTCACCATGTTAGCCAGGATGGTCTCAATCTCCTGACCTTGTGATCCGCCTGCCTCGGCCTCCCAAAGTGCTGGGATTACAGGTGTGAGCCACCGCGTCCAGCCTCAGTCTCACATCTTAAACCTGCATCCCATATTGCTGGTTTCCAGGGGACAGGAAGGATGCCGTGGACCTCCTTCTCCCTTGAGACTAGCACAGCCCCCTCTGTGCCACTCCACCCCAGGGCAGCACCTCCTGACATGGGAGGAATCGGTTCTGTAACCCACAGTCAAGGAGTGGGCATGCCCAGGAGGCTGTGAGTTTTGGGGTGAAGGTGGTGAGGGGGAGACTGGAGATCCTGGGAGAGCACTCACGGGGCTGGCCTCTCCCGGTTCCCTTTCCCAGACTCCAAAAATAATAAGACTTGTGTGACTTCCGAGTGAGTCGCTCTTCCTCTCAATGATTTTATCCATAATGATGAGTGCATGGCCTGACCTCTTTTCTGCCCTCATGGTGGCTTCTGACCAAGCCCTGAAGAGAACCGAAGGGGTCAGGAGCCAAGAGGGAGGGAGGACAGGACTGGAGCAGGCAACCTGGGGACCAGGTGGTTAAACCAGTCCTCCCTGCCTGGGGCTGAGCCTCAAATGCTAAGTGAAAGTGAGGTCCTCAGGCTTCCCTGGGGGCCCCAGGGCAGAGTGTCAGAGCCTCCTCTGACGGCCCCTGAGAGGGGCAGAGAGGTCACAGTTACACAGTCCTGAGCTGGAGGCACAGGAGCTCTTTGGAGCTCCTGCGCCCCCGATGTTTCCGCATTTGGGGCACAATTTCTCGACCCCGGCACTATTGATATTTCGGAACAAATAATTCTTTTCTGCAAGGGCTGTCCTAGGCATTGTAGGAAGTTTAGCAGCATCCGAGCCTCCACTCACTGGGTGACAGTAGCATGTCCCTCCCCTCCATTGTGACCACCAAGGAATGTCTTTACACGCTGCTCATGAATGTCTTTACACGCTGACATTGGCAAAATCATTCTCCATTGAGAACCACTGATTTAGAGCCAGAAAAGTATATGTATAGTCTTTTTCTGGCTTTGTCACTTTTTATTTGTCCTATGTCTTTCTATGTTTCGCTCAGTTTTTCCTGTCTTACTGCCTCTGTCACTGTGCAATAGTATCTCTGCTCCCTTGCTCTTAGTCTCTGTGGTGAGGGGTGTGTGTGTGTGTGTGTGTGTAGTGTGTGTGTACATGCATTGCATGTGTGTGGTATTTTGGGGATGTACTTGTGTATTTGTATAGTGTGTGTGGTATTTTGGGGGTGTATTGGTGTATTTCTATAGTGTGTGTGGTATTTTGGGGGTGTATTGGTGTATTTGTATAGTGTGTGTGGTATATGTGTTGTGGTATGTCAAGTGTCAGTGTGTGGCCTGTGGCAGTGTCCCCTGGCCTCTTGGAGGGCGTGTCCTTGCTCTCTGCTCATGAGGGATGGAACCAGCAAGGGGTAGTGAGGTCAAAAGCATTGCTTACTCACTCAGCTTGGAGTTTGTTCCAGTCACTGGGTTCACCAGCCGTGCGCCAACTCATAAAGCCTGCAAAGGAGCCCATGACAGTGCATGCACACACACACACACCTGCAGACACACACATGCACACACACACCTGCAGACACACACACACCTACAGACACACACACACACCTACACACACACACCTGCAGACACACACACACCTGCAGACACACACACCTGCAGGCACACACACCTGCAGACACACACCTGAAGACACACACATGCACACACACACCTGCAGACACACACACACCTGCAGACACACACACACACCTGCAGACACACACACACCTGCAAACACACACATGCACACACACACCTGCAGACACACACACCTACACACACACACACCTGCAGACACACACATGCACACACACCTGCAGACACACACACACCTGCAGACACACACACACCTATACACACACACCTGCAGACACACACACACCTGCAGACACACACGCACACACACACCTGAAGACACACACAGACACACACCTGCAGACACACACACCTGCAGACACACACACACCTGCACACACACACACGCACACACACCTGCAGACACACACATGCACACACACACCTGCAGACACACACACCTACAGACACACACCTGCAGACACACACACCTGCGCGTGCACACACACACCTGCACACGCACACACACCTGCAGACACACACACATGCACAGGCACACACACCTGCAGACACACACACACCTGCAGACACATACACATGCACATGCACACCTGCAGACACACACACATGCAGACACACACACATGCAGACACACACACATGCACATGTACACACCACATATACACACATCAACATACACACATACACCCCATACCACACACACACACAACCACCACACACACATGCACACCACATACTACACAACCCACACACACCACACCCACATGCAGCACACACACAGGCAGCACACACCACCCATACCACACATACACACCACATACCACACATACACACCACATACATACCACACACACACAACCACCACACACACATGCACAGCAGACACCATGCAACCCCCACACAAAGCACACACATGCAGCACACACCTACCACACACACACCACATACCGCACATACTACATACCACACACACACCACACACACATGCGTCACACACCACACACATCGCACACACACCACATACCACACACATCATGCACACACACTACAGACACCGCACACACACACACACGCACACACCCTACCCCCTACACCTCCCACCCCAGGGATGGGGGCGCGGTACGCTGCTGCGGTGCCTGACTGGAGGTATCTGACTGTCGCGCTGGCTCTGCAGTTCCCTGGGAAGCACTTTGTTCTGAAACTCTCCAATGTCCTTTTGTACTCAAACATCCAGTGCATCTGAAGAAATATGCTTCACCCACGGTCCCAATGCACACGAAGTCACTTCAACTTTCATAGGTCAAGAGGTCTAATTTATTGCAGAACTGCCATGCACCTTTCCCTAGAAAGTGACTTTAGTCCCGGATCCCTTTTCTCATCCCAATCACTCGTTGTAGCTCCATCCCTGGGGCTTCAAGCCCTCATTTCCTACCTCCCAGTCCTTGGCCCCACGGAGCCTCCGCGCCCAAGGAGCTTCACACTCCACACGCTTCCTTGGCAAGATCTGGGGGCAAGATCCAAGAGCAGGGTGGTTGAAGGGCTGAGTTGGAGATGAAAATAGGGCACAGGGAGGCAGAGGTGATGAGCAGCCACACCACGCAGCCAGTTTTACCGTCTAGATATGCATGTGCACGTTATTTGACATAAATGTATGCATGGTGTATTTTGTGTCAAAATGAATCAATACATGACAGTGATGTTCCAGAGCAATTGTGTGTGTGTGCACGCAGGTGCCTGTTTTCCAGCATCTTCCCAGCAGTCTATAGATTTCAAGACCCACAGGCATTCAGTCCTCCTGGGCCCCTACCCCTGTGTAGAATGCACCCAAAGGGCATACGTGGGCATCTGTATGGCCACCGTCCCCTCTTCTCCATTTCTCCCCACTGTCTGCCAGTTCTCACCCCTCTCCTCTCCCACTGCCCTCCTCAGTGGAAGGTGGGTCCAACCTTGGGAGTGCTCATGTAGTTTACAGCCCCTCCATCACCCTCTCAATGAGTTTGAGTGCCCCAGCCAGAAGATGTCAGGGGAAGGGCTGAGTGCTGATCTGGGGAGAATGGGTACTGACCCTCTTGGGTTTGTGAGAGGAGGCCTGAAGCTTTGGAGGAAGCCCATATGCCCCACCTGCTCTGCCCAGCTGCAGCTAGAGTCCCCCTGCCCCCTGCATGGGTCCCCTGACATCTGGTACCCGCAGGAGGATGCCAAGCTCCTCAGTCTTGCCCTGGGCCCAGCCTCTGGTCCTTCTGGCCAAGTTTCCCCCAAGCCTCTTTTTTCTGCCCCTCATCTTTTTCTCTCTTCCTCATGAGACCCCAAGTTCTCCTCCCTGTGAGAACAGGAACCCAATCCTCTTCACTCTACCATACCTGGCCCCATCTCTTCTCTTGCAGGCACAAAAGACAAACAAGAAGAGAGGCTGCAGCCCTTTGGGAAGCTTTACAAGTAGGCTAAGTGTGCCTTGCAGCGGATCGGCTTTCTGGGAGAAGTGAAATGGAAAGAGCAATTGATCTGTAATAAAGACAGCTGCATTCTAACCCCAGCTGACCAGAAATCACTTGGTGTCCTTGGCCAAGTCACTTACATTTTCATTTCCTGATCTACAAAATAAGGACTCCAGATATTGAGTGCCCCTGTTCCCTTTTCCATTCTCTGCTCTCCCAGGTACCCCCCCTCAGCTTCCAGCTATAGGCAGGATGGAGCTCAAAGCTTCATTGTGTCAGAAAGGGCTCATCTCTCAGGTTAAGCCTGACTGTCTTTGTCTCTGAGTTACACAGGAAGGAGAGAGCAGGCCGCAGGCAGAACATGAAGACACAAAGCCTCTGACTCTCCTCTGACCTTCCGAATGACAGGATTCTGTGGTCCAAGTAGCTCTGGCTGAAGAGAGGATGAAGCTCCTGAACCATGGTGATTCTTGGAGCTCTGGAAAGCCACAGATATGGAGGGGACAAGGTGCGTGTTCCCTCTGACAAGGCGGGAGTGGGCTGGCTCCCCAATCCAGGGCAGTGTCCCCAGACTCTGGACTCCAGGTCACCAACAGTTTTCACTCCATGAGAACCTGGCTGTTGCCTCTTAGCCAGAGAGTGGGGAAAGGAGGGTATGTGGGGGCCACTAAGCCCAGAATAAACAGCATTATTTGGGGCTCAGAAGACAGGAACAAGCCTTTATCCCAAAGCCCATCATGGCTGTTAAAAATTCAAACCGAAAGCAGAATTCTTTTCCAGAAGCATGCAGTCTGCTCACCATAGCCTTCTGGGCAGCAGGCCTGCAGGGGTGGCATTTGATTGCCAATCTTCCCCTGGTTGTCCCCACCTGCACTTCTTATTCTTCTCTCTTCAACCAACAAACTCAGTGAAAGGGCAGACAGTGAGAAGAACTCTATTGAATTCTATTTAAGGCAAGCAGTCGCCCAAACACCCCACCACCTCCTTAAAAAAAAAAAAAGCAAAATGCCAGACTTGGTTAAGAGTGGAGGATGGTTTAACACGTACAGACATGCCCAAACCATGGGAGGGGGACACACTGGAAGCAAGCTGCCTCTTCTGAAAGGTCTGGGTCTGAGGGGTCCAGGACAGAGAGACCCAGAAGCAGGGAAGGAGCAGAACTGAGGGGGAGGAAGTCCCCTGGAGGTGGAGTAGGGACACACCCAAGAACCTAGGGGCTGGGAGGCACCAGCGAGTCAGGGTGCAAACCTTCCCCAACTTTTCTCACAACGGGAGCTTCGCCCCTGGATAGAACTGCAGTAGGGAGAAGGTGGTGGCTCAGCCTCCCCCTAGACCACAGGGTAGTGCTAAGCTGAGACACCAGGGACTGGGCAGATTCTGTGGCAGATACCTGAGCTGGGAGGCTGAGAGGAAGGTGGAGTGGCAGCAGCTGAGGGGGCCAGGAGGTGGTGTCCCAGCTGGGTACAGGGAGGGATGGAAGCCCAACAGTGTGTTCTCCAGATGGCTGTTGGGAAATCCTGGACCTAGCTGGGCACCAGGAGCATGAGGTCGCTAGTCAGGCACTACACTAACAGGAACTAGAAAATTAAAAAAAAAAAGACTTTAGCTATTCTGCAACTCCCCACCTCCCCAGCCTCCATCACACGATTCTTGGAGCATGGGGCATGGTTCCCTCCTGTGTGTAGTGCCCTGTGCACGTGGGAGTGTGGATGCTGGAGTGTGCAACTTGGCTTTGTTTGAGCATGTGTGTGCTGGTACAAGCATGGGGCAAGGTGGGAATGGGCGACAGCTGGAGTATACAATGATCTCCCGATAAGAATCTGTTTACCCATCACCCCTGTCATCACAGAGCTATGTGCTGTACCCTGGGAGCAGTTCTCCTGCCCGGGGCTCCCACTTGCCCTCCTTTATCTTCTCCTCCTCCTTCTCCTTGCTTTGCCGAGGTTTCTAACTACAAGAGCTGACTTTGGAGTGTCTGAGGGAACCCTGAGTCTTCAAGCTGCTGGGGAGTCCAGGAACTGTTTCGCAGGCAGTACTGGGCCTAAAATTCTTGCACGTGGACCAAAGTGCAGAAGGAAACTATTGGCACAGGGCTGCCTATCCGAGTCAACGCTGAAGGTGCTGGTGGATGATTCTCTGCCTGAAGTTGTGTGCCCAGCATTGAGGGTGGCTGCTGCAATGTACTAAACACAGTCAGAGGTGTGCAAGTGCCTGTGAGCTGACAGACTCAGAGGTGTCTTTTAGTTCCATTATCTGTGTTCACCCTTGCTACAGACTTTATGAAGAGGGTCGTGCTCCATCCACCAGGATCTGGATTTGTCCATCTGTCCATACAACGAGAGAGCCCTTGTGGAGACAGATCTCTCCAGGAGCCCAGAAATCCTGGGTCATTGCCCTGCTCCATTCTGGTGAGATCTGTGACTTCAATCAGACAATCTCTCTGAGAATCAGCTTCCTTGTCTGTAAAATAGGAACGCTTAATACCGCTCTGTTTACTTTATGGGGTTGTTTTTAGGATTAAAGAAGATAACGACCGTGAAAAGACTTTATACACCATAAAGTGTCATATGAATGCAAGTCACTTGTTTTATCATTTTGCTTTGGGGGGAGTATTTGAAATCCAACCCATCTAGGAAACAGCTTTCTGGTAGAGACTTTAGAACTGTCTTATCTCAGGGGCTCTGAATTGTGAGGTAGAAGTACGAGGTCTTGGAGCCAGATAAATTTGGGTTCAAAATCAGACTCTGCTAATTACTGGCTGAGTGATATTAGTCAAATTAGCACACCCCTCTCAGCCTCAGTTTCCTTGTCTACAAAATGAGCACGGTAATAGTCACTTGACCTTAGGCAAGTAACTCACCCTCTCTGGGCCTTAGTTGCCTGTCTGTAAAATAAGGATGACAACAGCTAACTTGCAGGCTCCTGAGAATTAGATGAGAGAGAAGAGTGTGGGAGGCAGCTGGCCCATGGCAAATATACAGTAATAGCCTCTGTTCTTATTCCCTCATTCTTCTCTTCTATGGCTGTTATTCTGCCTTGGAGCCCTTTCAGTGATAGACCACATTACCCTCTGGTGAGAAAATCCGCTCTCTCCCTCCAGGAGACTAGAGTAGATCCTGCCTCAGGCTGTTACCACCTACACAGGGTGGGTTTCTGTATCATCCCTTCCATAGACCTCACCCCCTGCTCTCCCAAAGAGACCGTTTACATCTAAGTCCCTTGTTCACTGTTGACTTGAATAGTGAGGAAATAGGGGTTATGGCATTTCCCCTACACCAGGCTCTCTAATCAGGCCAATCCTGCCCCAGTTCAGGAAGATGCCCCAGATGATCTGTTCATAAACTCCAGCTCATCCTCTGAAGCCCAATTTGAATGTCAAACTCTCTCTTTTCTTCCCTAGGCACCCAACTCTACCCAGTCAGGGCCAGTCCCTGCCTCTCCTGTGCCCCCACCTCTCTTCCCTCCTGCCCTGCATGGAAAGGATCTTACTGCATTAACATTGTCCCTTTGCTTGCCTATTTTTCCCACTTAGAGAGTCTCAAAGGAAGAGGCTAAATCACATCACATTCTTCTTTTTCCGCATTGGAGCGCCTGGCGTAGAGTTTATGATGAACTACGTTTTATGAGGAATGAGCTGTGCCTGGGAAATTGCAAGCTATTTAATAGGTATATTTTCTTTCCTAGGCCCCAAGGGTAAAGGTGGCCCAGTGTACAAGAGAGGGGCTCAGAAGGTGGTGAAGAACAAGGAAAGGTGGCAGGGAGGTGTGTGTGTGCCCGGTGGGGTGGGGAGGGGGTTTTTCAATCCCCAGCCCACACACAGAGAAATGGCCATCTGCTCTTGAAAGATTAATTGGCCTGGATAAGGTGGGAAGGGAGCAGCAGCTAGGATGGAGGAAAGGACGTGGTGTATGTAGCAAAGACACCTGTCTCCCCAGCCATTCCCACCCTCCCACCCTGAGCTTCCCCATCAGGTCTGGCCTGGGACCCAGAGGGAAGGAGTGATCACTGACCTGAGACCTGGGGGGTTGGCACAGAGGCCATGGAACCTGGGATTGCCTCCTTCTTGCCCCTCAGGTTCACCAAGTTCACCTGTGGAGGGAGGGAGAGAGAGAAGGGAAAGAGACAGAGATTTCTGCCTGGGTAAAGAAAGAACAAGTTGCTTGGGAAACATGGCTAAACCCTGTCTCTGCCAAAAAACAAACAAAAAACTAGCCAGGCATGGTGGTGCACCTGTAGTCCCAGTTATTTGGGAGGCTGAGGGCTGAGTTGAGACTGCAGTGAGCCACCATCACACCACTGCACTCCAGCCTGAGTGACAGCGTAAGACCCTGTCCCCCAAAAAAAGAAAGAACAGGTTGTTGCAACCCTCCCTTTGCAGCTGCCCTCTCTGGATGTGGTTTATTTAGGGAGAAGAGAGAGACTACAGGATGAGGGGCTGGAGTCTGAGAATTCCTGAAGAAGTAAAGAGCCATCATTTGGGGGTTACCCCCTCTGACCTATGGGCATGACAGAGGCTCTAAGGACCTGGCCAGTGTCACCTTCATGGAGCCATGGCCTTTTATTTCTACATCTCTTTCCCTTATATCCTTATTTCTGAATTGGAAGACAGTGTCCAGAGGGGGCTCAGAAAAAGCAGAGGGAGCAAGAGCACAAGAGAAGGGAACCAGGGCAGCCCAAGGTATTGCAATCACTCCTTACAGCAGTAAAATTTTAGGAACGTGTGTGCTTTCACATGCTTGGTGCTATTTTCTTGTCATAATCATGTCAGGTACACAAGTCAGAAATTATCATCATCACTGAGTGATGTTCAAGTTTCCTCAGCTAATACCATGGCACAGCTGGGGAGTAAAACTGGGTTTTCACATGCACACGTCATCCGTCAGGGGCCCCCGTTCTCGAGGGAGCTCTGCTCATGGGGATGAGAAAAGAGGCAGCGGCTGAGGTGGCCTTGGGTTAACAGAGCACCTAAGACAGTACCGACCAAAGAGGGCCCTGGTGGTGGTTGGGGCAGGGTGGTAGTGATGATGTGTCTTGGAGGCAGGTTGTAACCCTCAGTGGGCACCACAGTTTGGTCAGGAAGAAGAAAAAAAGCAGCTCAAGTAAAAGGGCCAAAGAAAGAAAGCTTTGTTGAAAAGAGAATGACCTTTAAGAATCATGAAGGAGGCTGGGCGCGGTGGCTCATGCCTGTAATCCCAGCACTTTGAGAGGCCAAGGCAGGCGGATCACTAGGTCAGGAGATCGAGACCATCCTGGCCAACATGGTGAAATCCCATCTCTACTAAAAAAAATACAAAAATTAGCTGGGCATGGTGGCACGTGCCTGTAGTCCTAGCTACTCAGGAGGCTGAGGCAGGTGTATCGCTTGAACCCAGGAGGTGGAGGTTGCAGTGAGCTGAGATGGTCCCACTGCACTCCAGCCTGGCAACAGAGCAAGACTCTGTCTCAAAAAAAAAAAAAAAAAGGAATCACGAAGGAGAAGCTCTTCCGCACAGGTGAGTGCAGGAAGCACTGCACAGGTAAGTGTGGAGGCACACACTCAGGCTTGCCATGCTGCAGCTGGCTTGCACAAGCCCCTACCCCCTCAGGCTCAATTGATCTTAAATGCCGCCTCCTCAAACCCAGGGATAACAAAGAGGTGCAAGCAAAATGAAGAAGGTGTGTCCAGTCCTTCCCCAGGTGGCTCCAACCTGGCTGCCATCCCAGGGCAGAGAGAGGGGGGCCACACTTCACCAACTTCTCCCTGTCTGCATGACATCACTCAGCATTACCTGGTTAAAGTATTTCTCACCATGCCCATTTCTCATCTTTTCCTCATTAACCTTTAAGAAACAAGGGAGCTTGGCTCAAGGAGGTAAATGATCCTTGACCTCATGTCAAGGCATTCTCTCAGCTTTTCCTGGAGTGATCTCAGGTGTGCCGAGCAGCCTTCTGGATGCCATTGTTGGCCCCTCTCTCTCTCCAATGTCTCTTCTCTGCCCTGCCATGCAATGCCATCCTGCTCTAAGGACCTGCTAAGACAGCCCTACCTTGGCTTACTCTCTCCCTCCTCCTTTTTTTTCCCCTCCCTCAGCTCTGCCCAGACCTTATCTTGCATTTCTTCAGATGCAACACAGGGAGGAATGCTGACCTCTGGCCCCCATTCCTGAGGCTTCCGGCAGAGCCATTCCTCAGGTGCAACTCAGCTGTTCTTACCAGAACCCAGCACCTTGTCAATAACATACTTTGCAAACGTCTGAGGGAGGGAGGCATTTTAAAAGTCCAGTGATGCCTGTGAGAACATTTTCTTTTTCTTTTTCTTTTTTTTTTTTTTTTGAGATGGGGTTTCGCTCTTGTTGTGCAGGCTGGAGTGAAATGGCATGATCTCGGCTCACTGCAACCTCCACTTCCAGGGTTCAAGCAATTCTTCTGCCTCAGCCTCCCGAGTAGCTGGGATTGCAGGCATGTGCCACCGTGTCTGGTTAATTTTTGTATTTTTAGTAGAGATGGGGTTTCTCCATGTTGGTCAGGCTGGGCTTGAACTCCCGACCTCAGGTGATCTGTCCACCTTGGCCTCCCAAAGTGCTGGGATTATAGGCATAAGCCACTGCACCCAGCTGAGAACAACATTTTCTCATTGCTTTCCAGCCTCTGGCCTATGAGACATACAGAAGCATGAATATTTTTTTGCATTCTATATTCTGAAATAATCAGGGACAGGGGAGACAGAGGGGGAAGAATAGTAACCATTTGTGGGTACCTGAAGAATTCCTGAGGCAGAACGAGCAGTGGATATTTCTTCTACTCCCTGTCCCTGTCTCTGAAGTCCTGTATAGAAGCCTTGCAGCGGCCAGGCAGGAAGAGACATTTGCCATCTCGTTTAGCACACGGGTCACTTCCCACATCTGCCCTGCGGTGAGCTGATGTCTGTGTGTATGTGTTCTCTTCCCTTCTCACTTGGGCTCCTGAGGGCAGATGTGGAATCTCACAGATTATCTTAATGCCTCTTACAGAGGGTACCACATACCATACAGTAAGTGCTGTCCCAGAGCTTTGCTGAAGGACTTCTTGCCCCCTTTTCCTCCTCCTCCTCTTATTCTTCATCTTTTTTCCCCTTCTTCCTTCTTCTCTTCTCTGTCAGTCCCCCTCCTGCCCCTTCTCCTCCACCACCTTTTTCCTCTTCCTCCTTCTTCTCACTGTCTCTCTCTGTGTCTCATATATACACACACAGACACACACACAAATACATATTCACACACACATGTATATTTAGGCTAAACACATGTTCTAGCAATCACATTTGCATTGGTTTTTATTCTTTCCAAAGTGTTTCCACTCATATTATGTGGTCATCTTTAATTACTACAACCTCACTCAAAAGGCAGCTATTTTTTTTTACCACCTTTGACAGGTAGAAAAAAAGTGGAAATATGTATGGCCAGTAAGAAAAGTCAGAATAAAAATAGGTCAATCATTCATAGATTCAGTTAATAAATATTCATTTCACAATACATTGTACTAGGAATTATGCCAGGTACTAGGAATACAAGGGTGAATAAGATGGACATCATCTTTACGTTTGTGGAGCTCATAGTCATTTAAACAAACAAGTGCAATAAAGTCCAGTGTGTGTAATAAAAAGAAAATATAGGTGGTCTAGCAACATAAAGCAGGTAGTCTCTAACCTAGTCTAGGAGTGAGTCAGGGAGCCCCCTCTCTTACCACACATGTGTACATTCACCCACCCTAAATGTATAATCTTTAAGCTGAGACCAATAGGATGAATAAAAGTTACAGCGATGGGCCGGGCGAGGTGGCTCACACCTGTAATCCCAGCACTTTGGGAGGCTGAGGTGGGTGGATCATGAGGTCAGGAGATCGAGACCATCCTGGCTAACACGGTGAAACCCCGTCTCTACGAAAAATACAAAAAATTAGCCGGGCGTGGTGGTGGGCGCCTGTAGTCCCATCTGCTGGGGAGGCTGAGGCAGGAGAATGGCGTGAACCCATGAGGTGGAGATTGCAGTGAGCAGAGATCATGCCACTGCACTCCAGCCCGGGCGACAGAGCAAGACTCCGTCTCAAAAAAAAAAAAAAGTTACAGCAATGAAAGAGGAAATGGAGGCAGAGGGGTAGAAAGGTCCAGAAATTATGAAAGCCAGGGGGAAGGAGAATATAGCACTACCCAGGAATAAAAATAATACATCATGGTAAAATCATGTGCAGAATGAGATGCTTTAAAATATCCTAAGTGACAAAAGCAACAACTCCTTTTCTAATCTACTATGCTATCATATGTATTTTAAGACAAACATATACATACATATACTTGGAAATGCCTAGAGTATTTCTGGAAGGATAAATAATAAACTTTCATTAGTGAATGTCCCTGAGAATAACAAGCAACAGGCTGAGACAGAGATAAGAGAGCTTACTTTCCTAGATATCTTGTGTGCTCTTTGGGTTTTGTACCTTGTGATGTGTTATCTAATCAAAATTAGTTATTTTTCAAAGGAGAAATTTAGGGACTAGACTATCCACAAGACGTGAGATCAACTGGATATGAGAGTTGAGATAGAGGTGTGGAGGATGGGACGCCTAGGATCCTGGCTTAGGCAACTTTGTTGTGCTACCACATAGTTGGTTGGAAACACTGGTGGAGGAGCAGGTTTGGTGAGGAAGAAAAGCTGTTCAGTTTGGGACATGTTGAGTTTGAGGTGTTTGTAAAACATCCAGGTAGAGCGGTCCAATCAATAGGCGTCCAAGCTGTTCATGCCTGGAGCTCCGGAGACAGATCTAAAGTGATGATAAGGAGCTAGGGATTCTGAGCTTGTGCATGGTAATCTATTGAATTAGGCAGGACTACCCAGGTGGTAAGGAAAACAGCCTGTGGACTGAAAATCTTTAAGGGGTCAGTGGAGGAGAAGCAGCCAGGACAGCTGCGATATGTGGCACAAGACGTGTTGAGAGGTGGCGCACAGTTAACTGTAATCTGAATGCTACCGAGTGTTCAAGCAAAACTAAGACTGTTCAGTGGTTTTAACTACAGGTATCAGTATCACGGAGAAGGCAGGGTCAAATCACAATGGGTTGAGGTGTCAGTGGGAGGCCAGTAGACAATGGGATTTACTCTTAAGAAGTTTGGCCCTCAACAGGGAGTAGCTGAAAGAAGAGGTGGAGTTGAGGGAGGGAGTTTGCAGTTTCTTTGAAAATGCAAAAGAATAGAGCATGCTTATTTGCTGACAGAGCTACCAGGGAAGGAGAAGTTGAAGATACACACGTGAGAGGGGTCAAAGGAGACAGTGATGGACACAGGGTGTGAAAAGACAGAGTGAGGAATGGATCTAGAACACAGATGGGAGTTTAGCTTTGCACAGGAGTGGAAGTTGTAAACTGAGAAAAAGATGTCTGAGACAAGTCTCGATCAATTTACAGGTTTATTTTGCAAGGCTGAGGACACAGGAAAAAGAGACACAGGCCACAGTAAGATCTGAGGCCTGCACTTTTTCCAAAGTGGGTTTTGAAGGCTTCAATATTTAAAGGGGTAAAAGTGGCCAGGAGGGGAAGGAGAAAAGTTAAAGAAAAGTGGCGGAGAGTAGACAAGTGGTTACATTCTTTTGAGGCTTTGATTAGTGCTCACTGAATCCACATGTTGCATGTGAGAAGCAGGGGACAGAGGAACAGTCATTTATGTATTTGTGTCATGCTCAATAAATCTGCACTTTACATAAGACAAAGTAAATTAGAGGAAGAAGTCAAATATGGCTTCATCCCAGGGTAGGAGGAGGGACGATTTCTATTCTTCTCTTCTCCTGTACCCGTGAAGATAAACTGTTAATTTATAATGTCAGGGTGAAGGAGGCCATCTGGGGAGCTAATGTGGCCTTCTGTCTTGAGGCTATCTGTTTAGGAACAAAAAAGACAGGCAGTTTCCAAACTTTTTGGAAGAAAGGCAACTTCCAAAAGTTTGACTCAGTTTCCAAACTTAACTTTTCCCTTTCACATAGTGAGTTTGAGGTCCCAAGATGTTATTTTCCTTTCACATCCTCCCACCCTGTTCTTCCAAATCTTTCAGGGAAAGCATTGTAGAAGAAAGTGAGTGTCTGATCTCAGGTTTGGTCTGATCCCTTGTCACTAGGACAGTTTATTTCTAGAGGGTTAGGTCCCTCATTTTAGAAAGGATCATTCTTAGCAGGTTGTGAAGTTTCATGTTCCACAGAGAAAAATAGGGGAAAGAAGAGAGAAAGAAAACCAGTAGAAAAGGAGGAAAGATCATGACAACAAAAGGGGAAAGTAATCCTGGAAAACTGATTTGGGCTATATTGCTCTGAAGTCCATGCACGAGTAGGCAGGCACAAAAGTGGTTTATATATATAAATGATTTGCTGTTACTTTTCCCAAAGTTTAAGTTTCAAGTTTCACTTGGCAGAACTTTAAGAAAAGCACAGTTTTAATTTTAATTTAATTTTAAATTAAAATTTCTAGTTTTAATTTCTAGATTCCAAATCAGAAAAAAAAGGGAACAAATGAAAGAAAAGGGAAAAAAAAAATGAACAGTAGTTTGGAGACTTGTAGCCAGGAAAGAACTTAGGATTCAGTCCAAATGCATTTTAACAAAGAATGAAACTGAGAAACAATTGATAAGGTGGGGTCTAAGAAGAGGTGTTTTATATGTTTTTTTTAAAAAAAAAAACATAATTTTTATCTTAGTCCTCCATTTTTATCAAACACAAATCATAGTAGGACTAATTTATTTGTAAAAAAGCTTTAGTTGTATTATACTTCACCTGATTCTTTGTATAAAGTGCAGCAAGAATAATTATTTTCTATATAGGCCTTTTTTAAATTGACTTTGCTGGAAACTTTTTTATTTAAGGAATCTTAGTTTAGACTTTTTAAAGGCCCCAAGCCCAGTCAAGAATTTATTTGTGCCTGCAGATATCTGTGTGAATTGGGCGAATGCCTCTCTTCTTAATCCCAAGATAACTTGGGGTTCCTGGGCCTGCCAGAAAGTAACGTTCTTTACTTATCACAGGTTGGGAACCCTGTAAAAGAATTGTGTAGGCAAGGTACAAGGCCAGTTTTTTTAAGGATCTTTTATTGGCTCTATAAGTCAATTGCAATTCCTTAAAACAGTTTGTTTTGTTTATAGCTTAAAATATTTCATTCTAGTCAAAGCTTTAGTAAAATAATAGTCTCCAATTGTGTCCTGTTACAAAAGAAAGCAGATTCTTATTGAGCTCATACAAATAACTATATTGTTATAAATTAAGAATACTCAAAAATAGTTTTCAAATTCTGGAGAAATCAGGTAGACAGAAAGAAATATGCTTTAAATTTTGCTCACAACAGCATATTTTACTCAATTGTTAAAAGCTGTAAACAACCCAAAAAATGAAAAGAATCACCAATGTTTCAGACAAAAAGATCACACAAAAAAATTATTTTAGTCTTCTATTAGCTCAGTTCATGCAATTAACCTCTGTTCTATTTGATATTGGGTCAACAATCCTCATGAATACATCAGATCTCCAGGAGCGTCCTGGAAGTTTTTTTTCCTCTATTTTAATGGCACAATCTCCAAAGCTGTCAGAAACCTGCATTTAAAAGTATCCATCTGATACGGTTTGGCTTTGTGTCCCCACCCAAATCTCATCTTGAATTGTAATCCCATAATCCCCACATGTGGTGGGAGGGACCCAGTGAAAGGTAATTGAATCATGGGGGGCAGTTCCCCCCATGTTGTTCTCATGCTAGTGAGTTCTAATGAGAACTCACTCATTCAGTGAGTTGCCCACTGTACTCCAGCATCGGCAACAGATGGTTTTATATGGGGCTACCCACTTTGCTTGGCACTTATTCTCTCTCCTGGCACCCTGTGAAGAGGCGATTCTCCAGTGATTCTAAGTTTCCTGAGGCTTCCCCAGTCATGCAGAACTGTGAATCAATTAAACTTTTCTTTATAATTTACCCAGTCTCAAGTATCTCTTCATAGCAGCATGGGAATGAACTAATACACCATTGGAGTCCTATAACTGATTATAAACAACTTTTTGAAAAGGAACAAAGTAAAATAATAATTGTGAATGACAAAAGATATCCACAGTCAAAGATATAATTGACAAGGAAATCTGGTTATTTCTGTGGCACACAATAATTTACCATAATTATAATTATTACTGATCACATATACCAAGACATATTAAAATTATAAGAATATTATAAAATTTTGGAACACATAACAATAGCACATTTATATAAATATATTTCAAAGAAAGTTACACACCATTTTATGCTTGGCAATGCCTCCTGTATGATTTTAACATATCAAATAAGCCAAATATGCCTCTCTTGGACATTTAAAAGTCAGTTTGAGGTTAAAAGACTGCATTTAGAATTTAATCTTGGAAAGTTAGTCCAACATTAAAAGTTTAAAGCACTTGATATCGCAAAATGAGATTACAGGTCATTATAAAGTAAATCATTTAGCTGAAGTGATAACTCACCAATTTAAAAAAAAAAAGCAGAAATCTTTACTCCTTGATAAAGAAGACCTCAGTTTTCTAAAAAATAGGACCTAATAGAGACAGTGGGAAGCCAACTGAATCTGTCTCTCTCTCTCCTTCTTCTTTAATTTTTTTGGCAGTTTATTCAAAGGGCAAATGAAAATCTTTTACTATCTCTTAATATTATACAAAAATCTTATTTAAAAGAGAAAACCAAATTTTATTTTTGTATTACTGTATTGTTAATTCTAAAGCTTTAATAGAATCTTATAAACAAATCTACCAAATTTTAATTAGTTTGATTGTAAGGTAAGATTTCCATGAGGCCTTTATAAACTTTACAAATTTGTGTTAAAGAACACATCAATATTCCAAGAAAATCCTGCCTCACACAGGCGCTCAGATTCTGACCCTGCATCAATGTGCTATTTATATGAATGTTCAATTTGTATAAAATCTAAATAACCCCCTTAAAATTTTAGCCAAACTTGATCACACACAAAATTCGTTTTGCAAGATCAATCTTCCACAAACCTTCTACGACTTGCTTAAACCTTCAGTTTTGTCCTTTCTGTTAACTTGAAACAATCCTTAAAATCCTCTAAACTAGAAAAAAAAAACACTTTCTCTTAAAAAAGAACCACACTCCCATGACTTATTTTAACATTTGTTCTCCAAAAAAAACACAGCCTACCTGTTTAATACACATTTGTATGTACCTAGTAGTTTTAATTACATTCATTAATTTATAATGTTAACTCTTAGTAATTCTTATTTTAGTGAAAAACCTAGGCAGTAAGCAATTTTAATTACATACCAGGTGCACAAGCCAGGACAAAGGACAATACCTGGGGGCAGGCCAAGGGCTCAAATCAAAAGACATATAAGTTTATAGACAAGTTAAGCAAGTATTAAAAGGATTACAGGGTTAGTGCAGTGGCTCATGCTGTAATCCCAGCACTGTGGGAGGTCGAGGCAGGTGGATTGCTTGAGACCAGGAGTTCAAGACTAGCCATGGGCAACATGGCAAAACCCCATCTCTAAAAAAAATACAAAAATTAGCTGGGTGTGGTGGTGCACACCTGTAGTGCCACCTACTTGGGAGGCTGATGGGGGAAGATTACTTGAGCCCAGGAGGTCAAAGCTGCAGTAAGCAGTGATCGCACCACTGTACTTCAGCATGGGCAACAGAGCAAGACCCTGTCTCAAGAAAAAAAAAAAAAAGGACTAAGAAGCAGAATTTTAAAGTGCTTCCACTATGAAGAGAATAAAGAAGAATGATGGTGACTGAGCAGTTTTACACACCCTGCCACCACTGTGTCCCAGTGTGTGCAGGCACGTGTATACACATTGTGCGATCCCTCACTGCTGGGCACTCAGCTCTGAGCTGGTGTATCTGAATTAACTGTCTGTGGTTTCACAAATACCACTTACTTCTTTGTTATCCCAGACCACAGTCCTTTGAAAAGCTGACATGGCTTTTTGCTAAGGGTGATGATGGGGCTGGGATTAGAAGTATAGTGCTGGAGACACAAGAGAGGCTGCCCATGAGCACCTATAATGGGTGCCCTGGACACATGATTCCTAATTTCCCTCCTGGAGAGGGATGACCCTTCCTCTATTGTTGCTGTTCCTTTCACAACTCAGTGTGGGGCAAAGGGAGATGGGAATGGAGGATGGCTATGTCAGGAGAACAAGCAGGAGCCTGTTGCCTCCAGGCACAAGGATGATTAGTTGCCTTCAGGCACAAGGATGATTAGCTCCAGGCACAAGGACAGAGCAGGAGGGTCCTGGAAAAGAAATGATTAGGCCATTCAAATATAGGCCTAATTTACCATACATTCTTAAAAACACACCAGGATGCAAACACTTCAGACTGTGAGCCTCAAAAAGCAAAGATAAGGCAATTCAACAACAACAAAAACCTAATTCGAAAGTGGACAAATAAACCGAAAAGACATTTCTCCAAAGAAGGTATATAAACGTCCAATAAATAGGTGTATAAAAACATGCTCAGTATCATTAGTCATTAGGGAAAGGCAAATCAAAACTACAATGTGAAGCCACTTCACATCCATTAGAAGGGAATGTAAAATGGTGAAAGCTATTGTGAAAACCAGTATGGCAGTTCCTCATAAAATTAAACATAAGAATTGTCTAGCAATTCCATTTTTAGGTGTATGCCCAAAGTATCTGAAAATAGAAACTAGAACAGATATTTGTATACCATATTGATAGCAGCATTATTCACAACGGCCAAAAGGTAGAAAAAACTCAAATGTCCATTGGTAGATGAATAAATAAACAAACTGTGTCAAATTTTGGACTAAGATTGCAGAATCCCACTTATATAAGATACCTAGAATAGTTAAATTCATAGACAGAAAGCAGAATATTGGTTATCGGAGACCAGGGCAGAGAGATAGCTGGAGAGTTATTGTTCAATGGGGATTAGAGTTTCAGTTCAGAATGATGAAAAACTTCCATAAATGAATAATGGTGATGGTTACACAACAATGTGAATGTACTTAATGCCACTGAATGGCACATCTGAAAATGGATAATATGGTAAATTTTATGTGACATGTATTGTGCCCCAGTAAAAAATTAAAGAAGGCAAGAATAAGGAGACTTTTTTATTGCAGTTGGTGTTTGCTTGCTAAGTGGGGAGAGAGACCTACAGGAGGCTGGGAAAAAAAGAAGGGCCACAACCTCTATGCCATGCCTGGCTCTTCCCACGTAAGCCCTGGGGAGCCAGAAAAGCCTCACAGCTTACTACTTTCTAGGGGCTGCGTGGGGCAGAAGAGAAATGGTCCTGACATTAATCTAGCATCCCTGCCTCATGTCTTTAGTTGCCAACCTCCTTTTTCCTGAGATGGGTGACTTGCAAGAGCCCAGAAAATACGTGAGACAATCGATGACCATTGCCCATTGCCAGAAATTCTGATGTGAAGTGTGAGGCATGACCCTTTAGGGATTGTTCTGTCTCACCCTCCCATGATTAACAGGCACAGAAGTTAGACACTTGCATAGGCAGAGGTCTCCGTCTCCGTCCCCGCCCCCAGGCCAACCAGGAGTAAGGTCAAGAGTGACAGCGATGTTAATCAAAAATGGTAGACCTCCTCTCCATCCCCCTCACTAGGGTTCAGTCCAAGATTCAAGTGCCCCAGGGTGTTTTGACGAAGGATCTCCCAGCCTCGGTGACTGCTGCTCTGGGACGCGGTCCGGGACAGGGAGGAAGTTGGAAGAGCCAAAGAGGCTCTGGCTAGAGTCCCACTCTCAGCCCCAGAGGGCTGTTTCTCAGATGGATTCTCCTGGTCATCCTCCTTGTCTGAGTTCTTGAACACTTCCAGATAGCGAAGCACTCGCAGAGGATTCTGATCATTGTGGTTCTCAACCCTGATAAGGGGAAAGGGGAAAGGACTCAGTCCAGGTGGGGAGAGATGGGCAGGGGAGAAGTAGAGGTGAACATTTAGAAAGCAGGGTCAAGAGGGAAGCAGAAATAAGGCAGCAGATTTGAAACAGGAAGAGTATCTGGGATCAAGTGAAGGGAGGTGATTGGAGGGCAGGCTAACCTGGGATAGAGATAATGGAGGCTGAGCAATCAGGGCTTGCAGGGTGGTAGGACGCACACAGGTGTGTGTGTGTTTGTGTGTTACTAATACGTAGGAATGTGAAAGAGAAAACAGAGCCAACTAATAGATAAGTGTGTCACAAGGATGACGAGATGCAATTCAGGAAGTAAATTTGAGGAGAGAGGAGAGTCACGCCAGGAGATGAGGGCAGAATATGAAGGAGGAAGTTAGATCCAAGCCAAAAGTACACTGGAAATGAGGGTCAGCTCAGAACAAGGTTACAGCAAGTCTGGTAACCCATGCTGACGTCTGAGCATGGACACATGCACACAACCTTTTACACGTGGCTGCCCTGAGGTACACACAGCATTCTTCGTACCCCTCCACTTCAGCTCCAGCCCCCTCCCCTAGACAGGCTAATGCAGGCTCCAGGACGCCTGTCGGTCACCCTTGCTTCCATGGCCTTATACACATCTGCAGTTTTGCATGTGCACACCATCACTCACCGCAGGAACCAGCGGTCCCCCAGCCCGTACTCGCACCCACAGATCCCGGAGCGAGGCCACAGGCAGCGAGGCAGCTTCCGCTCCAGCATCACTGTGGTGGCCACGACCTGGAAGGAGGCAGGAGATACAGGAAGAACTCTGAAAGAGCCATGAGGTTCAAAGAGGCACTGAGGCCACTGATAAAGGGAACCAAAGGCAATCTGTGAGATAGGACACTAGAGGTCAGTGGTGAGAACAGCCACCTATTCACCCCACAGCCTGTGCCAGGCACCATGCAACCAGCTTCACTCATCAAGAAATGAGAGAGGATTTTTTGTGAGTGTTTTGAATAAAATAGTTGCTCTTACATTACTATTCACTCATGGAAAATGAGTCACTCCAAACTAATCTCAACTTCTTTTTCATATAAAAGCCACAGACCAATTATCTTGATTTAAATAAAATGATTAAAGAGAATCTCTACGATCTTGGGGATGAATTGATACTGTTACTGTTCAGGGAATTTTCAGCAAATTAAATATCCACATCTTAGGAAGGAAAAGGGTTGATTAATGACTGCAAGTTGGCAGGGAAATTTCTGGTAGCAAGTCCACCACACGTTCTGTCCTTTGCTCAGCCCTCATTAATTACTTAGATGAAACATGGGAAACAAGCTTATCAAATATGCCTGTGACACAAAACTGGGAGGGATATGTAATATGTGGGGCAACAGAAGCAATATAAAATTATCTCGCTAGATTGGAATGCTGGTGTAAAATCATTAACAAGAAATTTAAGTAAACCAAATCTAAGGTCCTATATTTACATTTAGGAAGCTTAGATAAGTGAGTCATAGAACAAAGGTGTGGGAGTGCTAGCTGATCACAAGCTTAATAAGGGCCATTTGTATATTTGCTAAAAGACCTGACTCAGCTTTAGGTACCCTTAGCATTATGTCCAAGTAAGGAAAGGCATAGTCCCGCTTTGTACCGCATTGCCCTAATCATACTGGGGACTATTCTAGTTTCAAAGAAACCATGATCTATTAGAGCATGGACAAAAGGGTGCAATCAGAATAGATCAGAACCAGGAAGGCTTCCTAATTGAAGGAGTGGCAATCTTCAAAATAGCAAATTCTTCACCTCATGTTTTTCTACTCCCTATCTTCCTCATTACTCCACACTTCTTTCAGTTTCTTAATTGCACCAAGTTCCCTCCTAGCTCAGGACTTCCAGTCATTCTGTGCTCTTACCCTGGATAGCTGTTCTTCTTTGCCTTGAAAGAAATGTTTATTGTTCCTCCTGAGCCATCATGCAGCCCCGTCCTTCCTCGGGTAACAGCACCCATTTTTCATTTAGGGAATTGCTCCCTCATCACTTTCAGTGCATTGGTTTGAGTGGACTGGGCTTCACACAGTTGTGCTTAATTAATCTATTTTCCCCCAAACCTCCCCTCCACCACCATCACCAACACCTCCACTATCTAGTCCTTGGTCTTTCCTTAGATTCAACGATGTGCCTATGACCCGAATGTGTTCCCATGAGATGGAACATGGAAGGAATTGGCAGGGGGAAAGATGTTCTTTTAAAGCCTGCAGTTTTGCCTGGCACCAGGAGCCTCACAGAATACAACGTGAGTGGGGCCCTTGGAGCTGTGTGTTGCATTGCACATCCTCATTCTTTTTGGAGTTTGGAGCTTCTAGAAATGATCTCACAAACACGATGGGAGAGCTTGCCTTAGAAGAGAGGTCAAAAGAGAGCCGAACGGAGGAATGGATGTAATGTATAAGATGTGGATCTGCATTCTGGCCAGATACCTCTAAAGTTAGTTTAATTCTCTAAACTTCCCATTTATGAGGACTAACACATCCTCTTCCCCCTGTTTAAAAATCTACAAGTTTGTTTGAGTTTGGTTTTCTGTCCCTGTAGCCAAGAGTCCTAATTGCTACTAACCTTGACCTTCATCCTTTTCCCTCCTTCCTCTTAACTACCTAGTTCTTGCTCACCTTTGGGTTCTCATCTTAAATGTTGCTCCCTCAGGAAAGCATGTCTTCACTTCCCAGTCCGATTCCTCTGTTGTATCCTCCTCTTAGCACCTTACATTCTCTATGGCACTTTTGCTGCTGTAATTTTACAGCTTTTTGTGAAGTCATTCACTTCATGCCTGTCTTTCCAACTAAACCGTCAGCTCCATGAGGGCACATATGGTGTCTGTTGTGTTTATGCTCATGTCCCTAGCTCCTAGGCATTTGCCAACACATAGCAGGGTCTAAATGATCATCATTAAATGAATGAAAAGTCTAAGGGAAAAATGATGGCTATATTCAAATATTTGAATGGTGCTTATATGGAAGAATGTGTTCTGTGTTATATGAGAGGGAAAGACTGGCGCCAAAGAATGAAATTTTAAGAAGATAGGTTTTAGCTCAATGCGACATGAATGTCTAATAACAAAATCTTTAAAAATATGGGAAAACTCCCTTCCTCCCAACCTCTACCTGAATTTGCAAGATAATAAGGTCCTAATCAGCATTAGAGAAGATATTGAATGACCTTCTGACCAATAAATGATTATTATGTTAAGTAGGAGGTCAACTTGAGGGCCATTGAGGGTCACTTCTAATTCTAATATTTATCAGTCTATGGTGATATAAAGAAAAGATCATAGAGAAACAGGGATTTACACAAGCAAATAGAAGATAAGATCCAAATTGAAAACTGGAATATACCAGAACAAGGTCACTTCTAGTTCCCACTGGACTCAAGGATCAATCCTAGGTCTACTTTTCCCCTGTGAGCAACAACCCCACCTCTTGCCACTATCGTCCATTTAATCCTCCTTCTGTCCCTTCCATTTATCCACATGTACCTCAGGTTTACACAAGCCTCTTCTGAGGTGACAGCCTCACTGGGTTTTTCTGTGACTCTTTTAAGAATGATCCACCATAACATTTTCCACTTTGATTTTTCTCTCCAACCCCTGCTTCTTAGCAAGACTAACACAAATAAACTCACCTGGGCCCTCCAGAGCTCATCCCTCTCCTGGGCCACCCTCCAGTGGGTGTCGCCCATCATGGCGATGAACAAGTTGAGCATGAGCAGTGTGGCAATGATGGCGAAGGCGAAGTTGACAATGCTGAACATGAAGGGCAAGTCCACGTCGTAGTTGGCAGGTGCATCAATAACAGTGAGAAAAAGCTCGAAGGTGGTGAACAGTGCCATGGGGTAGTCATAGAATTGCCCCAGACTGGTTGGGTCCTCTGTCTGGAAAATGATATAGAACGCTGCTCCGCCAAGGAAGAGGACATGGAGATGGGATAATGGAGTTATCACAATAAGCATGGACATGGTTAGCACTTATTCTATCTCTGATCTATCTATCTATTTATCTGTCTATCTATCTATCTATCTATCTATCTATCTATCTATCTATCTAAATACACTTGCACGCATGCACAGATAATTACATACTAATAAATGTAGTTTCCTGTGGAACTGTCTAACCCTAAGATGTCCTATGATTAAGTTCACCACTCTGGGTAATGGTCATGGTAATAGTCATTTAACAAAAACAAAATTGTGTGTGCAGCGTGTGTGTTTGTATGGATAATGGATAATAGGTCACCTAACTGGTTTTTGCATTTTAGAAAACCAAATACTTAAAAGGCAAGTTATTACAAGAATGCATGGAATCCTCAACAATTTTTAAAGAACAGAACACATGAACAGGCTAAAAGAAGAGCCCCTTTTTTAATCTTGATGGCCTCTAGATAACCCTCCATCACTCTGACCTTCCCTGAGTGAACCTGAACCAACATAGGAAATGGATTCCTGCTTAGGGTGGAGCCTACTGGATAGCAGTCAGCGTAATGGAACTTCAGGACAGCACTGGACTGCTTGAAAGCCTCCTCACTGCATGGGGAGCTGAAGCACATTCTGAGAGCAGAAACAGGGTCTATGACAAAGCATTGCCTCCTTATTTATTTAAGAGAAAAGCAAGTGCAATGGCCAAGAAGTGAACATTTAGAGAGTTCTGGATAGAGGACATCTACAGAAAGCCACTCTGGGACCATCACCTCATTTTGTAATCTGTGTTATGTATAGATGTAGATGGCCAGGGAGTGGGAGGAAAGGGTACATAAGGGCTTGGGGTGGAAAACTCCAAACAGGCAGAACGCCATGGTTTTACTCTTTCACATTTCAGATTTTGGTGGGGGTTTTGTTCTTGTTGTTTTGTTTTGTTTGTTTTTTGTTTTGGTCTGTTGTTTTGTGGGAATCCCCATTGAACGGGAAATCCCTGAGGACAGTAATAGAGTCCTCTGCACTGAGTCATTGCTTTTTAGAGATGGGGGGATCCTTCTAGTGCCTCTTCTTGTCTAATAGATGGTCAGTTGCAGACACTGAGGACTGAATTTGAGCTACTGGCCTTTTGCTTTTCAGACCTGGGCCTTCCTCTTTCTGCCCCTCCCTAAGGACTTTCTTCTGCTCCTCCACCCACCCTCTCCTTCCCTCTGGCTGTTTCCACCTGCCTGTGTTTTCCTGCTGTGCCGTTCCTTTCTTTTGCTCCCTGGCACTTTCACTGGCTGTGCCTTGACTGGGTGCCTGTGTGTTCCTGTTCTCCCAGTCTCTCTTCACAACTCTTCTTTTTTGTTTTCTCTGTCATCTTCAAACTGTCCAAGCTGTTTTTCTGCACCTCCTTTTTCTAATTCTTTCATATTTTTCTCAGCTTTAAATGACCACATATAGAAAAAAAGCAAGTTATATGTTGTTGAGTGCTTTATGTTTCCTCTTTTGAATTGTAAACATAGGAGAGTTAAGCATGGCACTATCTCTGTTTGTCCACATGGTTTTCTGAGATCCATGACTGGCCAGTCTTTCCTGTTTAATGGCCTGTTCTCACCAAAAGTCTTTTCCTGTCTCTCCTTTAAAGATCTTGCAAGGCAGTTAGTGAACATAAATGTTATTGGCCCTGAACACATGGCTTTACGTTCCAGGCCAACCTGAGTGGCCCCTGGTCCTATAAATATGGGTGTGCTTTTAGACTTACCTTCCAACAGGAAAAAACAAAACAAAAAACAAAAAAAAAAAAGAAAGCAAAATGAAGTGCAAATGAGAACTGAGAGCAAGAATGAGAGTGAACTTTCTGGAGAACTAGATCTGCTGATCTAGTAGAGGAGTGAATGGTGCCTTACCGGAGGCAAATCCCAAGATGACCACAGCCATCAGCCAGCAGAAACGCATTAGGTCTCCAAAAATCATCTGCAGGAAACAGAAGGAAGAAAGGGTGGGATGATTCCTTTTCCACTGCTTTTGAGCAGCTAACGCTAACAGATCAAGAGGCCCCCATTGTTCTACCAGCTCCATTCTACCTCCAT
This sequence comes from Pan paniscus, assembly GCF_029289425.2. NCBI lineage: Eukaryota > Metazoa > Chordata > Mammalia > Primates > Hominidae > Pan > Pan paniscus. The sequence goes on from NC_073255.2 coordinate 179,763,270, forward strand.
CCCTCTGTCTGGGAAGGTCTTGTGCCTGAGGCGGAGGAAGCTTCAGGAAAGCACTGACCTTCTGGATCATGATGGTGAAGGGACCCAGCATCTGGAATCCTCGAGTGAAATACATGACACTGCACCAGCCCAGCACCAGGGCAAAGGACATGGGCACCACCTCCCCATTGGTGTTGGTGAGCCGCATCACCATGGTCACCAGCACCAGGGAGGCATAGGTGATGCTGGGGGAGCAGAAAGCAGAGAGTGAGAGACAAGCTGGAACTATTTTAGGTCCCTACAGCATAGTGGTGACCGGGGTGGTACCCACACACTCAGGCTTAGTCTTTACACCTAAAACGCACATACAGTTACACCTACAAGCCCACTGGAGAGAAGTCCTTGGAGTGAGAGTGACCTGAGGCCTAGAACTCAGAGAGTGAACTGGAGACAGGAAAAGATTCTGGTAAGGAAAGGCAGGGGGCTGGAATGAGGGGATACTCACATGATGACATGGAATGGCCCCCCAAGAATCGTCTTTCCAAAATAGCGAGAGGCACCAACCCTGAAGATGTCTGGAATCTGGGGAGAGGACGGCAAAGCAAAAATACAATGTGGACTGCGGTACAGTCTGGGCCTTAGATGGGATGGGATTAGCCTGGACCCCGCCTGCCCCTCACCTCTAGGAGCAGGATGATCACAGCCCCAACAATGCTCACCAGCTCCCCCACCAGCCTGATGATATCTTCACGTGTCTCGTAGGCCTCCTATGTGGGGAAATTCAGAAGAAGAAGTGCTTTCTGATGGGCAGAGTCAAATCCTTTTGTGCAAATGATCGAAAGCTGCTAAAGCCCATCCAAAATAAAGGAAAGCTCCCCTTCCCACCAGCATCACCCCACCCCCATTGTACTTGCCATTGTGGGTAACTCTGTGACCAGGACAGGAGTCTATGTATCCAAGGTTTAATAGACGTCACATATGATAATGTCTTGAGCTACCATCTAGCAAAATCGCCTTTTCTATAGATGCTGTAAGCAGAAATTTATGATGTATATACTGAGCAGCTGAGAACACATTTCAGCCATCAAGTGAGCCAATAGGAAGAGGTATTAGTGGCTTGGGATGGTTTCAGCTATGTGGAAAGTCCACCTTTTCCAACCTCATCATGGCTTCTAGTGGGAAGAATACACTGTAAACATATCACAGAATTCAGGTTCCCTCACGGATCCAGAATCTACTACCTCTAGTGAGACATTGAACCATTCATGGAAAATCTCTGAACTTGAGGTTTCTCATCTGTAAAATGGAGGCTACAGTGCTTACCTCCCAGAGTCATTGTGAAGCTTACATTAATGATATATTTACATGAACTTTATAAATCATAAATCACTATAGATATATTCACTGTGGTTTTATGATGATTTGACATTACAGAAAAGAGCAGAGAAGGGGCTAGAGACACTATGAGGAAGGTTTCCTGCCTATCCTGAGCAGTAGTTGTAGAAGGTATAGTCCAAGGATCAAGGTGGAATGAAGACTACCCTACTTCAATGCATGTTACTTCACGGTGAAACTTATGCAATATCACAGATGTAGTGCTAGAATCCTACATTAATTATCCTTATGTTTTTGAAGTTATGAGCTCACTTGAAAACATAATAAAAACTGTATATCTTCTTTCTACAAAACTGTGTTCCCATGTAGACAATTCCCACATGATATTGCACAAATAATTTCAACACATGCAAGCAGCCTTTTGACTTTTGGGAGCTCTGTTGTCCAAGGTCACATCTCCAAATAGTGCACCCAAGAAAGGAGTTGAGAGTCCCCTGGGGCCAGCAGGAAAGCTGATGATTTGAGCCAGGGAGAATGTGGTCCCTAGTTAGCATAAGGAACGGCAATTATCCCTGCTCTGCTAATCAGCTGGAACCTGTAAGCATCTCTCCAGACTCTACTGCAGCAGCACACTCACCTGCCCAGTGAGAGGCAGTGCTTTTAACACAGGGAACCAAGAGAGACTAGGAGAGAAGCTTCTGTCTGTGTGTCTGGAGAACTCTGTGGTCTAACAACCTGTGACCAGACATCAGTCAACACTTTTTTTTTTTTTTTTGGCTTAAAAAATGGTATGCTCTGTAAACTTTTCTGACATTTATTTCTTGAGAACTGGTAAATTTTATTTTATCATATAATAGCAAATTTCTTTTTTTACTTGCTTCCAAAGAATTTCAGAGTTTTTGTTTTGTTTTGTTCTATTTTTTGTGTGTGTGTGTGTTTTTTTGTGCGGTTTTTTTTTTTTTTTTTTTTTTTTTTTTTTGTCCTCAGCTCTAGCAGCTATCTTTGAATTCCTTCTCTTCTCTCCTGAAATTCAGTTCATGGACTGTGTTCTTTTTCTTTATCTTAATGTTTCTATAGCATCTGTCTTTTATTGTAAAACATGCCAACTCTTTCACAGAGTCAGGTAGTGAGTAGGAGGATAAATAACAAATACATTACTTCAGAAACAAAATAACATTAAATATAGAAATAACTGCATCTATGCCATATATGTGTCTATAAAAATATTTTTATTTTAAAAATGTCGTGTCTTGATTTAATATGTCTGAAAAGATGCTACCAATCTTTTATTGGCTCAAGAAGAAAAGGACTACATGTAAGTTGGCGAGGATGGCTGTGAAGATCAGGGTGCCCCTAGAATCCAGCCAGGGAGTCACAGCAGCCATTCCTTCAGGAGATGAAAATGTGAAACCCCTCTAATGCTGGGGACAGTTATGGTCACCAAATTCTCCTGCTGGGGCTTCCTCTCACCAGTTCAACAGATTTCTTTACAAGCACGCATTACTCTGCACAAATTCACTAGTGAGTAATGGAGGTGTTCAGAAACCCCAATTTTTTGCCTCTGCACTGCCTGGGATCTGACTGACCTAGAGTAGCTGTCTCCAGCACTCTGTCCCCGGGGTCCTTAGCCTTAAACCAGGCTGCAAAGTGCCACAGACTCCTGAGAGCCCCCTTCCTTGCTGCTCTACAAGACCAGAATACAAACCCTTCTGTAGGGTTTTGTTTGCTTTGTTTTATAAACTAATCTCTCTGGAAAACAAAAATAATATATGTGTGTAAAAGTTGCAATAGAAGTAATGATAATATTGGGCTTTTAAAGCACTTTGATTTTCTTTAGACTTTCTGGGGAACTCCAGTGTTTCACACTGATATATAATGTTAGCTCTTGCTTTAGAATAGATACTCTTTGCAAAGGTAAGGAAGATTTCAGTATTTCAGAAATGGAAAGGGGCATTAAATTGAAGTGATAATAGGCTTCCCTTTTAATTAACCACCCTTGCACCCCTAGAATTAAACCCTAAGCCCAAACTGTAATGGATGTTTCTTTTAATTTTAAAAACTTTATTCTTTGGGAATTGCATTCAAGATTTTTTTTTCTAGATTGAGATGCTGATTCACAACTCTCTAGATTTAGGGTCCTTATGAAAATATTGTTGCCTGGTTATGTTCGGCAAAGTAAATTATCAGGGCACCCATTCTCCAGTCTTACTCATTCAGTTCACAATTCTCTCTGACATGTTTTCCTTTCCCTTGGTTAACAGAACTTATGCCTTAGGGCAAACCCATGCCATCTACCATCTAGTTTACCCTACATCTATTTCCGCTCATTCAACCCACCCCGCACAATGCTTCTGAATTGACCTTTCTAAAACACAGATATCATCCTGAGACTTATCTGTTTAACATCATTCCTAGCTCCCCAATGCCTTCAGAATAGAAATGCAGGAGAGGTGGCAGTGGAGAGTGTTCTTTAATCTTTATCGTCACAGAAATTCACTAGATAATGTCTAAATTTGATTAGCAAGTAGAGATAGAAGGATTTGATTCCAGGGATGTGGAGGTGATGACAGGAAGGAAGAGCTAAAAGAAAGAAAAACTGGTTGTCCCCTGTGAGTAAGACATGGGTGAGAAAGAGGGGCTGTCCAGGACGCAGTGGCTCTCTATCATATCTGCCACTTGATTTGTAAGTCCTGAGCACGATGTACATCATTTTCTTTTAATTAGGAAACCTCACTGTGAGATAAGAATTTAAAAAATAAAACCAGAGTACCAAACGGGATGTACAAAACCCTCCCTGCTATGGCCCCTGCCTTGTGTCCTCATACCCTGTGTGAGCTCCGGCCACATTGAGCTATTGGGGTTCTGGGTTGCTAAGTTGGGTCTCTGCACAGGCTATGCCACTTTGTCAGAATGCCTTCCTCCACCATGTTGACCTGGCTCACCCTCACCGATGCCTCAAGACTCAGGTCAGGCCAACACTCCTCCTGGGCCTCCTTTCCTGCCCCTCCATGCCCATGTGTCTCTCCTGGGACATGTGGGGCTGCTGTGTATTGACAGCCCTCTCCCAGCACACTGAAAGTGTCTGGGTACCCCATGTCTTGCCAGTAGTCTTAGAGCTTCCTGAGGGCAGGGATGCCTCCCTCCTACTTTTTATCCACAAATGCACACAATGTGGTAGGCACTCATTTGGTAAGAAAGGAAAGAAGGAAGGAGAAAAAGGAGAGAGGAGACAGCAGGTGCAAGTTAAGCATTGCCTAAGAGACGCAGAAGGGTGGTAAGGAGGACAGGAAGCAGGGATGGAGAGACCTATCTGGAGGCCTAAGAGGAAAAGAATGACAACTAATCGTGCTTTTCTGAAATTTTCAGGTTCCTAGATCAAGGTCACCTAAGCAGGTCTGGCTAACAACGCACAGAGAAGGTACTCCAATACATCCCTTTAAAAATAAATATCATCTAACAATGACTGGAATTTTTTACTCCACAACATGGCTTGCAATTTAATGAGCTTTCAACAACCAAATACCCTATGCAGGCTGGCATTTATACGTCACTGAGAATTGGCCTAATGAGATTTGCTCTCACTTCCCAGCCAGCTGAGTTCATTGCCTGGAAGGAAATGCCCAGAAGGAGTGGGCAAAGCAGTGCCTGGGGCACTACTGGGTCATAAGGGCCAGGGATGTACTATGTGGAAAGGATGGGGAACATAGGCCACCACAGTGGGAAGTGGGTAGGCCCCAGAACCAGTTGTCCAGCCCAGCTCTAGACCTTTTTCCCCCCCATGATCCCAGACTTGCAAAGGAATGAAGTTTTCAGAGAAAGCTCTGCTAGCTCTTACAAAGAGCTTCTCCGATTCCCTAACTGGGCATGAGTTCCTAACCAGGACTGCCCATCAGAATCAAGTGGTAAGTCTTTGTCACAACACACATGTCCAGGCCAACCCTGGGTTAATTTGGATCAAGAACCTGGCATTTTCTTGAAAAGTTCTGTAGGTGTTTTGGACGTGTATCCCAAGTTGAGAACCACTGGGCCATAAAGAGAGAGAGAGAGGTCTGGTTCCCATGTAAGTCAAGCTGCCTTCCAAAGGTTAATTTCATGTCCCAGTCTCTGCATTTTCTCAGGGGTATTGGCTTGGGAGATTACCCCTTTCTTCTGAAGAGTCTCCACCCATTCCCACAGAATTATGACTTGCCCTATATGCCAGTAGGTTAACCCCATCAAAAAACAGTGCCAATTATCAAAACTGGAGAGGAGTATCTGGGGGTATGAATCAGTATCTGGGGGTATGAATCTTTCTATATCTGATCCTCTCCCACAGCACTTCTCAAGTGCCTCTCATCTTGACAGGGAAAGATGAGATGTGTAGATACACGTGAGTGTGGCAAGCCCTGGCTAGCCAATAGAGAAGACTGGGACCTAGCACATCACTCTGGAGGGAGAAATGGCCTTGTCTGGTGTTTAAAGGTGAGGATTCTGAAGGGAGGCAGACTTGCAGCCCAATCCTAGTGCTATCCTTGCTAGCTCAGTGTCTTTGCCAAATTATTCAACCTCTCTTGACATCAGATTCACCATCTTTAAAGTGGTGATGATTGCATTTATTTGTTAGGATTTCTACAAAGATTAAATGAAAGAATAATGCTTTGTCACTCAAAACGCGGTGCACAGAATCACAACATTGGCCTCCCCTGGCAGCTTGCTGGAAATGCCAAGTCTCAGGTCCCACCCAGCCTTACTGTCAGAATCCACAGTTTAATAAGGCCTCAAAAACACTGATGAATGCATGTGTTCATGATCAGTGCTCAGTGGATGTTATTTTTACCTACCGGGCTCCCTGGTTCTCCTCATCTCTTTCTCTGTCTATAATGTGCTGTGCTTGTTCCACCATGAGTTGGTTAGGACCCCTGAACAAAGTTGTATAGAGTTGGCAATCAGTTGCTTTTCAAATAGCAGTGGTGCTTTGTGTTGTTCAGAACTTACGAGGGATGATGATGTGTGGACAAATAGATCCCATGGACTGTGATAGGTAGAAGATGATTTTTAAAAGATGGAAACACAGTAGGGATGATTTTGCCTTCAATAAGTCTCCTGATGCCAATCCCTTCCCTCTATCTCCCCACTACATTCCTAGGCCAATCCACCATTTTTTTAAATTTATTTATTTTGAGACGGAGTCTCATACTGTCGCCTGGCCTGGAGTGCAATGGCGTGATCTCGGCTCACTGCAACCTCTGACTCCCACGTTCAAGTGATTCTCCTCTCTCAGCCTCCCGAATAGCTGGGATTACAGGTGCTCACCACCATGCCTGGCTAATTTTTTGTATTTTTAGGAGAGATGGGGTTTCACTATGTTGGCCAGGCTGGTCTCAAACTCCTGACCTCGTGATCCGCCGCCTCAGCCTCCCAAAGTGCTGGGATTACAAGCCTGAGCCACCGTGCCCAGCCAACATTATCTTTTGCTTGCTAAACTGTAATAGCCTCCTGACTGGTCTCCCAATGTTCTTCCTACCACCCCCCACATCTGTTACTCACCATGCAAGCAGAGTAATTTTTCTAAAACAAAAATTACTCTGTACATCCCCCTGTTTAAAATCCTTCTGACTTCCCATCCCCCTGGGGATAAAGCGTAAAATCCTTTAAGACTATATAATTTGAGAAGGATCTGTCTGGACAACCTCACCTGGAGGTACCCAACCCAACTCTCTGTGCTCTAGTGAATCTTCTTTCAGTTCCTAGACTTTGGTGAGGTTATTCCTGCCTTGAGGCGTTTGAATATGCATTCTTTCTGTCTAGAACTCTCTTTTCACGTTGAATTCATACCTAGATCTCAGCTCAGTCATCTTTCTCAGAAGCAGGCTCTGGCCTCCCAGAGGGACCAGGCCCTGTTATAAGTTTTTTTCCCCACTCTGTGCTTTTCTCATCATAAGAAAAAAATAATACTGATGCCAACAGTCACAGATTATAATGAAGTATCTATTTGTATGATCGTTTGATTAATACAAACCAGTCTGTAGACTCCAAGAAAGCAGACATCATGTGTGTTTTGCTCAGACCATGGCTGTTGAATTTCCAACACCTGGAACAGCTGTTTAGCCTGTATGAGGCTCTCAATAATAATTTATTTAATGAATGGATTAGCAAAATATTTCTGGGAAAGAGAAAATCAAAGGAGGGCTCATGAGAATCTTTTTCAAAAGTCAAAAAGGAGATGTGACGAGAAATTTGAACTCCCTGCTGAACAGTAATCCGGGAATCTAAATGACCAGAGTGGTGGGCCTAAGACTGGAAAGGCAGAGCTGCACTGACCTCAAAGATGGAAGCCAGGGGTTCTCAACCTTGGCAGAACATTTGGCTCACTCAAAGAGTTTCTTAAAAATACCAAGGCCAGAGCCTCAGCTTCAGACATTCCAACTTATTAGGTCTAAAGTGTAGCCTAGGAGCTAGTCATTTTACTAGCTTCCTAGGTTTCCAGTGTGCAGCCTGGGTTAAAAATCACAGATCTGGCAGGAAGTAGGATTTTCCTAAGGTCAAACAAGTATTAAATTTCAGAGTTAGGGCTAAAACCCAAGCTGCTGGACTCCAGGACTTTGAGCTTTTTACTCACCTGGAAACCTAAGAGAACTAGTACTATAGTGCATGCTGCTCTGCCTAAACCAAGTAGAAATATATGGAGATAAGAAGTTAACTCAAATTAATAGAGTTCTGGGAAACCTCTAGTAAAGCAGAACTTTTATGGCTGAGCAATGAGGTGTCTTAGAGTCATTAAGATAGCCCCCAAATTGGATAGAAATAAACTAACTCCAGCTTTACAAACATCAGATTTGTGTAGTTTTTTGCTACCTTATACAGAGCAATTTGTTTTCTGTCATCTGTTCCGAGATGGTGCTGTTGCACTACTCTTATAAAATGCCAGATATTAAACTAGAAAGGATCTTAGGGGTGATGGAGCCCAGTGATTTCCACAGATCTGAAGAGATCTTCAGAGGAAGTCCTGAAGTGACTGAGATCCCTGTGATCCCAGAGTTATTAATATAATTGGACAGTAAAGTATTCATTCATCTAAGAAAAAGCTCCACCAGCTAACTAATATGTCAACAATTGCATGCATCAAATCAAGACACTGTATTTGTGCGTTTTCATTTTTTCTAAGACTTTCAAGTAAGAAAACAGTAGGAAAAAAAAAAGGAATTTCCTATTATTTAACAAATCTGGTGCACTGTGAAAACAGAATCTTTCAAATCAAGATGATAAGTTTAGGAGGCCCTGATCTAATCCAAATGGTCTTACTACTGAATAAGAAGAACATAGTCATCCCATAAATCAGGGCCAGGGCTCAAAGCATAGGGACTTTTCATTAGCGTTCTTTGTTATCTAACCCCTTCCAGCAGCATTCTCAATCCTCTTACCCACCCACTTCCCCACCAAGAAAAGAATATCTGAAAGTCCAAAGTCTTCTCTTTGAGCTGAAGTGGCTTTCACTGAAGCAGAAGGCAGAAAGGGTAAAAATGCCAAGGAACAAGAAGGAAGGCAGAAGAGAGAAAGAAAGAAGGATGGGTCAGGTGCTCAGCTATAATTATGCTTCTGAGTCCTGAAGCAAAGGAGGCGGTCTTTTACATACAGACTATCTGGATCAAAGAAATGTGTTTGTACATAACTAGCCCTGTCTCAAAGAGAAAGAGACACACAGGAAGGAGAGTTTTGGTTATCAGTGGCTCAGCATTGCCCACCTTTTAACCCAGAGTCCTGTCTACATTCAAAATGCAGAAAATCTCCAAGTAAATTTGAGACAAAGGAAGGTTGGAGAAGACATATCTGAGGAAATAGGGCGAGGAGCATTGGAAAAGTCCAGTCATCCCCACCTTGTTTGTGTTTTCTCAATTTCTAATCACTCCTCCCTCCACTTGCCATCTCCTAACTGTCCTTATTTTCCTCACGTCTCCATGCCAGGGACAACTTTTGCGGCCAGACTGAGATGCATGCAGCACAACTGCTTCCAGTGTCTCTAACACATTCAGGCGTGTCCTCCCCAGGCAGCAAGACCTACTTGGTGAGAGGCAGTGTATCTGGACACATGACACACTGTATGTGTATATATATATATATATATATATATACATATATATATATATATACAAACACACACATATATATATACACACACATATATATATGTATATATATAAAGGCAATTCTAGAAACAGGAGAGATGGAGTGTCTCTACCTAGCATGGGGTTCATTGGGGCTCTTTGCCCTGTTCTTTCTCTGTGCATACCGCTGTCTTTGGTCTAAACCAATTCAGGATTTTTGCTTCTTGGCTATAGAAAGTTTATATTCTCTTTCCGACTGAAACTACCCTGCTTCCTAGTCCAGGCTGAGCTATACCTATGGCTGCTCTCTCCTGCATTGAGATAAATCTCCAATCACTCAGTTCTCACTTGCTTTGCAAAATTCTTTTTCCTGGTCTTTTGCTTTCTGCTACATACCTACATCACCTTCTGTGTATTTTCAGCTCACCAGGACAAAAATTTTAGTAATCCACAAAGAGTCAACCCCTCAAATATAGCTACAGTTGTTAAATATGTATATTCAGAAGTGCTCATTAGAGTCTACCCTTTCTGTTGCACAAAAAGGAGGTTTACTTTCTTCAACAGCAGATTTCTATATTTACTGTGTACCTCGAATCAGTCCTCTTCCTAACCCTAGTTTTCCCTTGGCTACCACAACACAGAATGGCAGGCCCACAACACTAAATGGAGCCTCAGAGAGTATTTACTTCAGCCTGATACCCAATCCAGACATCCTTCTGCAGAGTGTCTGACAGGCAGTCAGACAGCTGACACATTATTCCCATGGGCCCATATAGACAGCACACAGAAGAGGGTGCAGGCCAGCAGGGCTGTCTGTGTTGCCCAAATACAACAAAAATGGACTCAGAAATGGACTTGGAGCACAATTTTCCTCCTTTTGAGCAATAGAGTTTACCTTGAACATCCCACTACAAAACCCTGATACTTTTTGTAAATTACCAAAAAATTTCACAAAAGCACAGGCTTACTCATGCCAAGCACTCTTTCAAAGTTTGTGTGAGAAAATCCACAGCTCCCTGGACAAATGCTCTTGTGCTCATTAAACCCCATCTGTGGCCTCCTGGTCTCATGTCTAATTTCTACCTGGGTGTTTAGGAGCCTACACCTGCTGGAACCCAGAGCGTGGCATCGTCCCTGAGTAGCATGGCTTCGTTTCCAGCACCATCACCCCTTGACGCAATTCCCTCTCATCCCCTTCTGAGGAGAATCACCTGTAGTAGTTTTTGCTGGAGGATGGTGATGTCTCGAGAATGAGTGCGGTTGCCACCACGAAACTTAAGGGGGCGGTAGACGCAGCACGTGGTAAAGCAGATCATGTAGAGCAGATACAAGGCAGCCAGGATGCAGAAGTACGGCCGGCCATACTTGTTCCACTTGAAGCTCACCAGCTCCTTCACTGGGGTCTGTTCCAGAATTTGGCGAGCCTGGCATGGAAGTAGAGTGAAACTTGGGGTGACCAACACAGAAGGATGTTGTTTATCCCACTGGGGGCCAGAAGAGGCAGGGCAGCAACCATCACTCACTCAGCTCGTCAGTCACTTATTTGACGGACAAATAGTATATTTCCTGCATATGGCTGGGCCTTGTGCTAGTGATACAGGTAAATGACTATAGCAGTAAACACAAGGCACCATAGCACCAAAGAGGATTTAAAGGATGAGTAGTAGTTAGATGAGTAAAGGGAGAGTTAGGAAAGATCATACCATAAGCTAGCAGCAGTTGCCAGGTCAGGAAGGTCTGAGAAGCCATTGCCCATTTGCAGTTGAGATATGGTTGGGGAGAGGGGAGAATCTATTGGGAGTGGTAGTCAGAAATGATAATGACTGAGGAAGAACAGGGCCAGGTCATCAGGCATCATAAATGCCAAGGTAGGAAGTTTGCATTTTTTGCTTTTTCTAAATATAACAGAAAGCAACTGGGGAGTTCAAGCAGGGAAGTGGTCAGATTTGCTCTAGAAGTATTATTGGGCTGGAAAGAAGCAATGGAGGTTACAGGCAGTAGGATGTGGCAGGGTGGGATGGTGCTCTGAAATAAGCAGCCAGTGAGACGTTAAAGATACACAGGAGAGGGGATGATGGACGGGAGGAGGCATCTGAGAAATTAGAAAGAGACAGATTCAAAGCACAGTAGAGTGATTAGCCATTAACAGCACGAATATCTTTTCTATTGAAGCTGGAGGGGAGGAGAGAGACAGTGGGCAGTTTCCAGACATGTAGGGCAGGAAGCTGAAGGATCCCCAGCCAGAAAGCCTCTATTTTTGTCCTAAATCAGGAGTCTAGGTCTTCTGAACTGCAGCTGAAGGTAGTGAAGGATGTGAAAGGGGGCTAGAAAGGAAGATTTATGGAGGAAAAAAGCAACTGACCCAAGACACATATGAAACCTGCTGGAGAATATTGAGAATAGCTTAAATCAAAGACCAAGGATATGTGGTGGCGAAATCCACACAGTGGGATTGTGCTTTTAATACCTAAGAAATCCTGCTCAAAGTGTATCTGTTTCCAGGGATATTCTCTGAGGAAGATCTCACAAACTAGCCACTCAACTTTTCTTCTATTCATTAGTATTAATAATCATTCATGTTTTCTGGCTCTATAAGGATTCCTGGGAAATTGTCATTGTGGCAGATACAAAACAGAAACTACATCTTGGCACTCTCATGGAGCGTTCTGAAACCTGGAAGTCTTTTCTCCTCTCTACTGCAGTCTTCAACAAATTTTCCTTTCCCTCACATCACTCAACCCAGCATTGTTGAATGGTCTATACGTTGCTCCCTCTCTAAAAAGCTCTTTTTTTTTTTCTCATCTTCCTGGTGACTCCCAATTCTTCCTTGAAGATCCAGCCCCAGCATTTCCTCTGTGACATCTTCTCTGGTCTATCCAAGCCAAGTTAACTCTACCTCAATGTGGCTGTCTGCATGCATGGTACACACAACTATTACGGCATATGTCATGCTCTGTTGCAATTATTCAGGACAGGGACTGAGAATTGAGGAAGTTGATGAACAGGAACTGTGTTGTATTTATTTCTGTACTGTTTGTTTCTTGTGCAGTGCCTGACATACAGCGGGTGTTCAATATGCTTGTATTAGTCCATTCTTGTATTAATATAAAGAACTACCTGGCACAGGGTAATTTATAAATAAAAAGGTTCAATTGGCTTATGGTTCTGCAGGCTGTACAGGTTCTGGAGAGGCCTGAGGAAACGTACAATCATGGCAAAAGGCCAAGAAGAAAGCAGGCACATCCTACATGGCCGGAGCAGGAGGAAGAGAGAGCAGGAGGAAGAGAGAGCAGGGGGAGGTGCCACACACTTTTAAACAACCGGATCTTGTGAAAACTCACTATCACGAGAACATCAAGAGGGAAGTCTGCCCCCATGATCCAATCACCTCCCACCAGGCCCCTTCTCCAACACTGTGGATTACAATTTGACATGAAATTTTTGCATTTGGACACAAATGCAAACCATATCAATGCTGAACCAATGAATGAATATGAGGAAACAGCTCTTATTTGGAGTTTCTCATCTGAAATGATAGAAGGCGAAAGGTAGGCAGAAGGGACTGGAGCTAAGCAGAGAGACAGGGGATTCAGGAGAGGAGTGTGCATTGGACTTTCCCCCAAGTCCCAGGAGACTATTCTCATCTCCACCTATTATAAGGCTGGGAAGTGTCTCAGGCCCAGGATCTTAGTAAGTGGACAGACTCTGCACAAACACTAAACTCCCTCACATGACAGGCCTGATCCTCCTTGGCATCCATACCTCTCGTTTATCAGAGGAGACCACAAGCTCCAGGAAGGACAGCTCCTCTCCCCAGGAGTCGATCTCCGTGAGGTCGTACAGAATGGAGGTCAGGGGTCCATACGTCCACTGGATGTGCCTCCGCTTCTGCATCAGGTGCTGGAACATCTGAGAGACCACCAGGATGAGTCAGGGGGCCAACGTGTGAGAAGGTGGTCGAGGAGAACAACTCCATTGGATGGAGCCAGTTGCCCACCCCTTGAGACAGACAGACAGTGGGAATCAGCAAACCTCTGCATCTACAAGCTTTCCCTTTTTTGTCATCTTTCCTGCTCCAAAACCCCAGAAAGTGCAGAAAGAAGAAAATAGGCAAAGGAAGCTAGAGCTTTGGGTTATCATAGCACATGCAATAAGGTAAGATTCTCAAATCCTCTTGAGTCAAGGACCATGAAGCTGAAGATTTCAGTGATGGAATAGGAAGCAAGGGACCACCATCCCTTTGGGGAGTTTGGGGAAAAAGGATTTTAGAGAAAGGTGGGCCCTTCACCTCTATTTCTCCCAGAGCCAGCAGGATAGGTTGAGGGTCATTAGAAAGACACCTCAGGGATGGGGAGCGTCTCTTACCACAGTGTTACCCTCCACTCCAGCCAGCTTGAAGGGGGTGAGACCCTGGTGATTGGGCACAAGGTCCAGGGGCTGCAGGTGGTCCCCATGTCCATCGTAGGACAGCAGCAGGTTGTACATCTGGCAGGCAAAGGTTTTGTTGGGCTGGAGGATGAGGATGTGTAACACTGTGTTTCCTGGGGAGGACGCAGGGTATCATGTGGCCACTGGCCTAAAGTCCCTGATGTCCCCATCCCCACTGTGGGGTCTTCCTAAAGGTCCCAGCTCCACTCCTTACCCTGTCCCTCGCTCCCCACAGCATCCCAGCTCCCCTCCCCATCCCAGCTCTTACCCAGGGAGTCCTGGGCCCTGATGTCAGCTCCATGCTCAATGAGCAGCCGCACGATCTCCTCGCTGTTCACACAGGCAGCAAAGGACAAAGGGTGCTCCCCTGTGGACACAGAGAGATCCATGGCAGGAGAACGCAGGATGGCAGGATGGGGTGGGCAGTCTCCCCCAAATAAGGGCCTCCTCCTCATCCCCCATATCTCAGTTCTAGGCTGAGGGACACTCGTCCACCAGAACCAGAGGAAGGAACCATCAGGGGAATGGGCTTCTGGCTTAATTAAGCCCTAGAAGGGCTGCCCCTCTCAACTGCCCAACAGATGGAGCTGAAGGCAGGACCCTCATGCCCTGGCCTCCCTCTGCCTTGCCCGCCTCTCCAGCCAACCATCCTTCAAGCCCAACCCTGCTCTCACCAAAGTAGATGAGGTTGCGGGGACTACGGCGGAAGGCAGTGCCTGTGGCTCTGGCAGAGACACTGGCCCTGCGGGTGAGCAGGGCACGCACCAGGTTCACATTCTGGTTCACAACAGCGATGTGCAGTGCAGTCTGACCTGGCCCAGAGACAGCCATCATCAGGGTCTCCCTCTGTCCCCAGTTCTCTCAGGGACACAGCATCCCCCACCATCCCTCTCAGGAGGTTCCTGATAGATCTTTGCTAGACTTCTGCCCTGGGCTTGGCAGGGTGGCCTGGGACTAAGAGCAATTCATCCCTCAGGCTTCCCTGCTCATTGACCTACCCTTCAGTTATTGGGAGCCAGCAGGGGATTGCTATGAATATAATCATTCTCATGTTGCTATGAGAGAAAGAAATTGAGATAGGTCCTACAGGGACTATGGGAGGTTTGAAAGGAAATGCTAAAGGAAGCCACAGATTGGTAAAAGCCAAGACCAGGACCTTTGCATTTCTCCCAACTCAATGGAGCCCATCCTCCTGACCCTCCATCACCCCACCCCAACCCATCCTTCAGAGGCCAATTTTAAGAGACAACAGCACACCCTCCATCTCAAAGTTTCCACCTTGAATTACCGTGTAGGCTCCTTACCTGCAAAAGCCTCACATGTGGTGGGCTCAAAGACCAGCTCTGGGGCAGCCTCCATCAGCACCAAGGCTGCCTCCAAGTTGTCATAGAGGGCTGCTATGTGCAGCGCCGTCTCCCCCAGGGCTCCTGGATTGGAGTAAGACAGAGATGTTAGACACTTTTCAGATTCCCTTGAGGAAGGGGCCTCAGGCTCCAGAGACACCCTCCAAGGCCCTATTTCACAAACTCGAAGTCTTGGGGAGGAGGAGTAGGTTCTTCTGCCCCCACCTCCATCCCATTAAATCCAGATCCCACCTCTTTGTCGAACGTCACAGGTGCAGTCCAGTAGAAGTTGCCTAAGAACAGACAGGTCATTTTCCTTGGCTGCTCGAAGCAGTGGAGACTCTAGAATCCTGGGGAAAGGTGAACGTGAGTTTGGAAGAGACAGTCAGAGCAGAATGAGGCCAAGAGCAAAGGGGATCTAAGACATTCTTTAAGACCAACGTGACTCACACAGTGTGCAGTGACAAATTGGAAAGAAGTGCCTACTGGACTCGAATGACCGAGGGTGGACTTGGGCAAGGGTCAGCCCCAGGGCCTTCCTTGCAATTCACATCATGGTGATTCTCCTGTGAGGATGGCCCTTGAAGCTCTGCTGGAGGGGAAGAGTTAATAGGAAGAGAACCTGTAGTCTGGAAAGAGTGGTCTGAGAGTCTCTAAGAAGAGGACCCTAGGCTTGGCTGAATTCATCTAACCTGAATAACTGTCTCAGATCCTGGATAGTTGGAGAGTGGGACAGAGGGCACTTCCATCTGCGGTCCCCCTGCTCCTGGGCCTGCTGAATCTACTGTCTTCAACCAAGGGGAGTTTGGGAGACCAAAACACAGAGGGAGGAGGAATGGATCGACTGCTAGATCTTTCCTAGGCATTTTGAAATTTGTGAAATTTGTGAGGCACTAAAGTTCTGACTACTCCCTCAGGCTATTTTTTTTTTTTTTTTGAGACAGAGTCTTGCTCTGTTGCCTAGGCTGGAGTGCAGTGGTACAATCTCAGCTTACCGCAGCCTCTGCCTCCCAGTTCAAGCAATTCTTGTGCCTCAGTCTCCCGAGTAGCTGGGATTACAGGCACGCACCACCACGCCCAGCTAATTTTTTGTATTTTTAGTAGAGATGGGGTTTTGCCATGTTGGCCAGGCTGATCTTGAACTCCTGAGCTCAGGCAATCCGCCTGCCTTGGCCTCCCAAAGTGCTGGGATTACATTGCGCCCAGCACCCTCAAGTTATTTAGATACAGGTCCCTGCAGGGGGGGGAGAGTTGTGGGGTGAGTTACAGGGTGTCTCTTTCTTCTGCATTATACCCTTAGATGCAAAGGTCTAAACAGCTTGTTTATGTGGGTGTCTCAAGGCAAAACAGGTTGAGATACTCGTTCTACAGGACCTCTGTTAATCTTTGCTTCTACCATACCCAGATTTGAACCCAGCAAGAGATAAAGCTGGAGCCTCTCCGACTAGACATATGTGTATTGGCCCCAAAGGCAAGCACATGGTGTAGGGGGAAGAACAGAAAGGACAGGCCGATGAGTGGCTCCTCTGAGGTCCCCACCTCCAAATCCCTCTCTTCCAATAGCCCCAGGAGCCAGGGCAAAAAAGTGTTTTTATTTTATTTAGTTATTTTTTTTGAGACGAAGTCTCACTCTATTGCCCAGACTGGAGTGCAGTGGTGCGATCTCGGCTCACTGCAACTTCTGCCTCCTGGGTTCAAGTGATTCTCCTGCCTCAGCCTCCCGAGTAGCTGGGACTACAGGTGCCCACCACCATGGCTGACTAGTTTTTTTATTTTTGGTAGAGACGGGGTTTCAGCATGTTGGCCAGGTTGCTCTCGAACTCCTGACCTCAGGTGATCCACCCACCTCGGCCTCCCAAAGTGCTGGGATTACAGGTGTGAGCCACCACGCCCAGCCAGTGTTTTCATTTAAAGAAGAAGCTTTTAATCTAAAGGTGGGGCCTGGGTTTACCTGTTAAGGCAGTGCTCCTAGGAGGGGCCTTTGTGAGGAGTCAGTTCCCTGCCCCGTCTCACCCAGGGAATCAGTCCGAGGGAGCCCGGTGTCCCTGACCAGCCTAGAGTGGTCAGGGCTGAGATTGCAAATTCACCCCCATCCTGAGGCCACTGCACAAACAAAGTCCTTGCCTCCCTGGCCCTCTATCCCCACTGCCCCTCTGCAGAGGGTCCAAGTTTGGGCTGGAAGCTCACTTTCTCAGAGACTCAGGGGTCCCACTCTAAAGCAGGAAGGTGAAAGATTCCACTGGAGGTATTGGGTGGGGAGATGAGGAAGCAGAGGGCTTGACAGTATGAGGGCTCAGAGGTACTTGGGACCAGGCCCAGTGTAAACTGCAAATGCAGGACCCCTTGTTCAAAATTATTAAGAATTTGAAGATGAGGACAGCAGGGCATTGAACAAAGCACAGGAATCTTCTGGAGTACAGGGGAGCCCTTTGTGACTGCTAATGTCTGCTCACCAACCTCACCCCTCAGGCAGCTGTTGGGTGGGAGGCAAGCCCCAAAACACTTGGAGGAAGAAGCAGCCCACAGGATTCGTCCCTGCCCCAGCTGCTCTTCCTGGGACTGGACCTCAGGGCTAAGCCACGAAATGATTTACCTGCAGGTGTGCTAGCCCTGCCCGAACTGAGAGCTCTCCAGGAGCAGGCACAAGTCTCATTCAATCTTTATGTCATTGGGATCTAACACCCCTCTGCACACAGTAGACTCAATAAAAGGCAGATGGACTGAACTCAGAGCCCTCCAGTGTCACCTGAGCTGCCCTCCTCCACTGGTCAGCACCCAGTGTTACACCAAACAAAGCGCTCCTCCCCTTTCCCACACAGTCCACTTTCATTCAAATGAATGGCGTTTCCTCATCGTGCTTCCACCACCCACAGGAGCGCATCCCTGCTCCGGCAGCCTGCTTCTGCCTTCCCTCCCCATCCCACACAACCTGGCTTCTTCCCTCTTGTCCTTTTTGGTCCTTTCACTCCCCCTTGGCTGTCATTCTGCCTCTGTCCTTAGGTCTACCCTCAAGATTTTCCTGTGTGGCCCAAAGCCACATCCTCCACCGCCACTAAAAGGGGCCAGCTGGGATTCTGTAATTAGGTGGGCTGGAAGGAAAGGGTATGTCTGAGTGACTGGCACTGACAATACACTTCTAGGGTGCTGTATTCGGAAAGCAGGCCCAGGTGGGTCAGAGGGTCTGAGGATCACGGCGGTAGGGCCACGGATCGTTCTAGGAAGCCTACCTCTTCTGCTGCAGCATATGAAGCTTGTCCAGGTGCTGGTCCCAGTCTTGTTCTCTGACCAGAAAGGAGGGCAGAAGTTTCTGGAGTTGGCTCCCGGGCCCTTCTGCCTTAGGTAGAAAACCCCCCATGTCTTCTCCTTGCAGACACTGGCAGATTATAGAAATGTGGTGAAAGAAACAGGTCTAGGATGACAGCAACTGAGCAAGAGATGGGGTCTATTTGGGGCTGGGACTCTGAGTTTATCTCCTGTATGACTTGTGTATGCAGCATGCAGCTTGTAGGTGTGTGTGTGTGCATGCAGTATGTGGGTTGTGGGGTGTGCGTGTATGCACAGTGTGTGGCTGTGGTGTATGTGTGTGCATGCAGTGTGTGGTTGTGAGGTGGTGTGTGTGCATGCAGGTGCGCTGAGGGGACTGACCGCCCTGCCTGGGGAGAAGTGCTTTTCCTGGAGGGGGAGGAGCTCTTTGCAGAGCTGAGCCCCACAGCCACAGAACCACCCTGGAGAAGAAAAGGAGGAGGGGAAGGAAGGTTCCTAACTGTGGGCTGGGATGGCTGAGACCCGAGAAGCTAAGGGGTGGGGCAGAGGAATTTCGAAAAAGAAAAGGGATGGAAGGTGGGTCCACAAACAAGGTGCACAGTTAGTTGGATGAGGGAAAGGAGGAAATAAAGACTTCCAGCTCAAGAGTCAGGCAGAGCCTGGTTCAAATCCTGACTCTTATCCCTTACAGTTAGGTGAGCTTTCTGAGCCTCAGTTCCGAACCTGTGAAATTGGGGTAACAGCTATGCCGTCTCACGGGAGCATCTGTAAAGCGTGTGTCACAAGTACTCAATCACTGCCGATCCTCCTTCCACAAGAGGGCTCAAGAGACCCCCAGGCTGCTTCTCAGAGCTTCTCATTTATGTGTCTTGTGGTCATCTCTGTCCTCAACCCTGTACCTCGAAGGAGGGTTTCTGGCCCCCACCTCCCAGGCCAATCCCTCTCTGTGAGAAGTCCTCATGACCGTGACCGGCCAGCTTCCTGGAGCGTCGCCGAGCAGGCTCTGGTACCTGGGGACGCAGGTCAGAGGAGCCCCCAGGGGCCTTGAGTTACTATGGAGGTTGAACAGCAGAAACTGAGCAAAGGTAGACGACAAATAAATCGTGATTCCATGTTTGGGACTCTTTCCAGGAATGAAACACCAGGAGGAATGAGTAATGTTGCATTATTTTATATATTTTATATTATATTTTATATATTAAGTAGTTTCCCTTATCCACAGTTTCACTCTCTGATGGTTCAGTTACCTAAGGTCAGCCACAGTTGGAAAATAGGTGAGTATAGTACTATAACATATTTTGAGAGAGAGAGAGAAAGAGAACATTCACATAACTTTATATTATTATAATTTTCATTTTATTGTTGTTAAACTCTTTTTTTTTTTTTTTTGAGACAGAGTTTCACTTTCGTTGCCCAGGCTGGAGAGCAATGGTGTGATCTTGGCTCACTGCAACATCCACCGTCCAGGTTCAAGTTATTCTCCTGCCGCAGCCTCCCTAGTAGCTGGGATTACAGGTGCCCACCACCACGCCTGGATAATTTTTGTATTTTTAGTAGAGACAGGGTTTTACCATGTTGGCCAGGCTAGTCTCGAACTCCTGACCTCAGGTGATCTGCTTGCCTCGGCCTCCTGAAGTGCTGGGATTACAGGCGTGAGTCACTATGCCCGGCCTAAACTCTTCACTGTGCCTAATGTATAAATTAAACTTCATCATATGTATGTATGTATGTATGTATGTATGTATGTATGTATGTGTAGGAAAAAAGATAGTATATACAGGGTTTGGTGCTATCTAAGGTTCCTGGCATCCACTGGGGCGTCTTGGAATGTATCCCCTGAGGATAAAAGGTGACTACTGTATATGATAGCTTGTATTTATGTTCTCATTTTTTTTATTATTATACTTTAAGTTCTAGGGTACATGTGCACAATATGCAGGTTTGTTACATATGTATACATGTGCCATGTTGGTGTGCTGCACCCATTAACTGTCATTTACATTAGGTATATCTCCTAATGTATCCCTCCCCCCTCCCCCAACCCCATGACAGGCCCTGGTGTGTGATGTTCTCCTTCCTGTGTCCAAGTGTTCTCATTGTTCAATTCTGTTCTCATTGTTTTCAAAGAGGTACATCAATATTATTGAATTGCATTCACTCAATAGACCTATCAGGTAAATGAGAACAAGGAAGAATTCCGTCTGTGAGAATTCTTGGGTGTGCTGGCCCCAAGTCCCATGGCTAGTGGCGAGACTGTAACTGGCCATGAACTTGGGATCTCAGCTCCAAACCACTCTCCAGACCTTGTTGCTTCTTGGGAATCTTTTGGCTGTAAAGATGTGAGAGACCAGCGTGAGGATACGCTGGGACCCTCCCCCTGGGGGTCTTGAGGAGTGGGGAATGCCCCCTTCTTTTGTTGTAAGAAAGAGAGATCTGCTCCCAAGATTGAGGGATGGACAAAATAACCTTTAGAGAAGGACAAGAATTGGAAGGAAAATAAATAAGGAAACTAAGAGGAGCTAATATTCATTGATGTTTCAAAAGGGGGGAAATTTGGATCTTTTTCTTATTAAAAGCCAAAAGGAAAAGTTAAGTAAAAAAAAAAAAAAGATACAGTGGAATTATGTTCTCACTGGGAGTGGGGAGGGCTCAACTTGTGGGACATTTTTCTGCCTCGCTGGGGGTGACGCCCTTGTGGAGTGACTTCCAGTCTAAGGAGATGGAGGGAGCGATAAGCGTGAGGTGGGGGTTGTAGATGCCTTGATAAGCGAGGCAGGTCAGGAAAGGAGCACCTGCCAAGGAAACTACAACCCATAAAGCTGGTCCTGGGGCGGGGGGGTTGGGACATGGGGGGCCGGCAGGGGAGGAGGCTGGCCCAGTCTGAGCTGCACAGAGCAGGTGTGCAGGGACTTGCCGCCAAGGGCATGTCCAGGGGTCTGGGGAAGAGAAAGGGGAGGCCCAATGCTCAGGCCCCCCCACCCGCCATCCCTGGGCCTTCGCCCTCTCACTTGCCCTTCTCTGCCTACCTCGTCCTCTCCAGTGGGAAGGGCATGGACAAGTAACCTGGGTGAGGACCATGGTGTCCCCCCGCAGTCCCAGCTGGTAGACCAGAGATTTGGAGTCTCTCCTGTTCTCTCCTTGCCTTCTCTCCCGACTGTTTCTTCCTCTTGTGATATTCGACATCACCATTCTATTTTTCCTTTTCTCTCCTTTCTTTTCATGCCTCTCTCAGCTTTCTGCAAGTGAGGACGCCTGCAAACTCTCACCTTCAGAGAGCAGCTTCCCTGCCACTGATGAATGGTCAGTAATGCCTCCAGGCACTCGGGAGAACTGGGCTGGGGGCACCAAACTACACCGTCAAGTCCCAGAACCCTTCACGCCAAAGCAGCCTGACCTCTTATTCTAACATAATAAAGAGGAGGAGGAACCATAATACCTAGATTTCCATTTTTAAAAATTACACTCCCACCCCACGTGGCCACAGCCATCTACGAAAAGGATTCAGGGCCGGATGAGGTGGCTCATGCCTGTAATCCCAGCACTTTGGGAGGCCGAGGCGGGCGCCTCACGAGGTCAGGAGTTTGAGACCAGCCTGGCCAACATAGTGAAACCCCGTCTCTACAAAAAAAATTAGCTGGGCCTGGTGGCAGGCACATGCAATCCCAGCTACTCAGAAGGCTGAGGCAGGAGAATCACTTGAACCCGGGAGGTGGAGGTTGCAGTGAGCTGAAATTGCGCCTTTGCACTCCAGCCCAGGCAACAGTATGAGAGACTCCATCTCAAAAAAAAAGAAAATAGAAAGAAAGAAAAGGATTCAAATACCATACCTTAAAACTAATTGTGGCCAGGCGCAGTGGCTCACACCGGTAATCCCAGCACTTTGGGAGGCCGAGGCGGGCAGATCACCTGAGGTAGGGAGTTTGAGACCTTCCTGACCAACAGAAAGAAACCCTTTCTCTATTAAAAATACAAAATTAGCTGGGTGTGGTGGCACATGCCTGTAATTCCAGCTACTTGGGAGGCTGAGACAGGAGAATCACTTGAACCCAGGAGGTGGAGGTTGTAGGTGAGCTGAGATCGTGCCATTGCCCTCCTGTCTGGGCAACAAGAGTGAGACTCCATCTCAAAAAAAAAAAAAAAAAGTGATTATCACTGGATGGTGGAATTATTAGCCTTTTTGGGGTTTTGTATTTTTCTATATTTTCTACTTCGTAATAAGAAAAAATATTTAAGGGATTCCCTGTTTTCTGCAAGAATTTATCTCTTTTAACACTGCGGAGGTCAGGCGGGTGGTGGTGGTAAGGAAATGGAAGTAATGGAAACAACTCAGTTATTTCCACTCAAGCCTGCCCGGGAGGCAATTCTCACCCCAGCCGCCCTCCCCATTCATTCCCACAGAGCTGGAGATGGCTTCTCTTTTTGCCAGGAAACCAAGAGACTCCTCCCCCAAAATAGCCAGGAGGGAGGAGATTAGTGATGGTTTTTTCCATTCAAGCATCATTCTTTGGATCTCACGTCAATGGGTTCAAGGTGGGGTGAGCAGGGTCACTTGCCTACTTGAATCTTTCCTTACTCACCTTCAAGCGACCTCCGTACCACTCCCTAGTCCCTTGTCATCTGGCTTGGACCATCAGGAAGTGTGTAAGAGATGGTGTCTGTGTATGTGAGACAGCATCCATGTGGGCATGTCTGCTAACACGAGTAACCTCTGTGGGAAAGCATCTCTTTGTGTGTTTCTGTCTGCAGTTCCCTCTTGCAGAAAGGGTGCCTGTCTCCGCAGTGTCCTTGGACCTGCATGTGGTATTTCATTCAGGTCTGGTATGCATGGATGAGCAGGAGCGGTGTGAACTGGTTATGAGAGTTCAGGAGTGACTAAAGTCTTCTCTTACCTGTCTTAGCAGCCATCCTGCATCTAATGGCCTATGTCTCTGTTGCTGGTTTTCGCAAAAAGGCCTTCATTCTGTCTCCCTAACTCACAACCCTCCAACCATCTCTGCCCAAGAAGCAGTTGGGGGTGATTACCCACAGCCGGTTACTGCCAACAGATCTGTGCTCGCCAGGCTCATGGGCAGGAGGCGCATCCAAGTACTGAGGCAGGATTCTCCCAGATCTGTTATTTGGGATCCTAGACTCCCTGCCACACTGCGGCTTCTCTGCAGACTCTAACTCCTTTCGCCAAGCAATGAGGTTGGAGATGAGCCTCTAACAACCTTTTCTTTCGTCTAAGAGTACAGAAAGGTGTAAAATGAAAGAAGAGGGTGTTTCAACCTGGTGGTACAAGAGGACAAAGGCTAGAAAAGTGGGAAAACCAGGGGAGGGTGAAGAGAGGGTGTGAATGGGCTCTACCAGCTGCAAGGCAACCTGCTCTTTGTCTCTCTCTCTCTCTCTCTCTTTTCACTCTCTCTTCATCTGTCTCTCTGTCTCTGCGTCTCTATCTCTCTCTCTGTCTCTACCCCTCAGTTTCTGCCTGTCTCGGTCTCTTTCTTTCTCTCTTTTTCTATGTCTCTGTCTGTCTCTGCCTGTCTATGCCTGTCTCTGTCTCTGGGTCTTTTATACACACACACAGCATGTGCTTTTACCCATCCTTACCCTATGCTCCTCCCCATCTTTATTTTCTGGCAGACCCATGCTTCATGTAGAGCAGCATGTTCATGCCCACGACTTGAGAATCCTGGCCGGCTCATCTGTTCTGGGCCTCATCCTATGCAAACCACTCTTGTTACAGAAAGGCCACATAGAATAATGGGAAGATATCATATTTAAAAGTAAAAGTTAATCAAGAGTCCTTTTCTGCCCCTTAGTATTTGGGTGATTTTGAGTGAGAGAGTCATTTTTTCTGTGAGCCTCAGTTTCCTCATGAATGTAATAGATATGAGAACACTATGATTTTGCAGTCCTGGTTTCTACGTGGATCTAATGGTGTAATGGATATGAATGTACATTGCAAGCTGTTAAGTCATTTCTGTTGCTAAATACAGAATGACCCACTGTGGTCATCTTGGAAGCCTTGGCCATCCCTGCTGGCTGTGCTCCATTCTTGTGCCTCGCCATGGAACGCTCTAGTGAGCCGGAATGAAGGTCAGGCCCATGGCTGTGATGTCACAGAACATGTGAATTCAGAGGTCCTATGGAAGGTAAGGGGAGAAAATGCCCCTGGAAAGAGTTAAGGGCCAGGACAGGAATGGGGCAGGAGGTGCACGGATCCTGCTGGGCACTGGGAGCAGGGGGCGGCCAAAGGCAGCGGGTGGGCAGGTCCATGCCTCCCCTGGCCCCCCAGCTCTGCAGGGCAGTGTTCCTGGTTCCTATCTTGCTGCTGCTGCAGGTGAAGCCTCTGAACGGGAGCCCAGGCCCCAAAGATGGGAGCCAGACAGAGAAAATGCCCTCTGCAGGTAGGTGGAAAAAAAGACAGGAGCCATACAGAGAAAACACCCTCTTCAGGTAGGTAGAAAAAAAGACGGGAGAGTCTGGAGGCTCAGGGTGAGGTCTGTGTGAGGCCAGGCCCCAGGTCATTGATGAGGCTAGGGTGAGACCTGACATAGGTCTGGTTTATGGGGGGTAACTCCAGCCACTGATGGTTATCATGTGAAATAATAGTGTCGGCTCACCATGGGCCAGCTGAGCTTGCATGCAACTTCTGTGTGTGTAAGCATGGTGCATTTGGCTGGCTTTTGTCATGCTTCAAGGTGGCCCCTGACTCCCCCAGTGTTGAAACCCTAGAGGAGGCAGCTAACCTTAGGAATGGTGTGTGTGTGTGTGTGTGTGTGTGTGTGTGTGTGTGTTTGAGTTGGGGCTGTGATTGAACACAGACCAGAAAAAACCTCTAGAAAGAGCATCCCCTCTCTGGTGAAGGCCAAGGATATGGGCAATTGGGACTGCAGCCCTAGGCTTCAACGTGTTTTTCCTATTCTAACTTCTCCTTTCTGGTTCAGGCTAGGGTCAGGGCTCAGTCCTTGTCCTTTTCCCCTGTTCCAGACCAGAATCAAGAACAGTTCGAAGAGCACTTTGTGGCCTCCTCAGTGGGTGAGATGTGGCAGGTGGTGGACATGGCCCAGCAGGAAGAAGACCAGTCATCCAAGACGGCAGCTGTTCACAAGCACTCTTTCCACCTCAGCTTCTGCTTTAGTCTGGCCAGTGTCATGGTTTTCTCAGGAGGGCCATTGAGGCGGACATTCCCAAATATCCAACTCTGCTTCATGCTCACTCACTGACCCTCCCTCCCTCATGGGCTCCAGGTCACAACTCCCAAAGGAGATGCAGGCATGGCTCTCTGCCTCTGATCACCATCACTGTATCTCAAGGTTCAGCAGCAGAGATACCAGTTGCCATCAGTGCTAACTGACTGCCTCTCCAGGTTCGGAGTTTCATCTCCCAGGGCCAGAGACAGCAGACCCACATCCTTCTCTCCCACACCTCTCCTGGTTTTGTTCAGGACAGCAGATTAGAGGCAGGAGGCAATGACAATAAAATAACGATAAAATCCTGAGAACAATTGGGAGCAGCTTTCCGATACTTAATCCAAGCCCTTCTCGTCTCCAACTAGACTGCTTTATTGTCCAATCTTTGGTCCACTGGGTGGCCTTCAAACCCACCAGGTCACCAATTGTTGATTCTTTCCTTTTCTTGTGTCCATGAAATATTTTTGGCATTTCTCCCTCTTATCTTTTCTAACTTCAGGGTATTTTTCTCCTGTGCAGTTAATGACTTCCAGGCATAGAACATAGCAGGAACAAGTCATTAAGAGACAAGCGGAAGCCAAGTGCCAGCTTTTATTTTTGGAACAGAAGCGGAAAGGAAATCTTGCTCTGATTCCATGGATGTGACCAGGGAGCTGTTGGTCGATATTTCTGTGCTGTGGCATCTTTGGTAGCCAAGTTACCAGAGCTGGCAGCGGCTGGAGGGGTTCAAGAGAGCACCACGTGCACAGCGGAAATACCTGGCAAAGGCTGGGGTGCTGCTGAGGGGCCCGTGGACTCGGAGGTGTGGAGGGCTGTGAGTGTCGTGAGAGTCCTGGGGGCTGGGCTTCCTACACATCACCTGAGCAGGAAGAGAGGTCATTGAAGGGGGAGGGTCCACAGGACAAAGCTGACCTGGTGACAAGGGGTGATCAGGGACAGCAGACAAAGAGGGGAACAGGGGATCAAGTGCCCCAAGGGCCATATGGAGCATTTGAAATGTATAGTTCATTTAATCTGGCAATAGGAGTCCAGGAGGAGGGCCTGGGCTGTGTAATGACACCATTTATCAATGACAGAGAGGCAGGGTCTAGTGCAGGAGCTCTGGGGTGAAGTCTAATCTAAGCGTGTTGAAGACCTGGCACCTGAGTCTGTTGAGGGAGTACAGGGTGCTTAAGGAGGTGATGTCAAGTGGGCGCCACACCTAAGGTCAGGTGTCTGAAGAGGAATGTGGCACACAGCCTGTCGCAGGCTTTTTTGTGTGTGTGTGAGACTGAGTCTTGCTCTACCACCCAGCCTGGAGTGCAGTGGCATGATCTTGGCTCACTGCAACCTCCGCCTCCCAGGTTCAAGCGATTCTCGTGCCTCAGCCTCTCAAGTAGCTGGGATTACAGGCGCCCGCCACCAAGCCCAGCTAAGTTTTGTATTTTTAGTAGAGACGGGGTTTCACCATATTGGCCAGGCTGGTCTTAAACTCCTGATCTCAAGTGATCCGCCCACCTCGGCCTCCCAAAGTGCCAGGATTACAGGTGTGAGCCACTGCGCCCAACCACAGGCTCATTTTTAAGGCATCTGTATTTTGGGGGTATGAGAGGAAAAAAAAGTTGGTCTCCTCCTCTCCTGGAGGAACTTGGGAATAGAGTTTTTTCTACCTTTTGAGTTGTGGGGGTGCTGAATTAGGTAGAAGAACCTGTAGTCATCTGAGGGGTGATTCCAAGGGGTAGGGAGGGAAGAGAAAAGATAACAGTGAGGACATCTGCAGAAGAGGGTTTGGGGTATTTGACGGAGTGTCTGAAGAGGGGACTTCCATGAGCTTCAGTAATAAGGCGTTCAACTGACATAAAGCAAGCTGTGGCGGGAGGTGGCCGCTGCCTACCTGGGCATAGCTTCGAAAGAAGATCTGCTGGGGGCTGAGGTCCAGGCTGGGCAGGACAGTCTCCCCATGGTGCCGTAACAGCCTCTTGCTGTATGCCTGGGTAGGGGTGGGTAGAGAAGGGCCCTCAGGCTCTAGACCTGTGGCCATCTGAAAGTCCCTCCACACAGTACCCAAAACCCATGGCCCTTGCTCACTGGTTCTGCACTGACAAGTTGATCTGAGCCAGAAGAAAGAGTACTTCCCAGAAGACCTATAGATGTCCTAAAATGGAGGATCTCTGGGGTAGGAGGGGGATCCCCAAGTTGCCGTCTATTCAGTGGGGATGCGAAGGGCAGAAAGCCATGCAACTGTACTTGTGTCAGGAATGGTGGAAGGAAAACTCGAGGACATGTTTTCTAGTCTGCCAGTACACATAAACTGTGGCCCTTGACACTTGCATACCTGCAGCGCGATGGCTAGCCCCCCAACGTCTGCAGCGTTCTCCAAGAATGTGAGGGAGTCATTGAAGGAGGTTCTGCTAGGTAATGGAAAGGCAGCATAATGGCGCTTCAGGCACAGGTGAGCTTCCTGGAGGGCATGGTTGTCACAGGCGGGGCAGCCCCCAGGCAGTACTGTTGAAAATGGGACAAGAGAACATACAGCAAGAGAACATAGGGTTGGTGCTGCCTAGGTGAGGATGTGGGTGGTACCACAGACTGAATCAGCTCCCAGGAGCATGGCAAAGTTCCCAGGACTGCCCCACCTCAAACCCTCAAATAACCTCCCTTTCCCCTCCAGGCCTCCCTTGTGGCCTTCCCTTAGGTTCCCTATTATCCCACCTCCCAGTGGCCCCTGTTACCCACAGAGCTGGTAGAAGATGTGCAACAGCTCGTGGGCCATGATGCTGCCAGCAGCGCCAAAGTTCACGGCTCTAGGGAGACAAGGGCTTATTTGACCCCCAGAATCTCTCAGCATTTGTGACCCCAATTCTCCAACCGTAAGTCCCATCCA
Organism: Pan paniscus; assembly: GCF_029289425.2. NCBI lineage: Eukaryota > Metazoa > Chordata > Mammalia > Primates > Hominidae > Pan > Pan paniscus. Next base: position 179,791,738 of record NC_073255.2, read on the forward strand.
TCATAACACCTGTCGGCCCCTCTTGGGAAACTCCCTACCTACCCTTACAGAGTGACCCATACCTGGGATAGCCAGGGTGGAAGAATGGGGGTTGGAGGAGTCCAGCTGGAAAGACTACCACATGGTCAGATACCGAATAGTAAGCATTGACGTCCCAAGGGGACACCTTCCACCTGTGGGAAGAGGACATGTGAACTCCAGCCCCCACCACGTATTGCCCTGCCACCCTGAGACCTACACAGTCCCTCCCAACTACCATTACTGTTCATGCTGCCTGCCCTGAGCCCTGGCTTCCTTTCCTGTGAATCATGGATGGGTCTCTCTGGGATGGAGTGCCTGTATCTCCCCTGCTGTCATACCTGTGTTGGGGGCGAGGCTGCAAGAAGCTCTGGACAATTCTAGCTCGGAGGGACCGGACACAGCTCAGGACAGAATGCAGGAAGCTCGGTCCAAGCTGTATCTGGGGAAGAGGCAGGAGGTGACTTGGGCACACAGAGACTTCTGTAGATGCATGCTGACAAACACCAATGGGACCATTTGACCCCAAACAGGCAAGCCCTGACAGGCAGGCATCCAGGGATTAGGAGACAGCAGCCCAATGGCATCACTACACAGCACACCCAGGCTTTACACATATCAGCACACAGATGAACACGCCCAGACAAGTCACAGGATGCACGCATGTGTGTTGGCACACTCGTTGGGACCTGAAAAGATTCTGTTCTTCTGCCAGCAAGATGTACAGTGTGGATATTTCCCCATCAACCCCAGCCAGCACCAGGGTAAGGACAGAGCTAAGTCACCCAGGGAAAACTGATTGTCCAACAAAGACTTAGGA